>NC_057762.1:18651617-18993198 GCF_010389155.1 Erigeron canadensis | reverse complement strand
GAATAATCTTCAAGTTGAATTTGGAAACCTGCAGTTTGGAATGAAATTGACAAAAACATTTGAAGAAGAATGATGAGTTGATGTCACAAATGATAAAAGAACTCCAAATAAACTTGAAAACTTCCAACAAGAAGCTGAATGATAGTATCTCGAAAAGTAATTGAAACAACCAAACACAAACTTTTCTTTGTCCTTATCAATCATTCTATTTTTCTCCTAATCAATAATCAATCATACTATTTTCTCCCCCTCATAATGACAAAGTTGGGAACCAATGTCATTATGCAAACATTGATTGATTTGATGTTTAAAGAAATAATCATGACTAAAATCTAGACATTATGCACATGGAGAATTATCAACCATCAAAACATCAATCTAATCAAATAAACCAACCCAATTGTTCCTCTGGGTGACTAAAATGTAAGATTGAAGTTGTTGGGATAAACATTTTATATGGTGTTGGTGTTTTCTGTTTGGGGTGATGAGAAAAGAAACCGGATAAGAATGATCGTTTGCATTCAAAAATCGAAAGGATTAATGAAATGACCGAAAGAAATGTTTATCATTTATCGGATTTCCTATGTATCATTGAGAAATGCACAAAGCAAACCTCTAACATAGTTTGGTCTTTTGGCTTTCAACCTCAAGATTGCTTCAAAGAATGTAAACCATGGTCAGTGTCACTTAAGCGTTCGATAACCATGTTCTACTATCTTTAAAGACTTTTAGGAAAAATCAAGGTCACAATAGACTTCTTGTTAACTCATAATTACAAAATGCAATTATGAGACCTACGTTCAAAGGGAAATGATGTTAGCAATGGTAGGATTTTCATTTGATCATCGTGAAATATCAATAAGATATCACTACAAATGTTCGGCTATATCACAAAGATAGACATGTATATCACAAAGATATGACGCAAATGTGTCCTAAAGAATGAATAACGATCAAATTAATGATCAATTATGAGAGCTCTAGATACAAAGTGATCAAATGAAGTCGGGGACTGGAGCAGAGTGTCACCCTTTTTCAATATTAACGTCTTCCAAATGAAGAGTCAATAGAAATGAGAAAATCTCCGTGAGAAGTAAAACAAGCATTTGTTAAGAAACATTGAGTGGTTAGGTAAAGATGTGCATCGCTTCATCTGGGTTCATGAAGGCTTCTTCAATATCAGATATCAACAAATACATTCGATAGAAATGTGTTATACCCGGCGATTTGAGAATTTTAGGGAAGGGTATCAATTCTTTTAACCCTTTCTCACAACATTATCACCATAACCTCTCACTTTTGACTTTACTCCCTCCAACTTAGTTGCACAAATTCATCATTACTCAAAAATACCCTCACAATCTAATGAAAGAAGTGAATACTCGGGGTTAGAACTTATCGGCGAGATGAAATTCATGGAGTATATTTTTGAGAAAAACCTAGTCGCTCATGTGCAAACTAAACACCGAACTTCCTTTGAAAAAAATTCATCAAATGTAAAAAAAATGTTTAAACAACACATTTGAAGTTTGAAAAAGATTTGAAATCACAAACTCCCCCTAATCTATGCAAATATAGATCAAAAAGATTTTCATAGAAAAGTGGAGCAAAATGATTGTCTGAAATCAAAACAAGTTTTATGAAAAGTGAACTCAATCAATTGTTCAAGATGAGACAACTCAGGAGTACACAAGGCGTTCAATCCTTTGCTTCTCATATCAACAATTGAGAGTTTTAACAGATGTAACAAAATACAATTAACATCTTGTATTACACATATACATTCATATAAGACCACTTGGAAGTACACAAAGGCGTTCAATCCGTGTTATCTTATATCAATTTATATGTATAATAACATGAATTAATTCCAATTTTGAAACATAAATAGTTTTCTTTTTAAAACCAGGTTGCATACAGAGTATATGCAAGCCATTTTGAAATAAAAAACACAAAAAGCACGGGTTTTACACTGAGTGTGCATAAGCCACTAAGTAAATACATCATTTAAGTACGGGTTACATACATAGCATATGTAGCTACTTTAAAATAAATAGTCAATGAAGAACGGGTTGCATACAGAATATACGCAAGCCACTAAGTAATAAAGAAAAGAAAATTAAGAAAATCTTTTTGTTATTTTTCAAAATTTTTATTTTTGTATTTGATTTTTGTTTTTCAACTTTTTATAATTTTTTAAAAATGAATCAAGAATTCCTTTCATGGTGAAGTGAATCAAGGATCAAGATTTAGCATACCAAATTTAGAGATCAAGAAATTAAACCTCTTTTCATCCAGTGGTTTTGTGAACAATCAGCGAGTTGGTAGTCAGTTCCCACGAAGTAGAGTTCGATGTCACCTTTCTCAACATGATCTTTGAGAAAATGATATCTCACATCAATGTGCTTTGAGCGTGAGTGGTTGACTGAGTTGACAGCAATTGCAATGGCATTGTGAATCACAATAGATAGGGACATGATCATATTTCAGACCATAATCGGTAAGTTGTGTTTTCATCCATAACACTTGAGCATAGCAACTAGCAGCAGCCACATATTCAGCTTCCGCTGTTGACAGTGATACACAATTTTGCTTCTTGGATGACCAACTTACAATCTTATCCCCTAAGAATTGTAAGGTACCAGATGTGCTCTTGCGATCAAGCTTACAACCTGCATGATCTGCATCTGAATAGGCAGTTAAATTGAATCCAGTATCCCTTGGATACCAGAGACCAAGATTGGGTATACCCTTCAGATAACGAAAAATTCGTTTCACAGCTTGGTAATGTAAATCAGTCGGAGAGGCTTGATACCTAGCACACATACATGTTGCAAACATTATATCTGGGCGAGATGCTGTAAGATACAACAACGAACCAATCATGCTTCTATACCTCTTTTGGTCAAATGGTTTCCCATTTTTGTCAGCATTAATGTTTGTTCGAGCAGCCATTGGGGTTGAAATTGAAGAACATGTAGTCATATCAAACTTTTTCAACATATCCTTTATGTACTTACCTTGTGATATAAAAATACCAGTTGGTAATTGTTTGATTTGTAAACCCAAAAATAATTCATTTCCCCAATCATGCTCATTTCAAAATGATTGACCATTAGAGATGAAAAATTTCGGCAAAAAGTTTGACTGGTTGACCCAAAAATAATGTCATCAACATATATTTGGACAAGTAAAACATGTTTACCTTGCTTACGAATAAACAAGGTAGGGTCAATAGTACCTTTGGTAAAGCCTCCTTTGAGTAAGAAAGTAGATAAGGAATCATACCATGCTCGGGGTGCCTGCTTTAAACCATAGAGTGCTTTGTCCAACCTGTAGACATGGTTTGGCTTTTTAGGATCAACAAAACCTTCAGGTTGCTCCATGTAAACTTCTTCTTTGAGTTCTCCATTCAAGAATGCTATCTTCACATCCATTTGAAACACAGTGAATTTCTGAATGCGGCATAAGCTAAGAAATATGAATGGCCTCCATTCTTGCAACAGGAGCGAAAGTTTCATCAAATCCACACCAAGTTGTTGGCAGTAACCCTTTGCAACCAATCTAGCTTTGTTCCTTACTACAACTCCATTTTCATCCTTCTTGTTCTTGAAAATCCACTTAGTGCGAATTGGTTCTTCTTCCTTGGATTTGGAACCAATCTCCATACCTTCAGTCTCTCAAACTGAGCTAATTCATCTTGCATTGCTTTAACCCACTCTGGATCACAAAGAGCTTCAGAGACAGTTTTGGGTTCGATGTTACTCAGTGAAAGTGCAACAAGACACTCATTGACTGTAGTACGGGTAGAAACACCAGCTTGTGGATCTCCGATGATCTGTTCTGTAGGATGATCTTTGCGCATACGTGACCACTTGTTGTCATGAGGAAGAGGATCTTGTTGATGAATGTCAACATTATCATCATTAAATCCAGAGTTCTGTTGAGAAATGGAATCATAGCTTGGAAGAATTCTTTCCTCAAAATTTGGATGATCAAAATCCAGTGGTACGTACACATTTGGAGTATTTGATGGATTTGTTGTTTGGGTGATTTGGGAAGGTTGTTCTTGAACATTCTTTTGAGAATAAATATCTCTTGAAGGTGATTCTTCTTGCTCTGCAGAATTTGAAGATGATTCATGATTGTTGTCAGGAACAGATTCATTTGTTTGAATAGGATCATTGTTCGGAATTGGTTCATTGATGACTTGAGGTTCCTTTTCTTGAATCGGTTTTGATTGTAGAATTCTTCGAAAAGAATATTATCTCTTCACTTGTTGGAGTTGGATATTCTTGAACTTTGAAGCTAAGGTAGACGTCCTTGAGGAAGCACTTGAAGAACTTGGATCACTAATTGTTGGTAGCAAACTTTCTTGTTCAAATATCATGCCAGACATCTCGTCAAACCAAACATTCATGGTTTCTTGAATCGTGTTTGTTCGACGATTAAAGATGCGATATGCAATCGATGTCTTTGAGTAACCAACAAGTAACCTTCGTCACCTTTCCTTTCAAACTTTCCAACATTTTCCCGATCATTCAAGGTATAACAGACACACCCAAAAATATGGAAGTAATTGATGTTGGGTTTGCGTTTGTTAATAACCTCATAAGGAGTCTTCTCATGACACTGATTGATATGGACCGATTTTGAGTGTGACAGGGAGTATCAACAGCTTCAGCCCATGTTTGATGGTAACTTGGAATAAGCAAGCATTGTTCTTGCTGCTTCCACCAGCGTACGGTTTCTCCTTTCAACAACACCATTTTGTTGCGGGGTACGAACAGCAGAGAATTGGTGAGTAATGCCTTTTGATTTGCAAAATTCATTGAAGATGGCATTTTTGAACTCAGTACCGTTATCTGAACGGATATAACGGACTGGAAGTTGAAGATTCACTTGAGTGGAAGTGATGAAATCGATCAAAATTTGAGTTGTTTCATCTTTTGAAGCAAGAAACTTGACCCAAGTGTATCTTGAATAATCATCAACGATAACCAGAATATATCTCTTCCCGTTTCTGCTTTGTACTTTCATAGGCCCACAAAGATCCATGTGAAGCAAATGAAGAGGTGCCAAAGTGTGTGGAATTTTCTTTGGTTTATGAGAAGTTCTCTTGATCTTCCCAACTGCACAAGAAGGACAGACATGCTCACTCTCATATTTGTAGTCAGGCAACCTATAACAAGTTGCTTGTTGACTAAACCATTGATGGTTTGATAATTCAAGTGAGACAGCCTTCTATGCCACAACCAAGAATTTTTCGAGGTAGCTTTTGAAACAAGATAGATATTATCAGTTGGTTGGTTATCATCAAGATTAACTGTGAAAAGATTGTCTTCACGGTCTCCGCATAGGATATCAATTCCATCTAGAGTTTGGACTTTGCACAGAGATTGTCGAAAAAGAACTTGAAGGTTGTTGTCACAGAACTGTCCAACATTGAACAAGTTATGACTCAGGCCTTCAACATAATGAACTTCTTAATGACAATTCCGTTTCTTTCAATATCTCCATAACCTAGAATTGGAGCGAAATTGTTGTTTCCGAAACGAACAGTTCCCATGAATCTTTCAACAAAATTCTTGAGCAATGATTTATTGCCAGTCATGTGTTTTGAACACCCGGAATCGAGTATCCATACACAGATGGTTATTTCCTGCAATCAAAAATTTAACCGACTTTAGGTACCCACTTAAAGACGGGTCCTTTGTGGTTAGTTATCACAGGCAGGGGGTATAACTTAGGAAATGCATACAAACATGCTTTCGAATCAACATACTTGTTAACAAGCACATTGTCAACAATCACATTTGGTTTAAGCAAACGAATATTAACACATGAATCAAAAGTAACATGTCTACCACCATTCACACCATGCAAATAAAAGCAAGAACTAACATTGTTTACACCATCACAAGGCATTGCCTTGGCATCATTAACATTTGTTTTCAAAGATGACTTAAAAGATAATATGTTTGAAACATCAGAAACAAGCTTCTTCTTACTACCCGCTTTTCTCCTTTGCCTTTTCTTCTTTTTCTCAACTTTAGTGATCTTAGGTACTAATGACTTAGCTACCCATTTAGACTCACTAATCAAGCTCTATCCACCTGTTGGATTGACAATAAGAAGATTAGAACGAGAGTTTTGAAGCACTTTTATCTTTTTAGACTCTTTTGAAGGTGCAGAAACTTCTTGTTTCTTAGGTTTATCATGAGAAAACCAGCCATATCTATCCCTATATCTAGTTGCACCATTTGTCGTATCCAAAGTTAGCAAACAGAGCTAACCTAGATACTTTAGAAGTTGAACTAGAATGAGAGCTAGATGAAGAAACATTCGAATTGATTTCCAGAAGTTTCACTTTGTTGTATTTGATTTTGGGAATGGTCTCAACTTGTTTGGTCTTAACATGCTTTTCCGGGGTAGGACACTTTGTTTTTAACTTATTGATTCTTGGTTTGGTGACAGTCTTTGGTTCAGTCTTGATGAGTTTGGAAATAACCCGTTTCTTTGAACAATATGAAGTTGGAGCTTTGAAAAACGATTTTGGAGATTCCTCTTTTGATTCAACTTTGATTTTGGTAGATTCAATCTTTTTCTCAGTTTCAGAATCAAAAACATATTCTCCCTCCATGAATTTATCAAAATCATTTTTGGTGAATGGTGAAACCGGAGAGAATTTTGAAAAATCAGGAGTTTTGTTTTCCAACTTCACACTATTGGTAGTCTCAGGAATAAAATCAACTTGAACTGACACATCTTTGGTTTCACAAGAAAATTGAGTAGAAGTATCAACATCTATACTATCACAAAGCTTAGGGTGACATCTAACTCTTCAAAATAATCACAAGTGAAAAAACTAAAGTAGTACCATATCAAAACTAAACTATGCACAAGTTCGTCATAAGATAAATCAGATTGCACATAATCATCAGCTATTACAGTAGCAGCATTTTGACATGAACACTCAAGAGAATCAGTCAAGGTTTGGGTGGTGGAAACAGTAGATGAAACACAAGTAGTCTGAGTGGAATGGTCTACTAAAAAATTGAAATCAGTTTGGGTAGAAACATTCACACAAACTTTCTTGATATCAACAACAACTGATTCATTCTTTGAATTCGGACTTTGAGACTGTAGATTATTAATAAGGTTTTGTTGAGATTCCACCTTTTGTTGTAAACCTTCTATTTGTTTTTCCAAAATGTGGATGGAACATACAATTAGTTGGTTTAGGTGGGGAAACGACAGATTCTTGGTTTTGAAAATTAGACTCAATCTCTTCTAATTCAAAAATTGATGACCTTTTCGTTTCGTAAGAAGTATTGATGGCATCATAATTAACCAAAAATTTATTGTTTTGAATTTTCTCAACTTCATCAGTCTCAAATTCGTCATCCAATGGACGAATGAATTGTTGAACCATACCAAGTCTTAAAACCTTTTCATCATACAAGGGTTCGATCTTGTCTTTGGCTTTTTGCAATGGAGTGATATTCTCAAATCCCAACCCAAGAAGAAGTTCTGATTTATCAATCTTTGACTTATTGAAATAGGCAGTGAAATCCAAAAGAGCGTTTTGTTCAACTTTGTACAACTTTTCTTGATAGAAAGTATATTCTTTTTATGTTCCTCAATTTGTCTTTCAAGATTTTCAATCTCAATGCCTTTTAAAAAATAGTTATGATTTAAATCAGAAACTTTTCTTTCAAGTTCTATTGTTTTTGGTGTAGCTTCTTGAAGCTTCTTATTCAGAATATCAACATCCATTTGTCTCGCATTTGCACGAAGCCATTCATTGGTCTTTTGAACTTCAAGATCTTGATTGGCTTTTTCAAGATCAAGAATGGTCTTTTCTAAATTATGACACTTTTCCAATAACTTAGAGTCAGAAGACGCATTCATTTCACATTCCTTAACCAACATTTGTTCTTTATAGTTTTGAAATTCTTGTTTCATAGCATCATACTCAAAAAGTAGTTTAGAATTTTCTTCAAGAAGTTTTGTGTACTCCCTTTTTGAAAATGAAATGCTATTTTTCAATTTCTTGTTTTTGTTGGCTAAAGAAGTGTAATGATTCGTCAAGTTTGATAAGGCAATTCTACAAGACTCTTTATCCTTAATTGATGAAAAAGTAGAGTCGAGATTTACCTCATCTTCGGGATATTCCTCGTCAGTGTTGTCAGCCTCCAACACTTTGTCTTTGCTCAACCTTGCCATGAAACATACATTGGCAGACAGATCTTCATCTTCATCATCAGTAAGCAAAAGCCACTTGTCATCTTCAGCAATCAAGGCTTGACCGGCTTCAACTTGCTTTGCCAGGAGCATCTTCTGCTTGTAGTATTCATAATTCTTCTTGCGAGGCAGCTTGCAATCCACAGCAAAATGACCAGGAATTCCACAGTTGTAACACTTTTTATCAGATGTTTTTCCTTTCTCCACGATTTGTTTCTCAGATTCGGCTTTCTTATCTCTTTCTTGGAACCAGTTGTTTCACCTTGTTCAAAACTCTTGTGATGATATTGTTCCTTCTTTGGAAATGCACTTGTTGATGAAGTTCGAAGATTGTTGTTAGTTGGCCTTGCTTTGAAATACTTTTTCTTGAAATGCTTGGTCACAGCGGCAAGAGCTTGGTAGAATTCATCAGGAATACCATCTCTTGAAGCCAAGTAATCTTCTCCTTCCTCATCAGACGAACAAACAACAGTCATTTGTCTTTTAAGAGCCTCAGAAACCTTTCTTTCAACGACCAATGCCAAAAGGATCAGTAGATACAACTTCTGGCACTTTGTTGAATGAATATCTTCTTAGAACTTGTTGCTCATTCAACTTGAAAGATTCATAAAGAGTATGAATGGTGAATTTGGTCAGATCTTGATGTTGCTTGATTTGAGTTCCATAATCTTCCCATTCGGGACCAAGTGCTTTAATAAATTTGATGTTCAGCTCAATCTCATCTTTCTTGACCTTGTTCTTTCTCAGTTCATTGATCACATTGCAGAATTTGTAGTACACGGACTCAAGAAATTCATTTGGTGATTTCTGAAAATTGTCAAACTCAGTTAAGACATTTGTCAGTAGAATTGTTGAGGTGACATCAGAACCTTCCATTTGTCTGGCAACTTCATCCCAAATCTCCTTTGTTGTGTCGTAAGAATCAACTGAGCCATAGATTTCATCAGGAAGTGCTTGGTACAAGCACGACCTAGCTCTGTTGTCAGCAGAAGTACGATCTCTTTGTTCGGCATTCAAAAGATCAGGAGTCAAAATAGCACCAGTAGTAGGATGACGATGCTTAGCAAGTCCATTCATGATTGAATCCTTAAGCATGTGACCATTAGTCTGACGTTCCACATAATCCATGAACCTTTTCTTCCAAAGTCCATAATTA
The DNA here is from genome assembly GCF_010389155.1 of Erigeron canadensis. Lineage (NCBI taxonomy): Eukaryota > Viridiplantae > Streptophyta > Magnoliopsida > Asterales > Asteraceae > Erigeron > Erigeron canadensis. The sequence continues at coordinate 18,983,795 of NC_057762.1, read as the reverse complement.
CCACGATAAAGAACTATAGGTCTTGTATCAGTACCCAGAGACAATGCTTCACGAGTAGTCATTTGAAATTGATTTGAATTGAGAATTGAATTAATTTTTGAAGAAGAAATGAAACGATTTAAAAGAAATGAAACGATCTAAATTGAAATGAAATGAAACGATCTGAATTGAAATCGTTTTAAGAAAGTGAAATGAAACAATTTAGAAGAAGTGATGTTGAAACGATCTAAATGTGCAGGAATGAAATGAACTCAAAGTTCAGGATTGAAACGATCTAATTGAAACGATCTAATATTGAAATAGGAATGAAATGATTTAAACTGAAACGATCTTGAGAAGAAGAAAACTGAAACGATCTAAAAGAGATCGTTCTGGTTCAAAGAAAACTGAAACGATCTAAAAGAGATCGTTTTGGTTTCTTTTCAGGAATGATCAACAACTTGATTAATTTCAAGAAATTGAATTGACCAGAACCAATCCAAAGGATCAGTTAGCCACAATCAATTCTTCACACTACAACCACACTTGTCAAAACGATCAAATTTGAATCGTTTTACAAGCCACAACACTGAAACAACACTGAAATGTAAGTATCAAGGAAAGAAAACTGAAACGATCTAAATGTGATCGTTTTAGCTTTATACAGTCGTCTTCAACCTCTGAACATGAACAACTCCATTGATGATTTTTAAAACTTCAATATCTTTTGATTTTCTGAGAATTAGAACATGAAACCACTTGCAAACAGTTTGTTTTCACCTCAGCAACGATCTGATTAACACACTTTAGCTATAACACAACAGAATCAAATCCCAAATTTTAGCGCCAAAAACTCAAAATCTAAACTTTTGATCCAGATCGAATTAGAACACGAAACTTGAGAGGATTATGTTATTTACTATGAGGAATCGAACGGTGACCAAACATTTGTGATTTTATGTGATTTGAGAGGTTATTTTTGAATTTTCAGTGAGAAAAAAAACGAACAGAAACAGGAAAAAAAACAGAATTAAAGGTGATTATGTGATTGAATTCAGTTATGGATCGAGATCAAAATGATGTTTTGCTCTGATACCACATGTAGCAACACGATTTTATCACTCGAGTTGACATCAACAATTGTGTTTGATATGTCAGGTGTATGCAAAAGTTATGCAAAAGTTATGTATTGTTATGATTTCTAAGGAATTGAGGGCTATTTATAGTCTAAACAAACCAACTATGCTAATTATCACAATTAGCCCCTCAACCTTAGAAATCATCATCTCATGACTTAATTAACAAGTAAGTCCATAACTTAAATTACAATGTATCACTACTTTTGGATTTCTAACAATAATAAATATGTTTTATATAAGTGGTATGGTGATATAAGTGGAATTCTTGCAAGGACAGAATATATTAGTCTTATAAGAAGTAATATTGGTGGTCATAGAATTGAAATGGTCATGAATGGGTGGAATTATACTACATGGCACATATGGATCATTTACGCGAGTGTATATGCAAGGGCTAATTGTGGAGCTTAATTAATATATCATATAAGTGTTACAAGTTTAACGGGACTCATTAGGAAATAAATGAGGAGCTAAAACAGAAAGCAAAAGTGAAATGGGCAGTGGAAGGAGATGAGAATTCTAAGTTTTTTCACATGGTTATAAAAGCTAAGAGGCGCTCAGGTAATCTTAAAGGCATCAAACACAATGGAGTTTGGCTTGATAAGCCTCATGACATTAAAAGATGCTTTTATAATTATTTTTCAAGCAAGTTTAAGAAATTTGAGGGGGTGCCTTTTAACATGATCCATGAGAATGTCAATACTATATCAGAGAATCAGGCTTTGAAAATTGAAGAACAGTTCTCGTTGGAGGAAATTAAAAGTGCGGTATGGGATTGTGGAGGCGACAAAGCTCCTGGACCGGATGGCTTCTCTTTTGCTTTGGTTAAGAGATATTGGTGCAAGATGAAAGAGGATATTTGTAATATGGTTAACGAGTTTCATATGATTGCGAACATACCTAGTAGATGTAATTCTTCCTTTATCACTCTCATTCCGAAGGTTAGTAACCCGACCCTTTTATCTGACTTTAGGCCGATAAGTCTTATTGGGTTCCAATATAAAATAATTGCTAAACTTATTGCCAATCGGCTTGCATCGGTTATTGACTCGGTGGTTAGTCCTGAACAAACAGCCTTCATTAAAGGCAGACAAATCTTAAATGGTCCTTTATTGTTGAATGAGGTGATCGATTGGTATAAAAGCAAAAGGAAAAAGCTCATGCTTTTTAAAATCGACTTCGCCAAAGCATATGATTCTTTGTCTTGGGATTTTCTTTTTTATATGCTTAAAGTTTTGGGGTTTGGAAATAAATGGATTAGCTAGATTAAAGCTTGCCTCACTTCTGCTAGATCGTCTGTGTTAATTAATGGTAGTCCAACCGAGGAATTTCCTATTCAGCGGGGGTTTCGTCAAGGAGATCCAATGGCTCCCTTTTTGTTAATTATTGCTATGGAGGGCTTACACACTGCCATTGATAATATGGTTTCTAATGGTCTTTTTGTTGGTGCCAAGATTAAAAGGGTTTCTATTTCGCATCTCTTTTATGCCGATGATGTAATGTTTGTGGGTGAGTGGTCTCAAAAGAATCTAACCAATATTTCTAATGCCTTGAGATTTTTTTATAGCATATCTGGACTAAAAATTAATTTTGATAAGTCTTCTATCATTGGCATTGGGGTTCAAAAGGAGGAAGTGGATCGTTTATCTTCAGTGATTGCTTGTAAAGCTGAGAATCTCCCTTTTAAATATCTTAAATTCAAAAAAAGATTATCGGGATGGAAAGCAAATCTTTTATCTATCGGAGGAAGAACTACTTTGATTTCCTCTGTTCTCGGAGGGGTAGGTAACTACTTTTTTTCTATCTTTCGAATGCCTAGGGCCGTTATTAAGACTTTAGAATCATTAAGGTCCTCGTTTTTTTGGGGAGGGTCTACTAATAAAAAGAAAGTTCACTGGATCAAGTGGGACGCGGTTCTTGCAGGCAAAGAAAAGGGGGCATTGGCATTGGTAGTTTGGACGCCATGAACTTTCTCTGTTGTATAAATGGAGGTGGAGAGGTCTTTTAAACAGTGGTAGTCTCTGGGCACAGGTTATTATTGAGATACATGGTACTGATTGTTTTCATAACATGCATGCCAAATCTAAAGGTCTTTGGAGTAATATTGCGTCGGTGATGAATAATACTCACAGAATTCCTAACTTCTCTACGAACATCATCAGTAGGAAAGTTGGAAATGGGGTAAATACTAGATTTTGGAAAGATTTATGGTGTGGTGACCAAACTTTTGCAACCTGATTTCATCGTTTATATGCCATTGAAACTAATAAAGATTGCATGATAAATGATTGTCGTAATGATTCTGGTTGGATTTGGAGATGGCGTAGGCAACTTAGAAGTGGGCTTGAGACTGACCAATATAACAATCTTGCTATGCTTCTGCCAAACTCTTTTAGTAGTGATGGTGATACTTGGACATGGAACTTTGAAGGCAAGTCGGTGTTTTATGTTGCTCAGATCCGAAAGTTCATTGATTCTAAAACTCTTTCCTTCCTTGAATATCCTAACGCATGGAATAAATGGGTATCGAAGAAGATCAACATTTTTGTTTGGAGACTAATTCGCAATGCCATCCCAACCTATATCAATCTATTTGGGCGAGGGGTGGATGTGACAACAGTTAGATGTTCCCTTTGTAATTCAGGGATCGATGATATTTCTCATATTTTTCGTAATTGTAGCTTCATGAATGAAATCAGGAAGAAACTTGGGAGTTGGATCCATCACAACATTCCTGAAGACGAACCTAGGAACTTGATTTCGTGGGTGCACGGTCTTCAAATCAGCTCACAATCAAAAAAGTTGGTTCTGCCTATTTTGTTCATTAGTTGGTGGCACGTTTGGAAGGAAAGGAACAATGTTATCTACAATGATATCCATGAAAACACTACTAATGTTTTCAACTCTGTAGTTTCTCTCTCTTTCCTTTGGATTACTAACCGTAACAGGAAAAATAGCATTCGATAGAGTGACTGGATCGGAAATCCGTTGTTTAAAGATTGACGTGGTTGCCTGTGGATTTATTTTGGGATGCTGCTCTTTTGGGATGGAAGTCTGGTTGTGGCCATTGTCTTTGGTACCTGCTAATTCACGAACTGATGGCCCTTTTTATGGCATATTTTGGTTGCTGTCTTTGTGTCGTGTCTTGCTAGAAGATGAGTATTAGACACATTCTTGTCTTTTTTGCTATGTTTTATTTCATATATTGGCAGCTTGGCATTTTTAGAGGTTAGGTCCCCGAGATATGGTTGGGTCTACATCAAAAACACCACGAGGTGAAAACCGGTGGCTCGGCCCTCGTCTGGTGAGAGTTTTTCTCGTGTCTCCTTTGGGTAAATGGCACGAGTTTTTTTCACTCATTTTGTAAACCTCGCAGTTAATGTCTCGGGAAGAGTCTAGAAATAGTGTCAATAGTTTATTTTATAGATTACAATTCTCTTTAAACTTTTGGCGACTAGCGTCTTGCTAGTTCTCCCTTTATAGTAATATAATCTTATGCTGTTCTAAAAAAGATCGTGCGAGAAATTAATATTTGCGTTTTTATATTATTTAACTATATAGGTATACGGGCGTTGGTGAAGCATCAAATGAAGTTGCATAATTATCCTCTTTGAGGTAAGATAAGTTACTTTTGACACATGAGGGACATGACAAAACATAGATTTTATAATTACTCCCCTTTTATGATGTTTTAATTATCTCATACATATGTTAGGTGTGGGATGTATGTGGGGGATTCCTTGTGGACGTTTTATGCATGATTATGTAACTGTGCTTGTGATGAATGGTTTGTTGTGTGATGTATGTTTGTCGATGGCTTGTACACATAGTACACTAGACTTGTTTAAGTTGTCATGTCACGAAGCACGTTAAGGGCCCTAATAATTTAACGAGGAATTATCGTGTGATTTAACGTGAAATTTATAGTATGTTTAAGTCTCGAGCATAACGTGGAAAAGTGTTAAGCTTAACCCACATTAGTCCAATGGACTCTTGTGTACGTGGATCACTCGGGGGCAATGTACATGCTTCCCGTGTGACTCAATCATCGTGGAAAGAGTAGACCGGGTGGAGTGATTAACGACCACACATGCGGAAACGGTTTGCTCATGGATTTGGTTATGCCTATCCACAACGACGCCGATGGACCCCTAAAGGTTACCCATCAGGTCTTATGACCACCTACACACAAATCTTTTATTGTTGATTATAATGGCATAACTATACGTGGATATCGTGGAACGTGAAAATTGTGTTGTAACGTGGAATAATAAGGATTGCTAGGCACTTTATAGGATTAAATATCGTTATAATGTTGTTACGTGGAATTGTGTGATTGTGCCTATACATATATGTGTGAGATATATTCTTTCATAAAATGTTTTAATTGGCAATCCTTGTTTGTACTAACCTGTTATCTTACTCGGCTTTTAAGCTGACACTTGTGTTTTGTGGAAAAAATGTTGTGCCCTCGGGTTAGGATTTGAAGCTGATCGGTAGATGGTGATATAGGTAGCTACTTATGGAGCTTGAGGAACGTGGCTTTAGTTACCCATAGTGGCATTTATTTACATAGACTTATTATTTATCTGTTTGGTTATACTTTGTTGGTTTAGATTGTGGGTTTCATTTGGATTATTGTGATAATACTTGTCGGTAACACCTTTTGAAACATTTATTTGGTTTTATTAATTCCGTTAAGAATCAAAAGGGATTTTTAAACGTCGCTTCCGCATTTTGTTAACGGTGTTATGTTTAAAGTTGAAAAATATTTTGAAATCCACATTTTATAAAGTGGGGTGTTACAAAAGAGATTCCTTATGTATTTCATTTAGGGAATAGAATTCCCTCAAGTTTCCCCAACTTGACTACAAGTTGCGATGATCTTGACACTTGATTAAGATTCAAGGGACAATATTCAATAATTATCATTGAATCTTGGCCCTTGATTTCCATCCAAGGGTCAAGATCCTCCTAAGTTGATAGTCAAGTTGGGGAACCTTGAGGGAATCCTCCTCCTTTAGTTAGTTCCTATTGGCTCATTCCAAGTTTGTCGAGTTTGCTGCAAGGTTGAAAGTTGAAGAACGAGACGATGTCTTGACTGGAAAGTTCGTTTTCACTTTTCACCAATAATGACGTGCTCAAACTGTTGCTCATCGTTATCACTGTTGACGAAATTGACTACCCTATTCCTTTTGCTCATATTTTGGCCCATAACGGCAATACCTTAATACGTGAAAAACCTCAGTTAATCTTTTAAAGTAATTTGACAAGTTATATATATATATATATTTTTTAAACACCTCCTACCAAATTGCTAAACACCTCGGCAAAAGGAACTTTCATTAAACAACAATAATTTCTAAACACCTCCTACCAAATTGCTAAGGTAGCCACACGTTAATACATCACAAGTTCATAACTTCATAAACAATTATATTAAAGCAAACTTGCACCTTTTTTAATTTAGTATTATTCTAAAAATAAAGTGGAAGTATTTTGAGTTTTGATTTCTGAATGATTGAATTATTGGAAAATGATTTTCTAAAGTTATCCCAACTTAACTTGAAAATTTTCGTTTAAAATTTTCTTTTAAAATTTTCTTAACTTCGACTAGTTAAATTTAGATATTTTAAGGAACTCTTCGTGAATTATTTCTTTGGTTCAAAGCTTATCTATGAATATAATTGAAATTAAAGAATAATGTCCAGCTGTATATGGCATTGGGAGACTCAAAGTTATAGCCCCACAATTTCGCATCAAAAATTTATAACAACCTAACAACAAACATGCTTCCCACCAACCAAATATCGCATTCATCATTCACATGCTTACCTCATTCTCACATGGGAACATTTCAATTTCAACCAAAATCAATTCTCTCCTGCAAAATCCAAAAACATTGGTCCTATTAAGGTTTTGTTTACAACAAATACCCTAGCTGCATCCACCACTAGATCCAAACCATTTGGTCTTATGATCCAAATCACAACTTGAAGTTGAAATGTTTTTAATTTCTGAAGACATTAGGCCATCTAAAACACCAATGTCCATTGAGTAATAAGACCAATTTAGAATGTAAGTTTATTTTGAAGATATATAGAGAGTTATTACATTTACATAAATATATATATATATATATATGTGTGTGTGCGCAAGAAAGAATGAACATTTTTGGTTTATATGGTAATAGATTGGCAGTGTTAATGAAGGCACAATAATGAAAGGGAAACGGGGTTGGATGGAGAAGGAACAAGCCAAAGTGATGACAGCTTCTATTCAGACTGTTTTTTTAATTAGTTTTTAATATATCACCCCAAAAAATAAGAATGTCAACATATTGTTCTAGAATGAAGTTTAATAATGAATTGTATATGATAATATATTAAATGTTTTCGATATTGCATTACAAAAAGAAAAAAAAGTAGATATTTAATACTGGTAATATCAAATAAATGTCCGCACGATGCAACGACAATGGCGGTAGCAACGACAAGAAAGAGAGTGAGTGGAATTTAGATGTTATTTTTTAATAATTTTAAAAGGATTTTTAGGCTGGTATTATAGATTTGTAGTTTATAACTTCTTACCTTCTTGGAACTTCTTATCCGTCACCTAAACGCCACATCATCTAGATCTTCCTAAAAGATTCTCTCACTTATAAGAAAAACTTGTTAGGATTTCTCCATATCCCATTTTTATATCTTATCTCTCTCATTACCCCCCCCCCCCCCGGTCATCCGGTAACTTCTTCACGAGGACTCTCCTCAAGGACGCAAAGAGGACGAAGCTCAATGGCGATGGTGACTAGTGGTTTGAGCTCTGAGACGCTTCGGAGATGTCACTATAGTGACTGGCATTGAAAGGTAACTTATTATTTTCTTAAGCTGAAAGGAGTGATGCATTTTGAAAAAGGAGGGACTTGCACTATGTATGTTATGAAAAAATTGAGGTGTTGTGGCATCTTGTGGTTGGCATGTGGGTGATTTTAGCTTTGGATTTGAAAAAAAGCATGTGACTTCAATGGGACGTGTTAGGGGAGCGGTGACGGAGTTATATGGTGGTCAAAGGAGGTCATAGCAATCCTATAATTTCTATAAAACTGTATTTTTTTTATTATTAGTTTTATACGAGCATGGTACTCGCGCAATACGGCGGCGAGTCGGCGATGACGGTGGTGTGATGACGACGACGGATGGGTGACGGTGGTGGCGGCATAAATTTGTGCACGTAAATATTTGATTTAAAGGGGGTTAATAGAGATATTTTATATTATAACGGACTAATGGTGTAATTGATGGTGATTTAATTCATTAAGGACATTTTGGTCAATTCGCATGTACTACTTTTTTTACACTTTCAACAGGGGCTTATAATTTTTATATAGTAGTATAAATATTTAGGGATTGATCACTGGATTACCAACGTACTTTTCCATATGTACATAGCTGTCTAGTGAACTAAAAAATTGATGTAAATTATCAACTAACTTGTAAATTTTGTACATGTTTGACCAATACATGACTTGTTTACCTACAATAACAGGTTAAATGCTTTTTCTTTTTAATTTAATTAAAATCATTGATGATGTGGATGTTATCCGGCAATCACTATCAAAGACCACAACCACCGGCGACTACCAGTCCGGCAACCACCACCGGAGACAGGAGACCACTATCCAACCCAGTAAAACCCAAATAAATCCATCCCCATCTAATACACCATCTAAACCCGACTCTTTCTTTGTTTTTGTCTTTACTTCTCAAACTTACCAGATAAGGTTTCAAAATGTATCACTATTTTCCTCTTTTATTCTAATTCCTAAGGTTTACAAACCCACACTCTGAATCCCATATCTCTTTCAACCTTACAATTCTAAGCCCAAAAATTAAAAATAAATCTCACACACATATACACTCAAAATCCCATATTCTCGTTATGCTACGTCGTGGATCTGATGGGAATAGAGATAGTGAAACTAAAGCATTAGTCTATGAGTGGTTGTGGGGGTTTTTTGGTACATGAGTGAGGTATTGGAAGATATATGTTGATAAAGATTGCGTTTGGATTATTTGTTTGATTAAATCAGGGTTTGGATTATTTATATATGTATAATGGGCATGTCATCAGGGCATTGGAAAAACTGTGTTGGGGAAGAACCAAATAAGTATAATTGCATATGTATATGTATATGTATATATGTGTGAATATGTGTATGTCTAGGGAGGATGAAAATATAAAAAAGGATCATGTCATCTGTTTATTAATATCCACATCATCAATTTTATCTCCACATCAGTAATTTATTTAATAAAACGAAAAGTAACCTGCTATAACAAGTTACATATTGTTCAACCATGTACAAAATTACAAGTTCCTTGGTGATATACATTAATATTTTTATTTACTGGGCAACCATATACAAACGAGAAAGTACGTTACTAATCTAGTGATTAATCCCAAATATTTATTTAGTTTAAAGTTATTTGTCAACCCTAAGTACAATTAAATTTTATAATTTTATTTTACGCTTGTTAGTACATAAAAACTATTCGGAGACTTAAAGCTAAAATACTAAAAATTATTTATTTTTAATATTTTTAAAGTCTTGGCACAAATGCATTAAAATCACATTGACAACCATTTAGTTGTTTATATTAAAAAAATTTTATATATTATTTAAGTTTTATTTTGTGTTTGATAAAAAAGAAAAAAAAACCATTAAAAGAGGCTATTCAAAGTGAAGCCTCAATCCAAGAAAAAAGAGAGAAATCTTTTTGAAGCAACTTCCGTTACATGACAGAAGTTACCCCATGTGGAGAGTCCCAAAGTCCCCATATAGTTTAAGGGGGCCGATGTTCCCGACATCTTGTAAACGGGATGAGAGGAGGTCATATGCTTTGACGCTCCATTACCTTTGGCTCAAAAATTAATATTTGGTTGGAGTGGCGTCCTGGTCCATGAATTGTGGTTTGTACTAGGATGATACATGTAAATGAAACCACATATGGGGCAATTCAAATACATTGTATTAATAGGATAATATTTTAAAATCGAAACAAACAAGCTAGGGAGAGAGGGATTGACATGGACGTGTCATTTGCAATTTGCGCCACCACTTGTCCCACCACCACACATTTCAAACACAATTACCATGCAACTCTATATCTATATTTATATATCTATATTAATATAAATAAATTATAAAGTATTTAATTTTTTCTCAATTTTATATATAAGAACTATTTTTTATAGTATAGGTTACTCGCATCGTAGAATATAGTATAACGTTATGTTAACCGGGTTTTCGCTAGATAGTCCTATCACCTCGTACCCAATGGGATGTAAAATCTCCTGTTAATTCGCCAGAAACTACAACAATTAGTAGGGGCAAACCGTGTCCCCTTAGACTCGAACCTGCGGACCAAGCCCTCATGGAGGGACTTCCTATATATCTTAACGAACTTAATCTATCCAAATTATTCATCTCTTTTGTTTTACGAATTGAAACATCTCCACCTAATATATCTATATAAGATTATTTACAACATATATCTTTGAACCCTTAAAATAACTACATTACCTCATTTACACGATATATTTTTACATTAATAACCGCACAGCTACCGCTATCGCCGTTACCGCCACCACTACTACATTGTTGCATCCCACGAGCATATGACTAGTCTGACAATATTCATATGCTTTCTAAGTTTAAAGATTGAAAAAAGAATCATTTTTTTAAAGAAAATCTAGTGCGTTGACATTGGACCCTACACTTTATACCTCATATATCACTCTTAACCAATCATTTATGTCACGTCAACTTTACCTTTTCGTACCATATTCTATTAATTTGCCGACAACTCATCTCTATTCAGAACTCACTACAATTTGCATTTTATTTAAACACAAACTAGTTAAATAACATTACATTCAATTAAAACATTACAAATCCTAAACAATAAGTACTATATTTTTTTACTAAACTAAGTAACGAGATAAAATAGTTAAAGGCGTCAACCCTAGTTGAAGTTCAAAACCTTTTTGATATTTGCTAACCACTTATTACCATTTTCTCACATAATGTGTTATAAAGCACCACGAAATCGAGTGATATTGGACAAAATGTAATCACTGTATTCTAGCGCATGGCTTGGAGAACCTACAACTCAATTGTCATCTCCAGATAGCCCGGTGGTAGAGAACATGTGAAGTTCATTTTCTACTTTCACCAAAAATAGTTGAACAAGTCCCTCACAAAAACGGTGGAAGGATAATCGCCTAAACTGCTCCAAAATAACATCAAAACAAATCATAAAACAATTCCCTCCAACATAAAAATCGGTAAGAGTAAAATAAAGAGTATTAACACACAGAGTATCAGATGACCAATAAAAACAGGGTTCTACATAATCTAGTCGACCATGAGAGGTATGTTTCAATTCTACAGGATGCTTCACTCCTATAATAGATACTGACGACAAGTACACCATCCCTACGCCTTATATACAAAACTTTGAAATCATCATGAGTGTCGGAAAGTCCAACATCATCAAGATTATATTTATAGAACTTAATGGAATCGAAATATAGGGATGACAAGCACTTGAAAACAGTAGTGAATGGATTTTCAAATAAACAAATTGGATATCAGATGTAACACCCGTCATTTTAAAACCTGGATTTTCAAAAACATTGTCAAACGGCATTTAAACGTAGCGGAAAAGATCATTTAAAACTGCTCCATCCGTAACAGATGGTTATTTGCATAAAAGTTTGGTGTTACTTTTATTATATGTAATAGTCAAAGTAAAATCTAAGTTATGACACCAACATAAAGTCAACTTTATTACATGCAACATAAATAATACTAATAATAAAGTAGCCAAACAATGGCTAAGCATCGGAAAACTAATGCTAATCTTCCTTTATTCTTCTACCCATCTCACGAGCTAAATCTTTCTCTAGCTCAAAACTGCTTATCCTGAAGGACACAACATTTTCATAAAAGTAAGTGTTAGCTAAGTAAGATACACACATTTTAATAAAACGTTCTTCATTTTACTTTCATAAAACTTGTTCGTATTTTATATATCAAGACATTATCTCATTACATATCATCCACAAACATCGTAAGATAATCTCATCTTTACTTATTCCCACATCTAAAGACATGTCTCAACATGTCACATCATACATATCTCATATAAACATGTCACACATATACGTATAGCACATGTAGACTATTTACTCATAATTGTGCCTATTCTACGATACATCATACTTATCAACATATCTTATTATTATCTTCATCAACTCATTCAACTTAATCAACTTTATTCTCACGTATTCTTATAATCAACTTTATCAAGTTATTACATCTTTACGCATAAGTAATACAACTAGCACGATTTCCCACGTCTTAACTTTTAGGAAAGGCAAAGCCATTTCCATTGTATTCTGTCATGCTTTTAACATTGACAGTTAGTCACTCCACCCAGAAATACTAGATCAACGTAACTATGCCGCAAGGAGCCACTCAAGCGACCACCTTTTCAACTAGCACATGTTAAACTTAACACAACTTATGCTCGAGACTTGATATCTTTATTAGGCTACACTTTCACCTAAATTAATCACTTATCAACATCTTTACTTTACTTTTTACGCACTAACACTAAGGCTAGAACAATATCCCGCATTTCACACTTTACTTTAACTTTAGGTATATTCATTACCTAATTAATGTCATATATACTTCAACGTTTAATCTCGCTAACGTTCACAAATCATAGCATTACTTACGTGTATCTAGTGAACTTGATATATCATACTTAAGTATCACATACAAGTCATCACATATCAACATTAAGACATAACAACGACATTATCAACAACATATATCTTATACATATAATGGCAACATCATTATAAGCATCATACTTCATATGCACGTACATATTTACTACTACTTTAAACGTTATCATATCAACATACATACATTCCCATATAATCTCCCGCATAACCCGGAAAACCCAACACATGTAAGATAATCCGATTAAGAGGTTAATTATTGAAAACTACATTTTGTTGTGCCTCTATCGTGAAAAAAGTCATGTATTTTAACTAGATGACAAGCACAACAATTAATAAGCAAATTTAAAGTATCTTGTTTGAGTTCCCAACTACCAATCACACACATATAATCGACATGTAACATAAAAACGAGACCTTAAAGAACATCTCCAAGTTCCCTAAACATCAAAGTAACTTATACCTAAGGTCTATGGGTCAAATGAGCACTAAAACAAGCCTAAACGACCATCAGACCTGCAAGTGCGCCGCACCCCCATCCATGTGCCGCACAAAACAAGTCAGAGACTTTTGTCCTGCTCAGGTGCGCCGTACCTCGGGTGTCGACTAGCAATGTTCACTTCGTTTCTCTTTAATCTCCTTCCAAACGGATCCTAAACCTCAACCAGGACTTATACCCATTAAATCAACATTGATTAGGTCACATATAAGCATTTGAAAACATCATTTGATCCTTGAATCAATTGCATACATGAATCCCTCCTTTTGATCATCAAAACGACTCGAAACCATAATGTTTTGTAGAAAAACATAATTGAACACTTATGGATACAGTTAAACACCTGGGATTAGCTCACTTATATATATATATATATATAAAGAGAGAGAGAGACAGAGAGAGAGAGTAACATAATTCAACAATAAGGTTTGCATCTTGATATAGTAAATCAACTCAATTAACGATTTTACTCCTGAAAACATTGTTTTTTTAACTGAAAACATCAACATTAAACAACCCCAACCCCCATGGTTGATTCTACAAGGACAAAACCTACTTTAAACCTTAATCAACATTCTATTAATGATATTATACCTATAGGGTTAATCAACGGATCAAAAAGCAAGCAAAAACTCTTCCGAAAAGTCACGAAATCAACTAGAACTTGTGGAATTAACCTAGGGTTTTGTGTGTAAGAGTTTCTAGGTCAACTCAATTAACGATTTTACTCCTGAAAACATTGTTTTTTTAACTGAAAACATCAACATTAAACAACCCCAACCCCCATGGTTGATTCTACAAGGACAAAACCTACTTTAAACCTTAATCAACATTCTATTAATGATATTATACCTATAGGGTTAATCAACGGATCAAAAAGCAAGCAAAAACTCTTCCGAAAAGTCACGAAATCAACTAGAACTTGTGGAATTAACCTAGGGTTTTGTGTGTAAGAGTTTCTAGGGTTTTGATCTGATTTTTAATCAGTAGGGTCGTGCATGGGGTCCCTTATATACTAGAACAACTTTCAAAATGTAATATAACTGTGAAGTTCTCCTCTCATCCACAGCCAATACGCCCAAAATGCGTTGTTTTATGTAAGGCCAATGATGTCACTTATATCCAGGATCCTCCTTGTAAGTTAAGATGTATGCTTTCACAACCTCTCAACACAACTCAACGTCCTCGTTGGGTCATCCAAGTGCGTCATACACTCCCGACAATCCCAAGGGTTGCTCTGATACCACTTGTAACATCCCGCTTACCACAACACAATATTGTCCGCTTTGCTCGCAGGTTCACGACTTTGTTTCTGGTTGTTCAGACAAACTTCCCAGAAGGGTCACCCAAAAGGCATTGTTGCCGCCCAAGCACGCTTAACTGTGGAGTTCTCCTCTCATCCACAACCAATACACCGAAAATGCGTCGTGTTATGTAAGACAAATGATGTCATTTATAGCTAGGATCCCCCTTGTATGCCAGCGAAATATGCTTTAAAAAGTTATGTCTCATCGAAGTCAAACCCGCGTTCGTACTACCTTAGTACATCTCGTAAGGGTGACATAAGTCACACCCGACTAGATGGACAAACCTTACAGCTGTATATCAATATCGTTAAGGAATGACAAGCCAATCCTGGAGTAATCCGTATGTTCAAGACCAATGGGGCTGGTCAGACCTCCCGAGTTACTCTTCACATCTCAAACCATGTTGCAAGGAGCCACCCAAGCAACCACATCTACGCACCCGCCGAGCAAGGGCAAGTACGGGTTAAGCTTAACACTTTCACATCTAAATTACGAGCTAGATTTCACATCTCATATGGTTTTGGTGTTTATACTACCTAAACAATTATCACATATACATCTTTACATTTGGGCTCTCTTAAACATACACGTGTCATGGCAACTTAATAAGTCTAGTGAACTAGATGAACAAGCCATGTAATCATGCACATTTCACATATCATCAAACATATGTCCCATTTCAATTCATCTCAAAACATTACATATCATTTCATAGGGGAAGTTAACTATGTTTTTGTTGAACCCTCAGCGTGTCAAAGTAGTGTATCTTACCTCGGAGTAGCAAACAACAAATTATAACGTAAGTTACCGAGCATTACAAGTATTCCAGACTACCTATAATCATTAAACGACATAATGAGCTATCAATTACCTGCTACTTATGGTCATGACTCAAGTATTGATACCTATAAACATGACCCATGACAAGACTTGATGCATCAGAGGTTCGTTTACTACATTAGAGCTTACATAACTCGACGGAACTCAGTATTCACTCACTAAATTAACCTTTCTGGAAAATTGACATCACAATCATCTTTTAAAAACATTATCATTAGAAAGGAGACTCTCTCACGAATCCGTGGATAGCTTATTTGTCCAAAATTGGTCTTGCAAAACACAACGCGTTTTGGGCGCATTAGCTGTGGATGAGAGGAGAACTCCACAGTTAAGCGTGCATGGGCGGCAGCAATGCCAAATGGGTGACCCTTCTAATGATAATGTTACAAGTGGTATCAGAGCAACCCTTGGGATTGTCGGGGAGTGTATGGCGCACTTGCATGACTCAACGAGGACGTTGAGTTGTGTTGAGTGGATGTGAAAGCATACATCCCTGGTATATAAGGGGGATCCTGGCTATAAATGACATCATTGGTCTTATATAACACAATGCGTTTTGGGCGTAGTGGATGTGAATGAGAAGAGAATTCCACAGTTAAGCTTGCTCAGGCGGCAACATTGCCTTATGGGTGACCCTTCTGGGAAGTTTGCCCGAGCAACCGGAAACAAAGCCGTGAGCCTGCGGACAATATTGTGTTGTGGTAAGGCGGGATGTTACACAAAATTTTACATATAGGCCCTTACACTTCCTTACAACTCGTTTCGTCACTTAACTGTTCATTTAACGCATACGGGAACATTTAACGATCCTATCGGGAACCCTAAATGATTTTATTAATCATTATCAACTTTAATTTTCATTACTTTTCATCACTTTAACACATATCTCACGTTAATCATTTTATTCACACAAACACAGTCAAAAAGTTTTTGGGATGTTACATCGGATTGCAACAAACACATGATAATCATTCAAATCTAAAAGAAAAAAGAAGTCATTGAAACGAGTATCAAAATGATCAACGATTGAAAGGTATGGGTACGATGGTGGCTCATGGGTTTCAAAGTCGATTGGATGGATAAAGCAGGTTTGGTTGTCAATTAGGAGAACCTTCTTATTAGATGAGCTTAATGAACGAGAACATTTCTCATATCTTTTGGTCGTTTTTAATGTATA
Organism: Erigeron canadensis; assembly: GCF_010389155.1. Lineage (NCBI taxonomy): Eukaryota > Viridiplantae > Streptophyta > Magnoliopsida > Asterales > Asteraceae > Erigeron > Erigeron canadensis. Next base: position 18,967,037 of record NC_057762.1, on the reverse strand, counting down.
TACGAGTTAAATTGAGTGAACTTTTAATACTTAATGGAATAAAATGTTCTTACAGGTTCACAGAGCGTACAGATGAGGGTAGAAGCCATAAACCAACTCAACTAAGGTGTCAAGGTACTTTGCTAGACACAAGACGGAGAAATGGAAGAAAAACGTGAGAATCAAACATCCAGGCCAAGTGAGCACCGTTTGTGGAGACTCACGAGAGCCACTCCTCATGATCAGAGAAAACACGTCGCCGCTCATGAAGCCTCACGAGTAACGCTCGTCAAGGCAGTGGCTGGTCCAACTTTTGCCTTATAAACAAAAGAATAAACCCTCAGGTTTTAAGGAGAGCATAGTTAGCCTACCAGACAAAAACCCTATCTTCATGGTCGAAAATAAGCGTCTTATAAGGGGATTTTGTAGTTTCAAACACCTCTAAATCTACAATCTTCAGCCCAGATCTCTATCTATCTTTACTTTCTGTTGGTAAAACTATGTCTTTTTACTTTACAGACTTTGTTAATTCATTAGTTATGTCTGGCTAATAGGCTAATACTTGTTTGGATTGATGTAATCATGCATGTAGACTATCTATTCACTTTTGATTTCAGTTGGATTATGTTTATGTTTATCGATGATCAATGATTGTCTAGTTTTTTTGTATTTTCATTAGTTTTATATATCTAGGGTTATTGGTCTATTTTTGGCTTGATCCGTCTATAATTGGTCTCTAAGATCTAATAAGCATTAGACGAAAAATGACTAATTGGTCTATGATTAGTTGTAAAAAGTGAATTTACTCTAGAGAGCGAATCCAAACTTAATATAATTAGACCTAGATGAACATGATGCTTTAACGTCTAAGGAATGCTAGTGACACGGAACACGCACTAGATCACTGAGATAATTAATACAAAATGATTGGCTTAAGATCTGAGTATGCATATAGGTAAATCGTAAACACATGCTTGAACTAACTAATGCTTAACGGTGAATCTAACGAGGATCTAGTTAAAGAGTAGAGTGAATCTAACGAGAATCTCTACAAAATTGGTTTAGTGAATCTAACGAGAATCTAAACCCTGAAAAAATCTTCCAACAGACCAACATTAAAACATATTAGTAGAGTGTGGTTATGCGTGTAATTGGATTTTCAAACAAGTATATCTTTAATCTTAGTGTTCTCGCAAACTAGGACTAGACTGGACAAGGCCTCTCTCTAGACCAAGCGGTTGCGACCTTTAATTAGCTTTTAAGTGGTTTAATTGAGAAGTCGTGACAGCCCACAACCGCTATAAATTACGCATATTACTAGATTTAGGTATTGCAAGCAACCCTGCGAACGATCCTATATTTATCGACTAACTCTTTACAAACGAACGAGTACACAACCTGTAAAGTATGTATTGGTTAAGAGGTATTCCTTATACTTTTATAAATTTTAAAATACAATGAGTTTAAAATCGCTTTCATGTTAGAAAGCTCCCTCAAAAATAGCTTTTTAATTTAAACCTTTGAATGAGAAACTCCTATCACCAAAATATCGGGAATAAAAACTGACCGAAACACCTCAACTTAATTATTTGTCTAAAACACTTTTAATAACATAAACGTAAGTATTTTACTGAATATAAGTATTTTACTGAATATATACATACAACACTGGTCCCAACTCTCACAAAAACTTGAACGACTAACTGGGCATAACAATAGTCAGTTAACAGATAATAAGATATCTTTAAGATCTGATGTGGATATCAAGCTCACACCCATTGGAAAGTAGCTTCCTGCAACTTTCTGTGGATAATTTATTTGTCAAAATCGGAGTTATTGTTTGAAAGTTATGACTGTTTTAAACCACTTACAACACTAATAAACACCTTCAACGGACTTTTTCTCGACTGACATTAGAACCACTTAGACACATCCGTAATATACAAAACCTATACTATTAGAAAGACTGCCGGATACTTAGGGAAAGTTCCCGCTAGCACTTATGCAACCCACTTTAAACCACTTTTCCTTGGACAAATTTAAAGGGATCCTATGACGTTTTAAAGCCCTTTGGGTCTACTTTCCAGTGTCATAACTCACTGCTTTCATAACTGAACTACTGTATTTGGGAGTTACAGACCCTCAAAGTAGGCATGAAAGTCTAAAAAATCAAAAGTATATATAATTAATACTTGTTAAATTAATCCAAAAACGCATTTAAAAGTCGATAAATCAAATTACTGCTTACAATTTTTAAATGAATCATAGATACATATTTTTCTATTTCAAAGAACTCAAAGTTAATTAAGTATCCAGTAATAATATTTTTATGCATAATAACATTAACTACACTAGCATGTTATCAATATCATAGCATTAAATGTGTCACACTCCACTTATGATGCACAGTTGTGATTAAAGTAAAAAGACATTATACAAGGATAATTACATAACGACAAGATAATTAAACATATATTAAGAGCGGTAGAACCGTAAAGTAATGCAAATAAGTCAAATTATATAGAATAATAATTGGCTAATATAAAAACAAAGTCTTAAATATCAGGCCCGAATTACAAAAGATTAGAGTCTAATGTTATCAGCCATTTAATAATTCAAACATCTTATAGTTCAAGTATTGTCCATAAATATCCTACGTCCTCAAGCTCAAAGATGGTTTACCTAAATAGATATTCTAAAATGTCAATACTAGCGGGTTCGTAGATTAATAAAACATTCTTTGTATCATGTCGTCGTCAATATCACTATGGATGGAAATGGTATATATCATTAGACACATAAGTATGACACTCAATTCGTTCATTGTTACACATTCAACTTAACCAGAACCAATCAAACACGAACAATCAAACAATGGATATTTTGACGTCCATCTAAAATATACTACTGTCATGAGCCGTATGCAAATGTTGGGCTTTATGAGCCCGAATGCCTTTAGCCCCGTAGCATAGCTATATGGTTGGTGCCCTGTCCATATAGTTAACCAGGCGTCCGAAAAAGTCATGCATTAGTGACATACAAAAGACATCTAAGTAGCTTCTTTTATCTATAATTCTAAAATATATTATAAAAATAATAGCCACATGTTGAAAGTTACATGGGGAAAAATGTATAAAATACACTTAATGATTATATCCCACTATCAGTCCTTTATCTTTTAAAATATAATTATTAACCTTTTACATCAATTACTAATACCACTAGCGGGATGAGTTATTTTGAGAACCACTAAAAAAAAGAACGCGAGAACCAATCTTAGCCCTTCATTAATTAAGATCAGGAAGGGCATGATTGTCATTATGAAAAACTTGTCCAGTTCTCTCTCTTTCTCTCTCCTCTTATTAAATCAAAAATATCTAATTCATTAAAAAACTTTTTATCTCACAAACCATACATCGTTAGACGGAAAAAAAAAAGCATGGGTAGTCTTGAAATTTCGTCACTTTTCATTAAAGATGCAATTTGATGTACTTTTGAAGAGTTTTAAAATTTTGTTTTTTTTTTTATCACGTTCATCATACACATGTATAGGACAAGTGGAAACCACTAAAACGTTCATCCTACACATGTGTAGGACAAGTGAAAGCCACAAAACGGTTCATCCTATAAATGTGTAGCACAGGTGGAAACCACTAAAAGGTTCATTTAGTATTTTGTCCTCTTTCATTAGAGTGGTCATCAAAAATACTTTTAACGACTTTATAATTCAGAGGGCGGATGGATACGGTACGGGTGGTAGCCCTTAGTCGAACGAGCATTGCCTGTTCAGTGTAAATTTACCCTCGGGCTTCAAACCCTAAACCCTAGAGTGGGATGTAGTAGGGGGGACAGATGTATACAGTACGCTTTAGGGTTTAGGGTTTGAAGTTGTAGGGTTAGCCCTACAACTTCAAACCCGAAACTCTAAATCTTAATTGCTCGTCCGAAGGGAAAACTATATTCTAAAAACCCAGGAAAATCTAAACCCTAAAAACCTAAAAAGAATGAGGGTTCCTACTCTAGGGTTTAGGATTTGAAGCTGTTTAATCAGATAATCGCATTGTGGCTCAACCGAAGGTGTGAGTGTGGTTGTTGGTGTTTATGGCGATTCCCTTACGGTCAGAGGGTCCGAGAGGCCGCTTTACGCCGGTTATCTTTTTGTTTAAGTTGATTTGGTCGAGTTTAGGGTTTTGTTTAGGGTTTATTCGATCCGAAGGTCGGATAAACTATGAGTAAGGGTTTATGTATGTAATTCGTATGATGTGTATGATGATGTGCCGTATGTAATTCGTATGATGTGTATGATGATGTGCCGTGAGCCTTCCTCCTCTATTTATATAGAGGGTGGATAACTTGGAGAGGAGGGTAAGAAAATTAGGGTAAATCTCTTTCTTCTTTGTAAATATCTTGTTTCTTTCTTGAGGAGATTTGTGGTAATCTTGTTACCGAGCCGTATCCGAGAATATCGGAGCTTTGATATATGTTAAATAGGAAAATTATAGGAAAGATCTTTATCCGATCTTTCTTGTATATCTCCTCGGAGCTGGGTACTTGTTACCTTTGGAGCTCCGGGGTAATCATGTTGAACGGAGGTTGAGCTCCGTTTATGGGTGTTAGTGGCTTTACCTGTACGAAGGTGGCTTCGTATTCTGCTTCTGCTTCGGGTACGGAGCTAGAGCTCCGTATGGATATATCATCAGAAGCTAAACCCTAGAGCGGGATGTAGTAAGAGGACAGATGTATACGGTACGCTTTAGGGTTTAGGGTTTTAAGTTGTACGGCTAGCCCTACAACTTCAAACCCTAAAGCTTAATTGCTAATCCGAAAGGAAAACTACATTGTAAAATCCCTGGAAAATCTAAAACCTAAATGATAAACCCTAAAAATCTAAAAAGGATGAGGGTTCCCACTCTAGGTTTAGGGTTTGAAGCCCGAGGGTTAGCCTATCGGCTATCGGCTAACCCTCGACCTTCAAACCCTAAACCCTAGAGCGGGATGTAGTAAGGGGACGGATGTATATGGTATGCTTTAGGGTTTAGGGTTTTAAGTCGTACGGTTAGCTAATCCGAGAGGAAAACTACATTCTAAAATCCCTAGAAAATCTAAACCCTAAATGCTAAACCCCAAAAACCTAAAAAGCATAAGGGTTCCCACTCTAGGGTTTAGGGTTTGAAGCCCGAGGGTTAGCCTCCATCGACCTTCAAACCCTAAATCCTAGAGTGGGATGTAGTAGAGGGACGGATGTATACGGTACGCTTTAGGGTTTAGGGTTTGAAGTTGTAGAATTAGCCGTTAGGAAACCACTAAAAGGTTTGAAGTTGTAGGGTTTAGTGTTTGAAGTTGTAGGAAACCACTAAAAGGTTCATCCTATATATGTGTAAGACAAATGGAAACCATTAAAAGGTTCGTCCTATACATGTGTAGGACAAATGGAAACAATTAAAATGTTCATTCTACACATGTGTTAGGCAAAAGTACCCCTCTAGTGTTGAGAGGTTTTTATTTTTTATTTTTAATTTGGTCCATCCATTTTATTTGATTTAAGGGTGTAGAGGAGTTCTTGATTTTTTTTTTTTGAAAAAAGTTCTCAAATAACTCCTCCTCTACCACTCGATGTCGCGTCTGCCACTAATAGTCGTCCCCCACCACCACACCGTCGCCGCCATGAACACTACTACATTACGTGGGTAACATGCTAGTAATAACTCATTCTTATATCCTTGTAACAAGATACAAATTTTCATGGATATTAATGAGTACCCCTCCGGTTCCATTATGCTGCATTCTTGAGTTTTTTTTTTTTTATATATAAGAAACGAAAGGAAAAGATAAGGAATTTTACCTTCTTGCATTATTGAGTTTTTCTCACAAATGAAAAAGAAAGTGCAGGGAAGGAAAACTTAGGGTTTTTCCATCCCAAAACTTTCTACCATTTTTGGCTTGATTTGGGTGGAAAAGAAAGTACAGGTGGTGGAAGGCGGGTTTCAGGTGGTGGTTGCGTGGAAGGAGTGGTTCCAGGTGGTGGAAAGCGGGTTTCAAGTAGTAGTAGGTGGTGGAAGGCGGGTTTCAGGTGGTAGTTGCATGGAAGGGGTGGTTGCAGGTGGTAGTTGCAGATGGAAGGGATGGTTGCAGTTAGTGATTGCGTGGTGGACATAATGGTTAAAGTTATGATTTATTTTATTTTTTTAGTTCTCTTTCAAACTTAAAAATATGTTTTTTTTAATATAATATTCTTTCTTTGCTCCTATATCCAATCTTCTTTTTTTTTTCTCTTAATAAAAACTCTAGAGTAAAACCTTTAAGTGATCTTCTCTTGAAACAATTAGTAGTCATGTAGGCCTTATCTATTACGCTATCTCTAAATTAACGCATACCCAACGATGAATCCAACTTCCAATTCATTTTAACATAATCCGATCTTTAACAAAAAGGAAAGACAGATGGCAAAAACATACTACTCCTCGTAGGGTCAAAAACCAGCCACCACACAAAACCTCCATTGGTAAAACCGGAAACAAAACAACCCCGAAAACAATGTATCTAAACTTGACACCACCACCCACCGGAGGAACCACAACAGCTTTATCAACACAAACACTACACCCTCCTAAATTCACGCACCCTAATCCTCCCCTTTTCTCCAACCGTCGTCCCAAATTCTTATCCACGTCATCATCTAATCATAATAATCTACTGAAAAGTGTCATTGTGAATGCTGACGTCACCAATAAATCAAAAGCCTCCACTGGTTTTCAGGATTCTAATGATGAGCAGCAGCGAATATCTGTTGTTAGTCAAGAAAATGTCCCTCTCGAAGGTGTTATTCAGTTTGAAAAACCCGATACTACTTCTCGCTTTAGAAAATGGGGGTATGTTTCATATTATTATTTTCATTCGTATTATATATACATTTGTAGTGTGGAAGTCTTTGTTATGAATCGATGTATAAAAGTGAAACCCCGAACGTTGTAGGATTATAGCTTAGTAGCTACTTTTTGTAGATATAGTACTCCATAGATTTACAAGAACAAAATTGCGGCTGAGATAGATATCGACTTAGCTTAGTAGCTACTTCTTGTAGATATAGTACACCATAAATTTACAATAACAAAATTGCGGCAAGATATGCAGGAGGTATGACATAGATAGTCTTATCTTGTCCAAGGGTTAGTAGGGAGACTATGTTTTTCGGATTACTATTAATAAGTGAGAAAGTTTGGTAATTTTATAGTTTCTTTGAAATAGGGCTATAGTTTGGTTGTCTAATCACGGGGATAAATATTTGTTTATGTTATCAGACTTAGACCGGTTTTGTTGTATGCATTAACTCTCAGATATTGGCATATTGTTATTATATGTATGTGGTTGTACTTTTGTTGACATGGCCTCAGTTTAAGTTGCTGCAATTGCAAAAATACTATCAGATACGTAATTAGCAATATTAGAAAGTGGCATAGTTGGATGCATTTCCAAACACTTAACCGTTTTTATTTAAGTCACTACAGTAGAAAAGAGGTTGCAGAAACTACATGTAATCAAATTAGCCCCATTCAAGTGTTATGTATAATTCACGGGTCAGGGTATTACCACATTATCGAGTTATAACTATCAAACGAAACTTCCTATCTAAGTAGTCAACTAGTCATCTATTCTATGACACTATCTCCATAAAGATGCAATCAATTTTATTTTTAGACGAATTTGTGTACTTGAAACATGTTGGCATCAGTTGGTATAATTTGAATTAGTTACATTAATAGTTAAATATGAACATTGGCTATATAAATGAGTTATATGCCTTTTTTTTCTTTTTTTCTTTACTTTGTTTTTGCTGTTAATTCAGTCACGTGGCTTTACTTTCCGGTGGAGATGTATTGGCAATACTTATGTTCTCAGCAATAGGAAGGTTTAGTCATGGATTCTCTGTTTTTGATGTGGAAACCCTTCGAACTGCTGACCCCTTTATTGCTGGTATGGCTATCTTTTCATGTTCAAGTTCATATACTATAGCTATGACTATTACATTGTAATTTGGTGATAAAACAAGTGTAGACTGTTATCAGGGTGGGTTTTAAGTGCTTATTTCCTTGGTGGTTATGGAGATGATGGACGGGGTGTGAATGGTAAGACCAACGCCATTACTGCTGCTGTTAAATCCTGGGCATTGGGCATACCTGTAAGTTATCTGCTTATCCGTTATTTTACTGGTATACACTTTTTTGGTAGTATTGTACTAAGTTATTTTGGTAAGATTTTTTGATGATTAGTGCTTAGATGTGTTTCTCTATTCACTTTTTTATGTTTAATCGTTTATTTGCTTTGACTAGACCAGCTTGTAAGTAAAAATAAACTGCAGTTAGAGCAATCAAACGAAACCACTTATGAGTTACCCTTGTGACATGTAATACAATACCTTGGTTATGGTATCATGTGGAGGAATTCAGTGATTGGATATGTATGGTGGTGTTTAGATGTTCATTTTGCTGGTATAAATTTTGACTTGGTTGATTAAAGACTTTACAGGTAATCGGAAAATTTTACCGGGCTAGAAGCCTTTTACGCAAAAAGAAAGGGAAAGTTTTACAATTATCAGCATTTTTAGTTTTCTTGTGGCATCCTTGTTTTTGCTTCTCCCAATGTGGTTGTTGTCTTCCTAAATTATCAGTCATAGTTATATCAGTATACAATTTTTTTCTAGTTAAAAGCCTATTTCTTTAATTATTTGTAACCTCTTTCATTCTGGTAAAAGTGCTCTTTAATCCAGAATGGTTATTAAAGAGCCATTACCTTTCCTTGGAGAGAATCTATGTATCATGAGGAAATGATCCCAGCATGGATCCCGCGAAATGAACTATTTACACTACCAGTGAGTATAAGCGATTTAAAAGATGACAACATTGTGATGTATCTAGTTCATCAGGTCACTGTCCAAGCAGTGTAGCAAGAAAGTATTGTCCGACTATGAATGATAATTCAAATTATGCATAAGTGCCTCTGTTAAATGGGGAAACGGGTTCTTGTCAAGTTATTGTGATAAATTCCGTAAACAATGATCACTTCATACGTTGTAGCCCTCAATAAAATATGAAATTAACCATGTGTTACGCGAAGTAGTTTCTCCAAAGTAAGGCTTGCTGACTTCACTCCACACATGTGGTTCAAACTCTTCTTATCATCTTTGTTCATCTCACCATCATATTACAATCTGGTTTACAAATGAATGATCGAGTAGCTAGTTATGCTACCATGTTTGTGTTCATTTGTCAGCCTAAACTTGTTTAAAAAACTATGGCTTAGCATTGAGCCTTGACTTATTGTAATAATTATGGCTTAGTTAATAAGCAATAAGTTACGTCATATCTATGTAAGGGCTCTTGCAGATTATCGAGGATGCCTAAACAAACATTGGATATTATACGTTGTGTCTAGGTTTTGGTAAAGACAACTGATCTTGTGAAAATCATTTATGTTGTTAGTAGTTGGTTATTTTTGGTAAGTAAGCTTATACATGAACCTAAATTGGGATGAGAGTAGTGTCTAGTGTCTGGCTTCTTGGGATTCGTGGCAAAGGTGGATGTCATTCGTAGGCTTTGGGTGACATCCTCAAGTGAGGCTGCTTAAGCAACCAGGCACAAACCTTTATAGGCGATGTGTTCTGGTTGTAAAGCATGATATCGCTGCCTATGCCAATCATCAAAGATGCCTAAACAAACATTGTGGATCATACTTTGTTTCTAGATTTTGGCTGTGAAAACTGATCTTGTGAAAAACCAATCGTTTCTTTTGTAAATAGTTAATTATTGTTTAGTAAGCTTGTGTATAAATTGGGATGAGAGTAATGTCTAGTCTCTGGCTTCCTGAGATTTATGGCAATGGTGAGTGTAGGAGATTATCATCAGGCCTTGTGATATGCTCAAGCAAGGCTGCATAAGCAACCATGCCTGCGTAGTCAATATCGGTCTTGGTCAATATCAGTCAATATCGACAATGGTGGATATTATTTTTCGCTAGTTTAGGGGTTGAGAATCGAGTAATCGACACTTTCTCATGAAAACAGGTTAGGTTGAAGCCCTACACATCTCTAACTGTTATTACACGTTGCCTCCCCAATGAGGCAATGAGTTTAACAATACCCCTCTCAAAAAAGACAGCGTATCCTGTAATGTAGACTAAATTGGGTTTGCTTTCCAGCCTGAACGCACCTTTTCATATTTTCTACCGTTAAGATGTCGTTAGCCCATCATTTCCCTTGAATCTAGAAAACAGTAATATTTTCCCAAATAGTTTTTTCTGTCTCCTTAATGTTATAATCAATCCATGGATCTAGTTTTTTGGGACTATAGCCTAAATGTCATAAGGGATTGAGGTGTTGGGCCCTACACTAAGCCCTAACTGTTATAAGATGTTGCATCACCAAGTAGTTTAACAATAACTCTTTTAAAGAAGACAGCTTATCCTCCAATGTAGACTCAAATGGGTTTTCTCTCCAAGCTAGACACACCTTTTCTTATATTCTCAGTCAAGATGTTGTTAGTCCATTATTGATTTATTTCCCTCTTGTAAACTCTTCTCACCAAATGAGTTCATAACCACGTCCCTTCATTTGTTTGAAACTGTTTACTTGTTTAGCACATACAGACATACTGAAGTGTCTCTCTCATTATAGACCTCTTTGTGCACGATATAAGGCCTAATTTGAGTTGTAGGCAGGGTGACGGGATCGGAATTGAATCTTGTTTATTATATATCCATTTTCTGTCTGGTTTTTATGTGATGAATTTTCTACCATAACCAATCTTCTATTTAAATTTTTTTGTTGTGCTTATAAGTCTATTAGACCCCACTATATTCACAATTTATTGTACTTCAGTTGGGAATATTTATAAGGGCCACAAGTATGGGTCACATTCCTCCGACCAGATTTATTGCGGTTACAATGGGTAGCACTGCTCTGCTGCTTATAGGATGGAGAGCACTGATATCTAACATTCTAGCTGATGATAAGAGCAAGAAGAACGACATGTACAAGCGTGGCAGTCCTTTTGAGCTGTTTGAGGTAGATATTTACTTTTGGTGTTTGTTATACATCCAGATAACAACTTTTCTTATCGCAACTTGAATATATTTGCAGATCTCATTATTTATATTTTGAATAATCAGAAAATTATAAGTCGTAACCATCAGGAATTTTAACCAAATCTTCCATACTGAAATCACTTAAATCGTGTATCCAAAAAGCTCGTTGCTATTGTGGTCGTGTTTGTGCATATATATTTTATATGGAATTTGAAGGTGTACATATTTTTTGTGGATGTCGTTTCAATAAAAATGTAGTCACGAATATCAGGTAATCACATTGCTTAGACCTACAAAAGGAAATACTTGATTCGATTTGATTTTAACTGTGTTTTTTTATTGCATTTGGTAAATTAAGTATAAAAGTTCATATTGTGTGAATGTCTGATGTTTTATGTTACTACGAGCTTTGGAAAAAGTAATTTATACCGCTGGATAGTTAGTTTTTTTTTTTCTTTTTTTTGCTGGTACAAAACTGATTATTCTTATATATTAGGCTGGTCATGTGACTACGAAGTTGAACTTGTCATGTTATCAGTCTCAAAAAGTTCATCCAATCTGCCCTGTTGTCCATAGATTTTATCTATTATCTTTGTCCTGATATTAGTAATAATATTTATACATGTAGAAGGATTTCTATTGACGAACATCATGTTTATTTTTTCAGTTGCTCACATCATTGGTACGAAGATGGTGAGATATGCTCCTCAGTCTACTGTAATTGTTCTTGTACCAAACCTATCGATACATATTCATGTTGTAAGTATTGAGAAATACAAAAGCAACAATGCTCCATATTGCTTCGAATTATTTATTTATTTATTTATTTATTTATTGTTCTCTGCTCAACTAATATCTTCAGTTTTAGTGTCTTAAATGGAAGTTGACAAGGCTAAGACCCATCTGATACAAGCAGGGTATATGGGCGTTAGTTTTGAGTCCATATTGTTGCACATCTTTTGTTACAATTGTTCAAGTCATCATATTCCTCTCAAGGCATTTAAGCTTCAAACTATCAACATTGTCTTCGGCATCTTCGGTACGAGTAATGTATGGGGTCTTTGCCGATAGGTTTATATACAACTAGAGTTGTCAACTTGGCGCTTGCAAGATCTTGTGGTTGATCTGAATAGCGTTTAGACTTTAGTCGTATTCATTTCCTACTTCCCTGTAAAGACCGGGATTTAACTAAGGACATTTTAAGGCCTGCGAGGCCCAGTGGATCCTAATTGGATTCGGCCTTTTCTTTCTATGTTATGATTAAAATTTTATTGTCTTCTGTTTAACTCGTCCTTGAATGCTTTCAACTTAAAGTTTTCTTTATACTAGAGTTAATAAACTCCAATATGCTAGTTTCAACAACTCTCGTTCTTTACATTTCTTCCTAGCTGCTTGGCTTGTAGTAGGAATCTGGTTCACTCCTCAAGGTATTAGCACTATAGCTTTCAACCTAAATAGTTTCAATTTCAACCAATCACTAGTTGATAGTCAATGCCATGTAATTAACACTTAGGGCTAATATAATTAACTATGCTAACCTTAGTATGGAAGTTATGCATGACGTAATGCTCACAATCATTTTTTTATTTATATAAATTATGGTTTTAGGTAAAATAAAACAGGTATTATAGTAAGACAAATGAGGTAATGCTCACAATCATTTTTTTATTTATATACATTATGGTTTTAGGTAAAATAAAACAAATATTAAAGTAAAACAAATAAAACAATATGTTTCTCTTTATTAAAAATCACCGTGCATCATAAAAGTCATCGTGAATTAATTGTTTTGTGAATCTTCGTGATCAATTTAGCCATGATCTAAGGGTCAAGATCTTGCCTTATTTGTTTTACTTTTAATACTTGTTTTACAATACCTAATCCCTATATATCATTATTATGAACAACCTTTATATGTAACTAAAATGGGAAGAGATTCCCTCAAGTTAACTTTAACATAACTAGTCATGTTAGAGTAATTGTAACGCCCGTTAAAAATTAGTTATATATATAAACATACATAATACTCAAATAAAAATAACTTTATATGTAATCATGGATTAACACAACCCGAACTTATATATTTAAAAACTACATAAAACATTTCAAAAAAATTTGCACGAACCGTAAATTTATGGTGTAGGACCGTAAATTTATGGTCCAAAATTTGTACTGGCCGTAAATTTATGGTCTCGGATCGTAAATTTATGGTCTAACATTTATACTGATCGTAAAAACTTGGGCGTAAAATGCGTCTAGGATTTTTTTCTCCCTGACCTGAAGGTTTGCAAAATTTCTTTGGCCGTAAAATTATGGTCCAGGACCATAAATTTACGGTCCTATATATTTACACTGACCGTAAATTTATGGTCTCAGCCGTAAATTTATGGTCCGACCCGCAAAACTTAATTTTAGTCGAAACTCACAAATAAACGATTTTCGACACTCGAAACTCATTTTCAAAACACCAAAACGTGTAGATGTTCACTATACATCCTAAATAGCATAAAAAACTTACCAAACTCAAGATTTACTTAGCGATGACCCAAACGGGCCATGCGTGTTTATATCGCAATAAAAACAATGTTATTAACCATTATCAAACCAAACGACCTTGAATGCAAACCAAATTTTGCAGAAACTTCTAACATAACATAAGAGACATAATGAACCCATTATACTTAAAACCTTCACACAAAATAGACAAATGGACCAAATGCCTTTTAAACATATCCAACCCATTTGGTTACGAGTACACAACGACAATGAAGTTAACCTATCTAACTTCACCGAAAATATTCATTTTTCCAAGACCATAACATGAACTTGACAATAACTAAATTTAACATATTATGACCATATGACTCGTTTAAAACAAAAAGGGCGTTACTAAGAGCGCATGACTACCGGGATAACTAACATAAATATCATAATAAACCAACATAATCGACTACCTTCACCAAAATTCTTCGAGGTCTTAATCACCTATTCAAGCCTTGTCTTTTCCACGATCACCAAATCCGCATATAAAATGGGCAACAACTAAAACGTAAGCTTTCGCTTAGTGAGTACAATATACAATCGACGCCTTAAACATAATATCATTCAAATAACATAAATCACATATAAGGATCCTTATACGATGACAAGCCCATGAATCGTCATCCATGACTTGCCACCCACATTCCAAGCAAAAGAGTCAAAGACTTAGCGGCTCACCATAGCATCAAACAACGAGCAAAAGAGTCCAAGACTCCACAGCTCACATCAATTGCATATAGTACTCACCTTGGCCACAATTCCGATAATTTCACAAGACAAATAAGTTCCTCAATGACAAGCTTTCCTACGTTGCACCTATCATTCATCAAGTCATAGCCTCATAAGACCAACTATAATCACTTCACAAAAGTCCTAACTCAACCCATATCATCAATCCATTTTTGTGTTTGGCTCAAATCACATTTTCATCAATTTCAACTAAAGTCATGGCATGTCTTTATTCATGCAAATTAAGCATATCATTCCATTAGTCATTTTCACTATTTCAATAAGAATACAAATCATGAGCCAAACAAAAAGTGTAGTTACTATGGGATGAACTAACTAGAAATTCCATCATCTAATTATTTTAATAATAATATCTCAATAACCATCCACCCAAAATATCTAGGGTTTCACTTATGAAATCAATCCAACCCAAAATCCCCAAATTATAAAATGGGAAGAACCCTAATTCTTAAATATAATATACATAGAATCATACCTTAGAAATGGAGAAAGATTAGATACATGCACTCTCATACCAAAGACCCATCATCTATCTTGCCAACTAGTGAATAAAATTGATATTGTTATCTCAAATCTAATTAGATGAATCTTAGATTTTCTTTTGTTTGATTTGGTTAAGAAATTGAATGACGGAAGGAATGAAAAGAGAAGAGAAAAAAATAAGGTAGATGGAGAAAGATGATTAATCAAGGGGTTCACCTCCTTTAGCCACGTATGTTTTAAAATAAAAGGGTATTATACCCGCTAGCCACTAAGGTTCCTACTAATATAATCCCGTACCTCTAATTAAATATTGGGAAACTATTTTAATGTCAAAACTACAAAAAAAGTTAATTTTGTTTACCTTTTTAATATGTGGGATGTTATAGTAATTTTGGCCCTTGGATGAAAATCAAGGGCCAAGATTCAAAGATGATCTTTAAATTTTGACCCTTCATTTTCATTTAAGAGTTAAGATCAACTTGCTCAGAGTTCTATCGCGAATAAAACCTTGTGATTTCCAGATCGATTTGAGACAAAACGATATAGAAATTGAAGAGAGAAGATATGACCAATTTTTGTTGATTTTCTTTTTTTTTTTCTTTTTTTAATTAATAAAAAATGTGAAATGAAAAATCGATTAAACACTCAAATTGAACTTGAAATTCATTAATATAACAAGAATCCACCTTTAAAATCAATTTAGTAATAGAAAATCACAGCAGAATTTATATTTGAATAGTAACACCATGTAGCGTCGCCGCAACCACTCCGACATCCGGCCGCCAGTAGGTCACCGCGAGCCACCACATTCCTCCAATAGCAGTATTTCTTTGTTATTATTGGTTTCTAACAAAACCCATCAAAACCCAACTCCCTTTTGCTCGTATTGCTTGCTATCCTTTTGAGACGATTGTTGATGAAAAAGAAATCCCAAATTCAAAGGTAGCCACCTGCTCGTTTTTTCGTTGATATATAAGGTTGTGATGATTTTTATTTTTTTTGGAAAGTCCGAAATGGCGTGTATCTCAGTGAGGATGTTAATGAAATGTGTGGTGCCATATATTGTTTTCTTGAGTTGTAAAGTAGACCAGATAGAGAGACAAATAGATATACATCTAAATATGTATGTGAATCTGTACATATATATGTATAAATATATGTATAAATGATGAAGATGATGGTGATTGACTTAGAGAATGAGAAAAGTATTTATTTACATGATTTTCATTTTTCATCCCTCAGTGTAACATGAAATGACGGATATGCCCTCACGTGTTTGGCACGAGCGCTCGTTAACGACCATTTTTTAATGCCGTGTGGCCAAAGGACGTCAATTGCAAAAATCTGTCAACTTTAAGGTCAAAATTGTAATTTTTTCACTTTAGAGATGAAAAGTGAAAAACGTGCCAACTTTAGGAACGAAAAGTGTAATTTACTCAAAACTTTAACAATGACTATGAAAAATTACACTTTATGTAATATTATGCAATACGTGATATGGATAAAACCTTGTACCTTTATTGTGTATAAAAGGTATATATACTAGTTGGTTCCTGCGTGCCTTTGAGTGGGAATAGGTATGAACTAAAAACATTTGTACTAATAATTAAATTGATACATTATTTTGTAGTTTTAACACACAAAATAGAAAAAAGAATGTTATAAAAGGCCAGGGATGCACGCCCTATTTTAGACATATTTGGGGTGATCAATTGTCTTTTAATTTCCACTTATGGTATGCCTGAGTGAGTTTTTCTACTCCAGATTTTTTGATGATAGGGTTTTCTCATCGAAAAGTTTTAATTTAAGGATCAATTCGGCAAATATCTTCTCTATCGCGGAGCCGATTAAAACAATCTATGCTAGACCACGCGATATTCAAGAATACTTCACGTTTATAATATAAAGGTTTGAAAGTATAAAAGAAAAACAAAAGTTTTGCACAAATTAAAAACCACAAAAATGGTGGTTCAAACTTAAAGAGCCAAAAGTTTACTATCGTTAATATTGTCCTTAAATGTATATACAACATAATAATAATAATAATAATAATAATAATAATAACAACAACAACAACAACAACAACAACAACAACAACAACAACAACAACAACAATAATAATAATAATAATAATAATGCTTTAAAGTATAAAGCGGTTTAAGCAACACAATGTTCAATATACTTGACAACAACCCTATTTAAGGAATTGTTCAAGATTTATAAATAATACCTTAAATGCTCTCAACCAGTGGCGGATGTAAGATTTTCGTATATAGGGGGCATGATGACAAATGTGGTAACATGAATGCGATAAGTTATGGGCAGGTTTGGCTATGAGATTTTTGATGTCCAAAACGAAATTTTGTTAACGAACAAAACACTTACAAATATAGAGGTTTACAATCATGTTAAGCTAGATGAGCCATTCTCACGTTGATTTCCCATTATATAGGTATTTTTTAAATCAACACTACTTGAACTCCATAATATTATCTTACATGAACTCATTAAATGAATACTCATATTATATTTCTGAAATATAGTTAAGGACCTTAACTTAAGGTTGTAACTAGAATATATATATTTTTTTAACGGCAGAAAGAATATTTATATTTATCAAATATAGATACTCGTTTATTATTATTTTTTTAACAAAATGATATAAATAGATTGTGTAACTCAGTTTTATGAATTTTTGTTATTCGAAAAGAGGACATAGACTAGTAAATTATAGTTATATATTTACAATTGAATTTAGGGCAGTGAATAAATGTATTAAAAAGTTAAGGAGTTAAACTTATAACTCTAGATAAGTATAAAGGTTTTAATGAAAATGTAAAGAATGGTGGTCAAAGATTTTTT
This sequence comes from Erigeron canadensis, assembly GCF_010389155.1. Lineage (NCBI taxonomy): Eukaryota > Viridiplantae > Streptophyta > Magnoliopsida > Asterales > Asteraceae > Erigeron > Erigeron canadensis. Next base: position 18,949,346 of record NC_057762.1, on the reverse strand, counting down.
TTCATCATCATCATCTCCGTTGTTTTCTCCAAAACATAAAATAGAGCTTCAATCAAGAACTTACTATATCTTCTTTTTGTTAAACAATAGCTTAGTTAGCAAATGATAATCTATTGACTTACGTATCTTATCAATTTTGATTAAAGAAACGAGGGCATGCCAACTTTCATGGCGGGGGCATTTTGGAAAATTATTGAACTTCCATGGTTATTAAGACATAATTTGTATGTATATTATTTATTAGCATAGGATTTATAGGGGGCATTACCCCCCGGTACTAAACACTTTCATTCGTCCCTGCTCTCAATCATATTTGTATTAACAAAGTCCACATCATTATGGACTTTACTTCTAAATAGATAATTCGCAAATGCTAAACAATTTGCTTGAAGCAAAGAGTTAACTTGTGCATTTACTCTAGTTGTGTTCGAACCGAATAAATATTTCACAAGTTTTTGCATTTATTATAACATATATCTGTAACTACAAATGGTGGAATTAAATTGATTTTCATATATTGTCGGGATATTTACTTTTGTATTATTCTGATTTCGCAACAAGGTTTTTGTTTTATTTTTATCTTAGTTTTACTTAGAAGATTGATCATTATTGTCTCATCAAAACCTATTTATTTCACATCAGTTTCAGTGAGCTTACTTCACATAGTTATTGATATAGAGACATTTATGGGATTCTATATATTGGAACTAACAAATGATATCAGAGAAAAACTGAATTTGATAGCCTTAGATCTGTTGCGATGGAAACCCCCATAAAGGATTAAAATACAACACATCCCTTTCACTCCTTTTAAGTTTAGCACCTTTATATATATATATATATATATCCTACTTTTCTAAATTTAAAATTTTAAATAGATTTAAATGGATCATGGGCTTAAGGAACTTATTGTATGGGCTTGATATTTTTGTTTTCATTGTTAGTTTAATCCAATTTTTTATTATATGAACTCCAAATTATATATCTTCTAAAAACCAATATGCTATTTACTACTATATATGTCTATGGTATAAGTTAGAACTACTTTTTCACTTGTACCTTTTTTGTTGCATGTTTTACAACTTTCTTATATAAACTTTTCTTTTACTATCAGTCTTTTTTCTCTTTGCTAATAAAAGGCTCCATCATTACTAATATATATTTACTGTTAATGTTAATTTGTCTTCTTGCTAGCAAAAGACTAAATAAATTCCGAGACAAGGAAGTTTCATTCTCTTTACTTTTTATCATATAAATTTACTAAAGTTTTGCTCTTTTATTTTTTGCCACATCACTTCGTCTATTATACTTTCCGCACGAAAGTTTTGTTTTATTTACCTAGCTTTTTGATGAGCATCCGTCCATTTTGTGATAAAAACTCCTAATGAAAGGCTCCATTTCTATGCTTAAATGAGTCAATATTCCAGAACTATCGGTACTTAATGAATCGTATTATTATGCAGGTTCACGGAAGATGCGAAAGAGGGTAAATGACATCAAGAGACTCAAGAAGGAAGCCTATGAAGTTACAAGACACAAGGAAGTGATTCGGGAGCTAAACGAAGAAGCGAAAGCTGCAGCAGGAGCCACCAGCGCCGCTGGCCATCAAGAACCAATGCCACTCCTCTATCACCAGCGCCGTTAGCCCATTCAAGCCCAGGACCAGCGCCGTTGGTAAGCCCACCTGCGCCGCTGGTCAGCCCAGTTCAGTAACCGACTTTCACCTCTATTTAAGCCGAATTAACCCTCAAAACCCTAAGAGAGAGCCGATTCAGCAGCCCTAGTCGCCCAACAACAACCCTAGATCGACTTTGCAGATTCCAAGGAGGTTTTGGAGCTTCTAACACCTTCCGATCTTCATTCTTGGTCTAGATCTTTTATCTTCTATTTACTTTTATTATGAAAAAATGTCTTTTATCTTTACAGACTTTGTTATTCCTTTAATAATGCTAGGCTAGTAGGCTGAATACTTGTTTGGATCGATGTGATCATGTAGACGTTTATTGTTTTACTGTGTTTGTTTAGATTCTGTTGGAATGTGTTTTACTATTTATCGTAGATCCATGTTTATTAGTAATTCATGTTGCTATTGGTTTTATATCTGAACATATTAGTTTAATTTTGATGTTTGTCTATGATCATAAACTAGGACTAATATGCTAGGACAGAAAACGACTAATCGGTTTATAACTAGAAGTAAAAAGTGATTCACTTATAACCGAGGGATCCAGAACCATAGTAACTAGGATGAATTGAACATGAAGCTTAACAATGTCAGACGCAATCCTTTGACTTGTAACCGAGCACTGTGTTAGGTCCAGTTTTGCTGAAAACTGGATCTCTCCAGTTGCATCTAGAGAGCATGAAGAATTGTCCGAAATATTTGAAGTCCAGTTGCAATGTACAGTTTATGCAACTGACGACTTCCTCCAGTTGAGATCTAAAGAACAACAATCTGAAGACATTCCAGTTGAAGTAATGGCAGCGAAGCCCAGTTGACTTTCTACCAGATTAATCAACTGGAGATCCTCTAGTGTAAATGCCTTTACAAAGCTTTACACTGATTACGAGGAGGACCTTTTACACTAAATCCTTTTACCCAGATAACAATCTTGTCTGTGGATAAAAGTGCAAAGATGTAGTGTGGTTGAATAAAGTAACCTTTTGTCTTAGTTTATTTAGCACACACACAAATAATTATTTACTAATACTTTTGTGTGCTGTCAACTATATTTGTACGTCGAAGCTGAGATCCCAATGCTCAACCTTCGACTATAAATAGAGGTCCTTGCCCAAGCATTTAAGCAACTTTGCAAACACATACATTCTGCAATATTGCTGGTGAACTTCTGCAATATTCTCTCAATAGCAAAAAGGAACATTTCACTACTCTAAGTGTTTCGATTGTTAAGAGAATTTCCAAGTATAAATCAATTGTATTTCATAGGTTGTTAGGATATTTACATTTGTGTATTATCTTGGTTCCGCAACAACCTTGTATTTTATTTAAACAATCATAAATAAAATACACTTGAAAAATACATATTGTCTCATCAATTTACTTACTTGTATCTTACTTTGTTGCATTGTATTTACTTATTCGACTTGTCACCTTAATAAGTATAACTCCAGTTAACCTGGTACACCGTTCACTCTAAATTGGTCACGTCCAGATTAAGTGAAAGTGTTGCAAAGTACACTCACCATTGACATTGAGGTGTCTTAAGCACTCATCTATTCGTAGTTGGGACTTACAAGTGGTATCAGAGCAGGCAGGTTGAATTGTATCAATTCTATAACCTAGGTCTGCTAAGATGTCTGCTGAAGGTGAGAATGGTTCTGGTCCCCAAAATGAAACTAGTCAGAATAATAATTTTACAACTCCTTTAAATACCAACCCTCTTCCTACACCTGGAGCCAGCCACATCCATGTACATTACTCTAACACTCCTGTGCCCAAATTCAATGGGAGCAGTGAGATTTTTGGTACATGGAAGGCCAGGATGCTTTTGCATTTTGGTGGGATAGAGAGGTATATATTGAAAATCCTCAAGGATGGACCATATATACCCATGTCCAGTGGTGTTAGTCCTCTTCTAGACCCAACTGGGAGAAGAGGTACCAGGGAAAAGTAAGAAGAACATTGGTCTGACGAGGATCGCAGACTGGTTGACCTTGATACCAGACTGAAAAACATGATCCTTGCTGCTGTCCCTGAGGAACTAATTCCAACACTTGTGTTGTTTCCCAGTGCTAAATCCATATGGGATGAATTAGTTCTCCAGTTTGCAGGAGGAAATGACACCATTGCCACCAGAAAGGTTGCATTAAACAAGAAGTATGAATCCTTCTTTGCTCTTCCCAATGAAAGTTTAACTGGTACTTACACCAGATTTACTAGCCTAATTAATCAACTTAGAGGCTTAGAAGTGGAGAAGGATAAGGATATTCTTTTTGAGAAGTTTTGTGATATCTTGCCATCCAAATGGGCACACATGGTTCTTATCTTAAGACAAGGTAAGACCTTGCACAACCATACTTTTGCTTCCCTCTATGGAGCCTTCAGATTCACTGAAGATAACAATGCTGCAAGGTTATTGGCTGAGAAAGATGCTTTAAACCATGCTCAGAGTTCCAAGGTCGCCAGCTTAACTGGGCAACCTTGTGCTGCTTTAATGTCTGCTGAGAATGTCCAACTACATTCTATGAAGGAGATGTTAAACAACTTACTGAACTCTGGCCTTACCACTAATCTCAGTGATGGTTGTGAGGAAACTGACGATGATGATCTGGTAGCCATGATTGCTAAAACCTTTAACAGGTTTAAGCATAAATCTAATCGATTTAATGGGTCCAATAATGCTTCCAGTTCCAACTCTCTGGATAAGGCCAATCTTACCTGCTATAAGTGTGGTAAGAAAGGTCATTTCATGAAGGAATGCAGATCTAGTCAGATGAACAACCAAACTGGTCCCTCTGTCCCAAACTTTGTCAAATCTGATGACTACAAGGCCAAATATAAGAAGCTTAAGGCCCAGATTGCCCTCATATCTCTTGAACAAGAAAAAGAGAAAGAAAAGAACAAGTGCATGATGGCTCAAACTGAAGGGAAATGGGAACTCTCTGATGACTCATCTGATGATGATGAAGAGATTAGAGATGTGTGTTTCATGGCATTAGAAAATCAACAACCAGTAGTAAAAGATGATGTTTCTGAAAGATGGGTGGACATCATTTTAAAGAAGGTAAGAGATTATGATGTAGAGTTGGATACATAACTGAAACTGGACATTGCTGAATCATTAAATGATGATTCATTATTTGTTGAAACAATGAGAACTGATTGTGAAAGATATCTTGAGACTGTTTTAACTGAGCTAAATAACATGAAAAATCAATTTAATGATTTACAAAGTGTCCAGTTGGCTCTCAAGGAATCAGATTTAAAAATTGAGGCATTGGAAAGAGATAACCAAAATTTAAAATATGATCTTGAAAAAGAACACATGGTTATCAAATCTTGGGTACAAGCATCTGGTAAAAATTATGATGCATTTTCTAAAACCATTGATGCTCAAGAAACTGCCTGGAAATCTGGTGATCTCCGGATGACAACTGTTTTACCTTCGATTCACCAGATGCCTAAATCAGTTAGAGTTGAGACTCCATATGACTCTTCTAACATTGCCAAATCTGAATCCGTTGAGACCACCCCTGTTGAGGTCAAAACTGGAGCCAAAAAGGCTAAAGCTCTAGTTAAAAAAGAAGCTGGTGATGTTCCTTTGCCTTAAAAGTCCAAAGAGCCCAAGACTCCGAAGACAAAAAATTCTGCTGAACCTAAGTCCGAGGTTCAGCAGCCTGATGAAAATAACTTTTTGCTAAAACTGGAGAGTCAACTCCAAAATTTATCAAGGCAAGTACAAAGTTATACTGCCAGAATCAAAAATTTGGAAGGAGCTTCGTCTTCTTTAGTTGCAAAACAAGTTGTTAAAACCCCTCCTTCAAAACAAAAACAAAAACAATCAGCTCAGAAAGGAGTAAAATCTAAAAAGAAAAAGGAGGTTGTTGTTCCCATCAAACCAATTGTTTTTACTCCTGAAACTGAAAATAATCCTCCAGTTTTAGCCTCCAGTTCCAACCCGAGTCAATCTGCTGAGACTTCTCAAGAGAAGTCTGGTGGACCCTCAAGAAAAGATGGGTTCACAAAAATAACTAATTATCTACTTGGGTGTGCAGGGCGATCGAAAAAAGAATATCTGGTATCTGGACAGCGCTGCTAGCTGGACTATGACCGGATGTAAGCCCCTGCTGGAAGAGTTCACTGTCCAAGATGGACCGGAAGTGACATTTGGTAATGATGGAATTGGAAAACTGAAGGATATGGTGTTATTGACAATGGACAAGTCCAGTTCACAAAGGTTGCATTTGTCAATGGTTTGAAATACAACCTGATAAGTATCAGTCAACTTTGTGATGATGGATATAAGGTATTGTTCGATATTGCTCAAGGTACCATATTTAACAAGGATTGGAAGGTGGTGATGATTGCACCAAGAAAAGGAAATGTGTACATTATGGACATGGAACCAGCTCCAAAAGAGCATTGTTTTTATGCCAAAGTTGATGAGGACATCAACTGGTTATGGCACAAAATGTTATCCCATCTTAATTTCAAAAATATCAATAAGTTGTCAAGAAAACAACTGGTGGATGGGATACCTTTAATTTCCTTTAAAAAGGAAAAGCCATGTCCAGGGTGTGAAATGGGCAAGAAGAAAAGAGCCAGTTTCAAGACCAGGCAAAACTTCAGTATCACTGAACCTCTTCACACTTTAGTTGTGGTTGACGAATATACTAGATACTGTTGGGTGGTATTCATCAGATCAAAAAGTGATGCACCTGGTGAAATCATCTCTCTCATCAAAAGAATTAAGCTCAAGTATACCAAGAAAGTGTGTCAGTTGCGAAGTGATAATGGTCCATAATTTATAAATAAAGAATTGGATTCATTCTGCAATGACACTGGCATTTCTCAAAACTTCTCTTCAGCTCGTTCTCCAGAGCAAAATGGTGTGGTTGAAAGAAAGAATCGCACATTGATTGAAGCTGCAAGAAGTATGTTATCTGAATCAGGTCTTCCAACTAGTTTTTGGGCTGAAGCTGTGGCAACTGCATGCCATACCCAGAATCGGTCAGTTTATGTCAAGAGACATAGGAAGACTGCCTATGAAGTCCTCAGGAATCGTAAACCAAGTATTGGTTATTTTCATGTATTTGGTTGTCCAGTTTATACTTTCAACGATTCCAGTCAGTTGGGAAAGTTTGATACAAAAGCTGACGAGGGTGTTTTTGAGGGCTATTCAGATATAAGAAAGGATAGAGTTTATAATTATAGACTCTAGAAGGTACATGAGACAATTCATGTCACATTCGATGAATCAAATGAAGCAATCAGTAAATGACCAAGCCTTGATTTATCTCCAGTTGTCCCAGTTGATTTTGGTGTATCTGATCAAGTTCATCAATCAGTTTCTACACCAAAAGATGTTTCCAGTCACCAAGACTTGGAACCAGTTACACAGAAGAAAGGCTCCAGTGACACTTCATTCTATCCCTCCACTAGTTTTAATTTACCACATAAACTGGTGATTGGATCAGATGTACGTGCCACAACAACATCAGAACCAGTTCAAACCTCACCAGTTCTTCAAGATATACCTTTGTTTGAAGATAATCATGTTAACACTCCAGTTGACACTGATGATGAAGTTGAAGTAGTTTGGGTTGATCCCTCTCTAGTTGCTACAACTATTGAAGATCGTCAAGTGACTTGCACTGATGTTTTGCTATATCAACCTAGTCAATACACTAAATGAACTTCAGCTCATCCAATTGAGCAAATTATTGGAAATCCAGATAGTGGGGTTCAGACTAAAAGGGCTACAAGTGAACAATGTTTGAACGTCACCTTCTTATCAATGATTGAACCGAAAAAGATTGACGAGGCTTTGGCAGATCCAAGCTGGGTTGAGGCTATGCAAGAAGAGCTCAACCAGTTCGAAAGGAACAATGTTTGGGAACTTGTTCCTTGTCCTCCAGGGTTAAAGAAAGAACCCATTGGTACGAGGTGGGTCTACCGAAACAAGATGGATGAAGATGGCAACGTTGTTAGAAACAAAGCTAGATTGGTTGCCAAGGGCTATTGTCAAGCAGAGGGTGTTGATTTTGATGAAACTTTTGCTCCATTTGCAAGACTTGAAGCTATTAGAATATTCCTGGCTTATGCAGCTCATTTTCAATTTAAAGTCTTCCAGATGGATGTCAAAAGTGCGTTCCTGAATAGAACATTGGAAGAAGAAGTGTATGTTAAGCAAACACCAGGTTTTCTTAATGCGAAGCATTCTCACTGGGTATACAGACTGAACAAAGCTTTGTATGGTCTTCGTCAAGCCCCAAGAGCCTGGTATGACACTTTAACTAAACATCTTCTTAAAACTGGTTTTGAACGAGGTGCAATAGATATTACCTTGTTTATTTTGAAAGAAAAAGGTAATATCTTGCTGGTACAAATTTATGTTAATGATATTATATTTAGGTCAACTGATGATGCAATGAGTGAAAAGTTTTCTAAAATCATGTCAACTGAGTATTGAATGAGTTTAATGGGTGAATTAACATTTTTCTTAGGTTTACAAATTAAACAAACCAATGGATTCAGTCCCATCAAAAAAATATGTCAGAGATTTGTTAAAAAAATACAAATTTGATTCAGTCCCATCAAAAACCACACCCATTGCAGCTCCTTTAAAATTGGATTCTGACCCAAATGGAAAACCAGTGGACCAAAAGGAATATCGTGGAATAGTTGGTTCACTGTTGTATTTAATTGCAAGTCGACCAGATATAATGTTTGCAACATGTTTATGTGCCAGGTTTCAGGCTAACCCAAAAGAATCACATTTGCATGCTGTTAAGCGCATTTTCAGGTACCTGAAAGGGTGCCCTAGCCTTAGTCTTTGGTATCCCAAAGGCTCAGGGTTAGATTTAATGGGTTATTCAGATTCAGATCATGCAGGGTGTTAGATAGATAGAAAGTCAACAACTGGTGGTTGTCACTTACTAGGGGGAAAACTGGTGAGTTGGACCAGTAAGAAGCAGACTTCGGTCTCAATGTCAACTGCTGAGGCAGAGTACATTTCTGCAGCTAGTTGTTGTGCCCAGATTCTTTGGATCAAAAACCAGTTACTTGATTATGGTATGAAATATACAAGAACCCAAATCTTTTGACAACACCAGTGCAATTGCTATATCTCACAACCCGGTGATGCACTCAAAGACAAAGCATATTGACATCAGGTATCACTTCATTCATGATCATGTTATGAAAGGAGACATTGAAATTCATTTCATCCCCACTGATAAACAGTTAGCTGATGTTTTTACGAAGCCTCTTGATGAGAAAACCTTTAAACATCTCATCAGTGAACTGGGTATGTTAAATCCTTATTAAAACTGGGAGAGGCCCTCCAGTTGAGGATGGTCCAGGTGATCCTTGATTGGTTGGAGATTGAACTCCTTGATGTACTCAAAGACCAGTCCTTGATCAAATGGATCACATTTTTAGGGGGAAAGACTCAAAATATTTTTCCAAATTAAAATTCGTTTTATTTTGAGAAATGCAACTAGAGAACCTCTTAGTTGAAACTAGCATCTAGAAAATTTTCCAGTGTGCTAGTTTGGTCTTGTCTTAAACTGGTGGTCAACCAGATTTCATAACGTTATGTTTTACTTGGTCAATACTTGTGACACGTGATGGTACTCGAGTGTTTGTACCACACTCACAACCGTTACTTGACTTGTCAAGACTTTTTGTTGAAAAAGAATGCACTTTTTATAGGGATTGTTGAAGATAATGGGCGCGTGGGAATACCAGCCGTCATAGCATTAAATGCTTGATGGAAGGTATTAAATGTTTTTGAATTTTCAAATTTTCTAAAAATCAAATTTATAAACGATTTCAAAAATTTGGGGATTAAAATATCTTTTTGTATATATGTTGGTAATATTTTATTGCCTATATATACCCCCACCAAAATCATTTACCATTTACTTCGCACAAAAATTCCTTCATTTACTCTTCAATCATCAAAATCGCTTCCTTTCTCTCTCTTCTCAATAAATCAAGAACCCTAATTCCAAAATTCTCATTTTCAGTTTCCAATCAATATCAAATGGCTCCTAAATCTTCATCTTCTTCTCGTTCTCGTGACGTTAACTTGCTCACAGTTGAGTATGTTCCATCTGAGAACATTCATCCAGCCGTGGGTTGCCCAAATCCTAAATTAATTAACTTAAATCCTAACAACCCATTGGCTTCCTTGAAAGGGCAACAATCAGCCGATTCACTCATTGGGAGAATCCAATCTTTTCTTCGTGATTCTCCCCTTGGCGATTGTTTTTCTTTGAACCCACATAAGTTATATCATGACTACTTATGTGAGTTCTGGTATACGGCCACCATTTCTGATGACTGCTCATCCATTTCCTTCACTTTAAAGGATGGGTCAGTCCCGTGTATCATCTCTACTGATACGTTGAGGGATGCCCTTAACCTCAACTACTGGAGACAAGGTGAATCTCCAGTTGTAATCTCCCATAGCATCATTTTTTGCCAGGTGCTTCTTGATATGGGCAACGAGGAAGTACTGGAGAAGGGAGTGTTACGAACCAAGGGACCTATGACTATGAAAGGTCTCTCTCCATCCTGGAAGTACCTTATGGTCCACTTGGTTGAAAGTTTGGGTGGGAGTTCTTGTGGTTTGGACCAGATCAACTCCTTTCAAGCAGAGATGGCGTACTGCTTGTGGAATGGATTGAGGGAAGATTTCGCGAACATATTGTTCAGAAGCCTTGTCTTCAAGTTGAAAGGTAATAGGGGTCCCTGCATACCCTTCTCGCGATTTCTATCTCTATGTTTTAAGTTGATTCTGGGCAGAGAGGAATACAAAAATACACAATCTTTATACTCTGTGCCAGAATTGTTGAGGAATCTGGACAACCTTGAGTCCACAACTGATGAGGTCCAGATTCCTCCAAGAATGTTGCTGGCATTCTCTAAAACTGATGCACCTCCACCAGGTGAGTCAGAAAGACAACTGGGCGGGCCTCAAAATAATGAGGGACCCACCAGTTCGTCTGCAGGTATTGTGACTATTGCAGAACCTGGAGATCTCCCAACAGGTATCCAGGTTGTTCCAATGGCAAGAAGGTCTACTAAGATTCGAAGGAACATATCAAAACTTGCTACATCTGGCCAGTCACAGCCAGTGATCGTGGTTACAGAATCTGTAGCCCATGATATTGTAACTGAGGAAAGAGCAGTGTAGTTGAGGCTCCAGTGACCTCTTTCCAGGGAGAAGATGCTTTGGCAACGGATCCTAGAACTGATGAAACCATTGAGGAAACTCAAACTAGTCATCAGGAGTCTGAACAACTTGTTCAGCCATCCCCAACATTTATGGATCTAGGCATAAATGAGGGTGAGTTTCAGCTTGAGTCTTCGAACTCATCTGAGACAGAATCTGACCAGGAAATGGCTGATGCATATGTACATGATCAGCTCCCTTACTTTTCTGATCAACCCCTAGATCAACACCTGAGCATTCTCAGCATGAACGATATCTCAAACCTGTTAAAGGGTGGAGGATATTCAAAAGACATTGGACAAGAATGCCAAGTCCCTCTCCAAATACCACAAGGATCACATGACAAATGTTAAGGTGGTTGATTTGGGGATCAATAAGTTCTCTGGCAATGAGGACTTGGTAGTTCAAAAGCTCAACGAGTTGGTCATCAACTGCAATACACGGGCTACTTCTTTAAAGGAAGCTTTTTACCTCACTCAATCTAAGGTACATACATCCATCACCAACCTGCTAAGCAACACTGTCAGATCATCAGAGGTTGAGTTGAAAGAATTGGAAAGACAGGTTAAACTCCTTGTTGAAAAACCTGGTCTGAATGTAGTTGAGCTTGGCAACCAGTTGGCCTATTCAGTTGGTCAGAAAATTGAAGATACCTTGGCCGAACGAGAACAAAATTTGTTAGCAAAGGTGATATCTGAGATAACCAAGACTGCAGCGCCCCAGGTTGATCTCACCCCAATTACATCTGAGATCAATCAGTTGAGGTGCAGTCTTGATACACTGGCCAGCAAGGTATCTGATCACACCACTGCTATTGACAAACTGACAATTGAAGCTGGCAAGGAAAAGGAAGTTGTGAAGGAAGTGACTGCAACTGGGCTCTCCCCAAATGACTTGAACGTACTTAAAGCAATTTAGGCTAGCCAAAACGAAACAAATGGCAATGTTTTGGTTTAGTCACAAGAAATCAATCATCTTTGGAGGACAGCTCGCATGGTTTGTGGAGTCTTCAAGGAGTGCAAGAACATGGAGTCATGGCAGCCTCTATGTCGCTTACCATCTAGTCCCTCAGATTTTGAAGCCATTCGCAAAGGACTAGATGCTGCCAAGGGGGAAAGATCTGTTCTTGCACCCCAAGCCGGTTGAAACTCGAAGATTTGGGAAAGAATTAGTGGTCGGATCTGAGACTAGTACTAATGCTAGTCAGGTTGTTGTTGTTGCCACCAGTATTGAAGCTGGTTGACATATTGAACAGTTTGAGGATGTAGTTGATAGGGGGAATGTTGACAAGGGGAAAGCAATTGCCACCGATGATTCTCCAAAGCTGGCCACTGATGCACCAATGTTAGAAACTGGAAATGTTGATCAGTTGCCTCCAGTAACAGAAAGTGAAATCCAAAAGCTGGCAAGAATTGGGTATGTCATAAAGGAGAGAAAGAACCAAATGAAAGCTAACCAGTTTGAATCAAGGAAAACTCTCTCTCCCATTCTTGTTGAGACCACTGATGCACAACTTCTTGGCGTATAACTGATGGAATATAAGAAGATCAAAGAAGATCCAAGGATTGTTAATGCCTTGAGAGAAATGCTGGAGGTTGAACTGGATAAACATTATAGGGATGATGAAGCTGATTATGATGCCAGATGCTTAAACGTATCAGTGGAAAGGGCTAAGGAGATATGAACTAAAGGGATTCTCAAAAGAACTGAACAAATAAAGAAAGTAGTCAAACAGGTAATGAATCCACCCAAGTCCAAGGGAAGAAAACAAAAAGCCTTGTCAAGGGATGCAAACCCGAGGACTTGGGTAGAACCATCTGAACCCACAACTGAAGACATTTGAGCTGCTACTCACAAACTGAGCACGAGCAAGATCAAGCTGACCAATGAATCAGAAGCTCGCACATACTTATTTGATGTACAGCGTCGAAGGCACAATAAAGGTAAGATCACTGATGTGAAGGTTTCGATCAAACCTGGTGCCAAACATTTTGTGGTTGAGATTCAATACGTTGGTGGACCCAAAAAAACAACTAAATTTATTTTCCTAACAAGTTTTAAATTTATTTATTACAAGGTTAACTTCTCTACTACACTCACTCTCGGGCAGTGGACCCGATCGTTTATAGTATAGCAAATCGGTAAGACCAGGATCGTTCTCAGGGACTATGTTCTAAGAATGTAGCTAGGTGTAATTCTAAGATTGTTGGGTTTTTGTCACTACTTAATTAACTAAAACTAGAAGAAGTTTCCAACCGCTTGGTCTAGCGAGGAAACACGAAATGATTTGAAAATGAAAAGCAAAACTATAATAATTAAAACGATACATCTACTTGGAAACAGTTCACATGCCATATAGATCATCTACTAAACTACTTATAACTGTTGAACGACTAATCACCACCAAGCTTCCTATCAAGTCCCCCGGTCTAAATGGTCAAGATTCCTGTCAAGTCACCTAACCCTTTAATTAAGCTTCCTGTTAAGTCCCCTAATTAAGATTATAAAACTAAGCCTATTTTTATTGCCTAACCTTTATAGTTTAACGGGATTCCTATTAAGTCACCCAAGCAGTTTGGTTTCCTGTCAAGTCGCCAACCTACTTTAACTAGGTCAAACATAAAAACGGTTCAACAACTATAAGCTAATAATATCACTACATAAACATGATCACATAATCCAAGCAGATGCAAACTAATTTAGCTACTCATGACAAGACAAATAATACTAAAAATCATCAATATAAGTAAATCCCTACTAATAACTGTCAAATAAATAAGTCTTGCACTAGTAACCTAATAACAATAATAAAAGTAAAGAACAATAAAAGAGAAAGATCAAACTAATGAGGTGAAGAATTTTTGATGTCGGATTACTGCTGGTCACTCAGCCGCTGTGACTTACGCATGCGCCACCAACGAACACACTCTTCTTGATTGATGAACCCCTGAATTATTGAATGCAGTTGAGTTGAATTAATTGATTGTTGTTTGAATGATTGATAATTGGTGCTTGATCTATCGGATAATATGGTGGTGTTAGAAGGGTTTAGATCTGATGGAAATACCCTAAAAACAGCCAACAGGTCGCCTGGAGGAAGCAAGCTACGGCCCTAGGGTTTTAGAGGGGTATTTATAGGTTTTCGGATAAAACCTAGCTGAACTGGGTTGACCAGCGGCGCTGGTGGCTGGACCTGATGCGCCAGTGGCGCTGGTTTGCACCAGCGATGCTGGGATGCTTGAGGGGGCGACACTGGATTTCTCCAGCGGCGCTAGTAAATGACTGGCCAGCGGCGCTGGTGGAACCTGCTGCACCTCCGGCGTCTTCGTTAAGCTCCGAATTGCTTCCTTGTGTCTTGTAATCATCATAGGCTTCCCTCCTGAGTTACTTGATGCCATTTACCCTCTCTTGCATCTTCCGTGAACTTATATAAACATGCAATTCATTAAGTACCAAAAGTTCTGGAATATTAACTCATTTAGACATAGAAATGAAGCCTTTCAATAGGGGTTTTTATCACAATTTGGACGCTCATCACAGAACCTTATCAAGTTCAAGAAAATGTTGAAGAAAGACTGAACCTTGATCTGGAGGATAAGCAGCCAATTTCATCTGTTGCCAAGAGAAGGAAAATTAGCGAAGGGCCATCCGTATATGCTTTCCTTCTATCTATATGCTTGTAATTTTGTTTACTTTCTTGTAACTTCATTATAAAAATATGTATATACAAGTTGCCAGATTGTAATCCACAAGTTAGATAACTGATAAGATCTACAAATGTTAGAACCAGTTTCGACCAAATTGGCCAGTCTCCAGTTGCATCCGGAGACCCAGAAGATTTGTCCAGAAATATATTGAAGTCTAGTTGCAACGTACAGTTAATACAATTGAAGACTTCCTCCAGTTGCAATCTGATCAGAACCGAAGACATTCCAATTGACGTCGAAGACAACAAATGGAAGATAGAGAATGACAATGGCAGCGAAGCCCAGTTGGCATTCTACACAGATTGAAACTGGAGAATATCAGTTTAAAGTCTTTACAATGCTTTACACTGTTTACGAGGAAGAACTTTTTGCTTTATGCAGCTTTATACAGACAATATCATTTGTCTATGATTAAAGTACAAAAGTGCATAAAGCAGGTTAGATAAAGTAATGTCTTGACTTACCTTATCAAGCATTTCAAAGGAACTCACCTAGTTTTCTTAAATGTTGTCAACCATATCTATACGACAAAGTTGGATTCCCAATGCCAACTTTGTCTATAAATAGAGGTCTTTGCACAACAAGAATATAACTTTGGATATTCAGACTTTTGCAATATTTTTGGTGTACTTGTGTAATATTCTCTCAATCGTAAAAGGGAACACTTCACAACTTTAAGTGTTTCAATTGTTAAAGAGAATTTCCGAGTATAGATCGTTTGTATTTCATAGGTTGTTAGGATATTTACATTTATGTATTATCTTGGTTCCGCAACAACCTTGTATTTTATTTAGCATCAATAAATAAAAGACATTTGAAAATTACCACTTGATCTCACCATTTTACTTTGTTATATTTACTTATTGCATTGTCTTTCTTTTTGTCACCTGCTAAGTAATCTATCCAAGCACTTGGTATACAATCACTGTAACTGGTCGTCTCCAGTTCAGTGTTTATATTGCAAAGAACTCTCACCATTGACATAGAGGTGTTTTCAGTTAGTACCATCTCTTGAGTTGGGACTTATAACAAACAATTAAAAATTAAACCCAAGGCATTTGATGATCTATAAAAATGCCTTGGAAAAGTAATAGGTTTTATCAAACACAAGTATTTCAAACTTACACTTGTATAGAAACAAGTTTGAAAATACTTGGCAATATTTCAGGACAATTAGGGGGAATTTGTTAGGTCCAGTTTTGCTGAAAACTGGATCTCTCCAGTTGCATCTGGAGAGCATGAAGAATTGTCCGAAATATTTGAAGTCCAGTTGCAATGTACAGTTTATGCAACTGGCGACTTCCTCCAGTTGAGATCTAAAGAACAACAATCTGAAGACATTCCAGTTGAAGTCAAAGACAACAAGTGGAAGAAAGAGAAAGGCAATGGCAGCGACGCCTAGTTGACTTTCTACCAGATTAATCAACTGGAGATCCTCCAGTGTAAATGCTTTACACTGATTACGAGGAGGACCTTTTACACTACATCCTTTTACCCGGATAACAATCTTGTCTGTGGATAAAAGTGCAAAGATGTAGAATGGTTGAATAGTGTAACCTTTTGTCTTACTTTATTTAGCACACACACAAAGAATTATTTACTAATACTTTTGTGTGCTGTCAACCATATTTGTACGTCGAAGTTGAGATCCCAATGCTCAACCTACGACTATAAATAGAGGTCCTTGCCAAAGCATTTAAACAACTTTGCAAACACATACATTCTGCAATATTGTTGGTGAACTTCTGCAATATTCTCTCAATAGCAAAAAGGAACATTTCACTACTCTAAGTGTTTCGATTGTTAAGAGAATTTCCAAGTATAGATCAATTGTATTTCATAGGTTGTTAGGATATTTACATTCGTGTATTATCTTGGTTCCGCAACAACCTTGTATTTTATTTAAACAATCATAAATAAAATATACTTGAAAAATACATAGTGTCTCATCAATTTACATACTTGTATCTTACTTTGTTGCATTGTATTTACTTATTCGACTTGTCACCTTAATAAGTATAACTCCAGTTATCCTGGTACGCCGTTCACTCTAAACTGGTCACGTCCAGATTAAGTGAAAGTGTTGCAAAGTACACTCACCATTGACATAGAGGGGTCTTCAGCACTCATCTATTCGTAGTTGGGACTTACACACTGTGGTCACCGGAGAGAATTACATCTAGCCATGGCTTAACGGTTGGGTAATTAAAAGTTGAACTAGTAACACAAACTTTAGGTCATTAATGCTTAAACAATGAATCTAGCGAGAATTTGTTTATAGGGTAGTGTAAGTCTGGCGACAGCACTATTAATTAGGCAAAGTGAATCAAACGAGAATCTGAGTTGCGATGAAGTTTCCAATAGACTAACAAACCAGTAGGATAGTATTTGGTCGTACCATGATATCGGAGATGCCAAACAAGTATTTTAATTTTATTACTGTTATTTGCTTTTCCTCATTTTAATCTGATTTACATTGTGTCTTCCGACACGGCCTGCCCCGGTAACATCGGATTGATATTTTTAGGTAATAGTTTATTAGGAGTCAGTGACAAACCCCCAAAACAACTAGAATTACACGTACTACTAGGTTAAGTAAAGCAACGCGTCCCTGCGAACGATCTTGTAGCTTATCACTAGACTATACTGCATAGACCAAGTTCTCTGCTCGTTAAGTGTGGTTTGTTTTAAGATAGTTACTTGTACAACATTATAAATATAAAGACCGGAAAAAACATACGCATCACTTTTATACTTTTATTTTTCTGACTTTTGCCACGAAAACTTCATTCGCTTACTTTTTACCATATAACTTTTGTTAATTTTTACAACATAACTTTCGGTTTTTGCAACATAACTTTTGTCAAGAAAATTTCATTTTACTTTATTTTTGCACATAACTTTGATCGACACGAATGTTTCATTTACTTTACTTTTTACCACATAACTTTTACAGTTTTAATTTTTGTCAATGAAGTTTCATTTTGCTAATCTTTTACCATATAGCTTTAAGCATTTCAAGTTCGGTAATCAAAGTTTCATTTTCTTTACTTTTTACTATATAACTTTGAGTTTTCACAACATAATTTTCAATTTTATAACTTTTGTCAGGAAAGTTTCATTTTCCTTACTTTTGACCACATATTTAGATTTTTTTTTCCTTTTGTCAACAAAGTTTCGTATTCTTAACTTTTTACCCTATAATTTTAAATTTCTCAACTTTAGCCACCAAAGTTTCATTTTTTTTACTTTTTACCACACAACTTATCACTTTCTAACTTTTGTCATACAAGTTTCATTTTATATAACTTTTGCCACATGTGTAGATGTTACGTAATGTCTCCCGAGACAATGCCAGAGAAAAAAAACTAGTTCAGATCTAAAAAAAAACTAGTTCAGATGTTACGTAATATAAAAATTTTGGTTGTATAACTTTTTTTTTTTTCATTTTTGTATATGTGTAAAAATTCTAAACCATGTCATTATTTATTTTTTAAATTTAGAATATTTATTTATCTTTATTTAGGTATTATGTTTATATTTTTTTTCATTTTATATGATAATATTGGCTTTTTTTTTTTATCATTGTTCATACGGATGAACATTTATTATTATTCTAAATTAAAAATTATCCATTATTTTATGTATATCTATTAATATATTTGAAGTATAGTTTATTAGAAAGCTTTTTGCAAAATAGATATTATACTAGATAAACAAAACTTAAATAAGTTCATAAGAAAAGTCGTGAAATAAGTCTTATCCTATAATGAGTTATCTTAATAATATATCAAAGAAAATTAGATGTATCTTATCTTTATATTTATCAAATTTTAATATTTATCAAAATGAATATATACACAGATCTAAATGTAAAAGAAAAAATATATAAAGAATAAATATTTGTTATATCGATAGATAAACTCTACGATTTTGATACGAATGGAATGAAATAACTTTGTTAATAATATGAATAGAATAGAGAGATTAATTTAATTAATTAATATATAACACTAATAATAAGTTATTTAAATAACTAATAAGATTGTATAATGACATCATCAAATCTTAATTGTATTAAATTGAGCTTTGTGATTGATTAATAAGCTATTAAGTCAATTGTTTTTTTACTATATAATAAAGATATGCGAAAATTAAACACATGTGATCACTGCATATATGTTTTTAGGTAGCACTTGTACCTGAAATTTATTGTGTGAAAACAAATCTGCTCCAGTAAACCATTTGGTGGTGGTTTATAAACTTACCTTTATTTTAGATACTATGTGTTAATTTTGTACTAAAATATACTTGGTGAGGTTGTGACAGTTCACTAAAAAGAAGAAAGAAGATTCACGCGGAACGCGGCGAACCTTCATAGTTACATTATTACATAACGCAGCGATAAACAAGTAATAATTATAATAATGATGATGATAATTAATTAATTATAATAAAGTATTTGAAGATTATATTAACATGTGATTTTGTATATTGAATGAAATCTTACTTTAATTCTATAATATTACTAAATTTATACTCGTCTCAAATACACAGATTGTTTACGATATATTTAGAATAAGATTAAATATACGTATCGAAGAAAGCTGTAAAAGAACAAACCGTTAAATCCAAATATAAAGAATGTAATTAATTTGTGAAAAAACAAACAGTAAATATAAATAAAAAGAATGTAATTAAAATCAACGGTAACAAAATATAATACTGGAACATTAATGAAAACGTGTCAACTCGAAAACTGTCTTTGACAATGGAAATAATAACATATATTGTAAAGAAAGATATGATAGATTGTTAAAGTTATATCATGCAGATTTGAGTCATCCAAATAATGTTAATTTTTCTTGGAGGCCTCCAGGGTGTAAGGCAAAAGTGAAACCTGAGATTTGTTGACTCTCTGGAAGACTTGGTATCCTTTGACATTCTTGAGTGAACCTTAAGATGAAGTCTCCGAGTGACTCATTCCCCATTTGTCTTATTAAGTGAGCTTCCAAGTGATTACACTGGTGCTTCTTTTGTTGAAAGAAATGGGCAACAAGTTTTTCTTTCAAATCTTGGAAGTCTTTTATACTTATTTTGGGTAAGCCAAGTAAACCAATCTCTAGCATGCCCTTGTAATTTTTCAAGGAACAAGTGACAAGCCACAGGTTCTACCCACTTTTCAATGAGTATTGCTTGGTCATATAATGCTAAATGGTCTTCTGGATCCCTAGTGCCGTCATAAGTCCCCACAACTGGAGGAACTTTTTGGCTATCTGGGAATGGGTATTCTGCAATCCAATCACTGAATCTTGACTTGACATCAGATCTTGGAATACTTACAGCTCGTGCTTGCTCGCTAGCGTTCTCACCAGACAACACTTTTAACATTTTTAACAGTTCCCTTTGTCGGGTTGGTGGTGGTGGTGCTGGTTCTAGACGGGGCTGTTGCTTCTTAAGCTCCACCATTAAAGACATCAAAGATTCTACATCCCCCACTTGAGGGATTGTTGGAGGAGGTGGAGTTGAAGGTGGAGTTGCTTTGAGTATATTGGTGAGTTGTGACAACCAATCTTGGTTAGGTTTTATTGTAGATGGAGTGGTATGTGTTGGGGGAGGTGGTTGGGAGGACTCCCTAATAAGCTTTAGCAATTCTACCAGGTGGCTTTTCTGGATAGTAATGGTCCTGAATGAGCTAGGGACAAATTGCTTAACTGGGATTACTAGGTCACTTCCAAGTAGAGAGGATGTGACAAACAAGGGTGTGGCAAAAGGAGAATTTGTTGGAATGACATTTAGAGTACCTGGAGTCCAGGACCTTTGTTTTTTAACGACCCTTCGATGTTGGTGATAGAGTCACGTATACCTACAAATGAGGTGGTGGGTGAGGATGATGTTCCTCTTATGGAGAACACTGACCCTATGGTACCCGAGTTTAGGGTGGGTCTTGTAGTAACTACATCCTCAGACGAGTATTGGAGTCTTGATCTAACATCCAATAGATTTTTATCAGAGCTTCTCTTTTCACCCTGGTTATGCTCACTACTAGTATTTTGCATGGTTATGAGAGGTGGATGAGTAATGGTGGTTTCTTTTTGAGACTCTCCACCACTATTTGTCTTTACCTCCATAGACCCAGGTGAAGTTACTTTTGAGAGTGGAGTTTTTTCCCTGGCCATGTAAGACCAAGAGAAAGAGAAATGAAATGGTGATGTTGATTTTTACAGTAATGGAATCTGTTCAATAAACTGTCCCACTGATGACGACAATGTTTGAACCTAAAATGATAGGCTCAATGACAATGAAGATTGAAAGGCCATAACCACCGCAACTCCTGAGAATTTAGTGCAAACCTATCAAGTTCTTAGCAAGCCTAAGGTGGCAATGATTGTAGGATAAGTGTGATATGATTGAATCTTGATTGATTGCAAGTATTACATATGAATTGCATTGAATGTGTTAAGAAGAATTCTATTAATACAAGAATATTAGGAAACTCTAAGGAGTCTTTCTAATATTCTTGTACAGTTGAATTCCCTTTCAAGTAATAAGATACAGTATGCATATGTTTATACATAGAGGCTATATTGAGTCCATATTATGTGAACTTCCATGTATCATGTGTATGCATTGGGCCTAACCCAAAGTTATTACTCATCAACAAATCCATCTTTCCTTCTCCTAAAGTCATAAATAAAATAAAATATATATGTATGTGTGCCGTTTACATATATCTATATACTTAGATATATGGGGGCGAGCATAAAGGAGAGAGCAAGGGGGAACATTTGGTAAGTTTGACAGTCCACAACTTGCTCAACTTGCATTATACTTAAACTAGACAGGTAAGTAAATAAGAAAGTAATCAACAAGAACAATAACAAGTTCAAGTGTAACAAATCTATACAAGCATAATCATATGTATGATTGATTAAATGATGAATACATGGTCGATAGTACAAACTTGACTTACAAGAATACAAATGAACAAAGTAATTGCTAAGTCTAAACACACTACAAACTTGAACAATTACAAACAAAGTGACACACACTTTTTGTAGGTGACTAACACACATTTTATGTTGCGGTTGTGTTGCCTTTTATAGAGGAGAATTAGGGCAACATAACCTTACAATGATAGTGACTCGATGGTGGTTGTCGACGTTCCATTGGCCCAAAATACTTGCATGCATGAGCCTTTGTCTTCTTTACCAAATCGGTATGAAAGAGAAAACCCTTGTTTTGGTCTCAACTGTACCTTTGCCATACAAGGCAAATTACAGTTGGAAGAACCGCCATGTGAATTTTATCTTCATCTGGTTTGAATTCTTCCTGTCATGACAAATATTTGGGCAGCATACAACCTGTTGAAGAGAGTCACTGGACTCGCTGACGACACATGTCAGCGAGCAAGTCTTATAACCGAATCCAAGACTCAACAATCTCCCCCTATTCGCTGAAGAGACTTGCTGAGTGGATGAGACTTAGAGAACTTAGAGAAGAACACATAGTAGATGAAAAGATGTCTTTTATATCATTCAAGTAATTTACAATCAAACACAAGTTATATATGAAAAACATGAGAAATGTATGCTGCTTCGATCTCAAAAGCATCTTCTTGTTTGGCAATCCTTAACACATGATCATTTCTTCAATGAGGCTTCATCAGCTCCTCATCAATCTTGCTGATGAACTCTCTAGCAATTATCATTTTGGCAAACCTTCTTCTAATGCTAATCAGGAAGCCAGTGGAAGCCTTTTCAATTTCTGCCAGCCTGAAGAAGAGTTGATCATTCTGAAAGTTCAAAAAGAAGATGCCAGTTGGCGAATCAAGAACTCTCCATTCTTTAAAGAAACTCATGGGAGGAAGCCTGAGATTTAAGCCAGCATAACTGAGGATAGGAGGAAGGTCAGCAGACAAGGGTTGATGAGTATGCTTTCTCTTTTATATACGCTTGCCTGCTGACGAAGAGACAACAGCTGGGGAGCCAAAGATTGCCCTCAGCATCGGGAGGTCTGCCTTGAACTTTGTTTCGAACTTCAGTGCTCTTTCAAAGTAATCTTTCAGCATCCCTTGAAGTTGTTCATAGCTGTCAGCCTTTTCATCTTTTATCAGCATATAAACCTCAAACCATTCTAAAGCTCCCAACTTGGTAAGCTTCACATCTTCAATTCTTGTTGGAGCACTATACCCTTCCCTTAAGAACTTCATATTGGTTTTTGTCCCCATTGCTGCTCTGTGTGCTTCCACAACAGTTATTCTTTGTGGCCTCTTCCTGTCCTCCATGATTTTTAACCACTTGGCCATCTCACTTTCAAACTTAGCCCTTTTTTCTTTTAGTTGCTGCTCAACATCAGCATGCTTCTGTCTGTAGAAAGCTTCAGGCCCACCAGTGGTTAACAACATCCTTTGTTCTCCATCCATCTCATTATTCTCCAAGAAAGCCAGCTGTCTTATGTACTCCAGGTTTTTCTTTTCATTCTCCTGGTTGGCTTTGATTCTATCCAGCTCCTCCAGGGCCTCATCTTGGGTCTTTCCCTCAGCAGTCAAAGAAAGAATGTCAATCACTTGATGTTGATTGCCTGCTGGGGAAAAGTTGAAGATGTTTTCAGCAGAGAGAGACGAGGAAGAAGGTCCCCTGAAGAAGCCAGCATCAGTAAGCTGCTTCCGACGTGCTTCAGTCATTTGAGTGACCTGAGCATTTCCAAGGAAGCGTGGATGGAAAATGTTGAGCACTTCCTTGGATCTGTCAGTGGCCATTTCGACAGCGAATCTGGCCTCAGCTTCTGCTCTAAGAACCTGGGGATCGAATTGTTCCCCTTCAACTACTTCAAACAGGGAGCATCAACAACTATCAATTGTTGGTCCCCCTCAGCACCCTTTTCCTATTCTGTCTCCCCCTCAGCACCAGCTGGGAGAACATCGGCAACTTCAGCCATTTCAGTCTCCCCCTCAACACCAGTAGGGGGAACTTCACTTAGATTCTCACTGACAGCCACCACTGCCATTTCATCAGTTTGAGTTCCAGTGGCTGCAGCAGAATTGTCATCTTCCTCAACTAGTACCTTGTCAGTAGAGGCCTTATAGATATCATTTACAGCCTTGTTTACTGCCTCAGTGACAAGATCCATGATGGCAGCATCCACTTTCTCCCCCTTGGAGGTTGTATCATTAATAACAACCTCCACTTTTGTTGTTGGGGCAGCCTGCTGCTTAAGAAGTTTGGACAACATCTGCTTGACCTCCCCAACTTCTTTTTCCATGTTTTGTTGGCGCTTACGATTTTCCTCAGTGAATGAGACATGAGGAAGAGGAAGACTGGCCACTTGTGTCTCCAAGTCAGTTATAGCCTTGGTGTTGCTCTCGACCTGGGAGATGAGAGGAGAAACCAAGTCAGCAACCTTCTTGACTTCAACAACAGCATAGTTGCTGCTGGTGGCTGCTTTCTTCGCTGAGTAGCGAACACTGTTTCCAATTTTGCACAGCGATCGAGTGAAACCTCTGATGGCCTGCTGATCTCTTTTGATGACATTGGTGTAAGTGCGCAGCTTATCTTGATCAGCAGCTATCAAAACTGATTTTTCTTTAATTGTCTCGATGCTGGCAGTGTTGTCATTTTGCTTTTTATACCAGCTTTCCAATATCTTCACCAATCTGTCATTTTCATGATCTTTGATTTGAATAGCGAGTGTGGCAGCCTTGGTGAGATCATTCAGCTGGTTCTCCACGCTTGCCAGCCTGTCAGAAGAGTGGGTGGAGAAAGAGATACACAAATCTTTGGCAGTTTGTGTTTCAACAGGCGTGGCAGCAGATGAGCAGCCAGGAACACTTGTGAAAGAATAGGGCATGCTAAGAGAAAGCATGGTGTTCACTGGTTGCATGGGTGGAGTTTGAGGTCTTGCAAGAAGAGTCAACACCTCAGATTCTTCAACATTTGATGCTGCATTACCATCAGCATCAGCTTCTTCAATACTTTCAATGATGGCTGCTGCATTGTCATCATCAGCAGGAGCCTCTTCTCCAGCATCCACCTCCATATCACTTGCATCCATTTCATCAGCCTGGCTGGAGGAATTCAGCTGGAACTCATCTACATACAGTCACCTAGCTCCAAATCACTTTCTTCATCATCAAAAACAACATCATCAACATCAAAACCTGCACCCTCCGCCACATTTTCAATTTGTGCGACAACCTCAGCACTTTCAACATTTCCTTCACTAGCTCCTTCAACATTCTCCTCACATTCAACATCCATCCCTTCAGCTACTCCCATCAACCTCCTTTCCAAAGAAAAATTCAAAGGTTAGGGGAACCAGGTGCCTCAACTTCAGTGTGTTGTGTCACTGATGCATCATCGGCCATAGAATGTGCTGTCTCTAGCATCACCTGTGATCTGGCTGCTGACAGCGACTCAGAGGGTTGAGAAGAAGAGGGAATTATCTGTTGGGTTGACTCAACTCTAATGGGCTAGGGTGACCCTTGTTCTACACCAACCTCGCCTACAGAAGTTTGAGGTGGCTGTTGTCTGTTTCCCATATTTTCGTCAGAAGTCTGTTGGGAGACTACTGATGGCCTGGCTGGGTCTCTAATGTCCTTGGGCAGTGAGGACTTCCTAACCTTAATAGTTTTGCCCTTTGATACTCGTTGTTGCTGTTTTGGGACAGCAACAGGAGGTGAAGTGGAAGAAGATGTGGTGGTTTTCTTGGTCTTTTTTGGAACTTTGGAGGTTGCTAGGGGGATTATCAGCATACCAGCTCCAGCAGGGTTTTGCTTATAAATATCAGGGTACGTAGAAAACAGTACCTGTTTCATCGCTGGAGTGAGCACAACGTACCTGTAGTCAAATTGTTCAGGGTCACAAGCAGGAATTTTATATACAGAGCTTGCGACCCTTGGGGAAAGAATGAATTGAGCACCTTCAGGGAGATACTTGTCTTTTAACTCGCGTTTGAAGATTAGCGAGAGAAAACGTGCAAAGGGCACTGAGCTTGGTATTTTTTAGTGTGACCTATCCCTTCAGGTCTTCAAAAATGACGTTGGCAAAGTCAATGTTTCAACTGTTTGCCAGCGCATATATTATCTGCATCTAAGCAACAGTGGTTTGATCAAAAGAGCCACTGTTGCCACCAAGACACTGGATGACATGTGTGAACAACAATCTCCATACACCTGGCAAATACTTTTTCTATAGATTGTTGTGCACAGGTTGTGCTAGTTCCATATTTGTCCCATACCCAATGGTTAACAACCACTCCTTCCAGAATGCAGTGGGGACCAAATCAACATATGGATGCTCTTCCGATTGTTTAGGAAGACGAAGAGCATCTCTCAACAAGTCAACTGAGATGGAGATGGAGTGTTCTCCTTTCATCACAGTGCCAGTAATGGTACTGCTGGCAACTTTTTTGTCACACGTCCACCAAAACTCCCTTAGGAGGTGGACACACATTTCTTTGGCATCACTGTAAATGGCCTTTCTTACAGGGCATCCCATGATAAAGTCAAGCATAGAGAAGTAACCCTTGATTTTGGAGGGGATTTCTTCAGATCCAAGATAGTTATTGGCTTTAGTGACCAATTTAGAAGCTTGAAAGGATACATGAGGAGATGAAGCAATCCCCTCAGGATCATATTCCTTGGATGTAAGATAGAGAGGAATGGTTTATGGGTTTTCAGATTGAGAAGTCATATTGGTGATGTAAGAGAAAATGAGAAAGATAATATAAGAAGATTTATTTGTAAGAATAGTTTGTGAGAATGGAGAAGATTTGAGAGAATTTGAAAGATTTTTGAAGATATGAGAAAGAAAATGAACGTAAAAGATGGAGAAGTGGAAGGGATTTGCATATATATGGCATGGATATGGGCCCCATGACTGCAAAAAGTGAGACGTTACATGTACTCTCTTTCATACGTGGCATATAAAATGTTATATTATATAAATAAAACTGTATATATGTACGTATGTGAGTAACATATACGAGTTGTATGATGTGACAAGTTGTACCACGATTTCAACTGTACTTGAGTGCATATGGCGCGTACAGTGTACAAGTTGCCCATTTGGGAGAAAATCGAGGTAACCGTTTGAGATACTTATTAAAATAATCATGAAAATACGTAGTGGAATACACTAAGACAACGAAAGGTATCCACTGACGAGTTTTTTTTTTTTAAAACAGAAATTTTGGTTACCAAGTTTTTTAGTCAGCGAAATAAAGAAGGAAAGAGGTGGTCACTGACTGACTTTAAACAATTTGTGGCAAATTGTCAGCCATCAACGGAATTTAGAAGTCTTTACCAGCAGCCGTTTGTTGCTGGACTAGATAGGGACTTTCAGCACCTTATTACTTTTGTTATGCTTTTTCCCAAAGCATCAGGATCAATGGATTTTAGAAGTCTTTACCAGCAGCCGTTTGTTGTTGGACTAGATAGGGACTTTCAGCACCCTATTACTTTTGTTATGCTTTTTCCCAAAGTATCAGGGATCAACAGATTTTAGAAGTCTTCTAAAATCAGTGTCCAGAGCTCCAACATCATATTACTTCCAAGAACGAGTTAAACCCAAACTCGTCAAGGCTGAACAAAAGAGTTCTACCCCTTCTGTCAAGACTGAACAAAAGAGTCCTAACCCTCCAAAACCTGACAAACATGTTAAAAAGAAACAAGCTGAGACCTCACCAAAACCAAGGTATCACAAAGTGAAACTTCCAAATGACAATCTAAATGCTTATTTGTCTAACTCTCAATCTAGTTCAATTTCTAAAGTACCTAAGTCTAGCTCCGTTTTGCTAACTAGGGATATTTCAAATGGTGTAACTAGATCTAGGGATAGATTTGGATGGTTTTCAATTGCCAAACCTAAGAAGCAAGAAGTTTCCTCAACCCCAAAAGAGACAAAAAGGATGAATAAGTCTAAAACCTCTCGTTCTAATCTTCTTAGTGTCAATTCAACAGGTGGAAAGACCAAATGGGTTCCTAAGTCATTAGAACCTAAGATCATTTTTAAGCAATTGTCTATTGATGAAAAGAAGAAGAGGAGGAGGAGAAAGAGTGTTGGTAACAGAAAGAAAAGAGTTTCTGTTGATTTAAACAATTCATCTTTAGTGAACAATGTTAATAAATCCAAGGCTATGCCTTGTGGGGCTGTAAACAATGATAATGGTTGTGCTTGTTTGAATGATGTTAAACATGTTACTTTTAATTCAAATGTGAATGTGCGTACTTTTTATACGAATGTGCTTATTGATGGTGTGCTTGTTAATGCTCATATTCATTCTAAAGCATGTTTATATGCATATCCTAAGTTATACCCCCTGAATGTGTTAACTAACCACAAAGGACCCGTCTTTAAGTGGGTACCTAAAGTCGGTTAAAATTTTTGATTGCAGGAAATAACCATCTGTGTATGGATACTCGATTCCGGGTGTTCAAAACACATGACTGGCAATAAATCATTGCTCAAGAACTTTGTTGAAAGGTTCATGGGAACTGTTCGTTTTGAAAACAACAATTTCGCTCCAATTCTAGGTTATGGAGATAGTGAAAGAAACGGGATTGTCATTAAGAAAGTCCATTATGTTGAAGGTCTGAGTCATAACTTGTTCAGTGTTGGACAGTTCTGTGACAACAACCTTCAAGTTCTTTTTCGACAATCTCTGTGCAAAGTCCAAACTCTAGATGGAATTGATATCCTATGTAGAGATCGTGATGAGAATCTTTTCACAGTTAATCTTGATGATAACCAACCAACTGATAATATCTGTCTTGTTTCAAAAGCTACTTCGAAAAATTCTTGGTTGTGGCATAGAAGGCTTTCTCATTTGAATTATCAAACTATCAATGCTTTAGTCAACAAGCAACTTGTTGAAGGCTTGCCTGACTACAAGTATGAGAGTGAGCATGTCTATCCTTCTTGTGCAGTTGGGAAAATCAAGAGAACTTCTCATAAACCAAAGAAAATTCCACACACTTTGGCACCTCTTCATTTGCTTCACATGGATCTTTGTGGGCCTATGAAAGTACAAAGCAGAAATGGGAAGAGATATATTCTGGTTATCGTTGATGATTATTCAAGATACACTTGGGTCAAGTTTCTTGCTTCAAAAGATGAAACAACTCAAATTTTGATGGATTTCATCACTTCCACTCAAGTGAATCTTCAACTTCTAGTCCGTTATATCCGTTCGGATAACGGTACTGAGTTCAAAAATGCCATCTTCGATGAATTTTGCAAATCAAAAGGCATTACTCACCAATTCTCTGTTGCTCGTACCCCGCAACAAAATGGTGTCGTTGAAAGGAGAAACCGTACACTGGTGGAAGCAGCAAGGACAATGCTTGCTTATTCCAAGTTACCATCAAATATGTGGGCTGAAGCTGTTGACACTGCCTGTCACACTCAAAATCGGTCCATCATCAATCAGCGTCATGAGAAGACTCCTTATGAGATTATTAACAAACGCAAACCCAACATCAATTACTTCCATATTTTTGGGTGTGTCTGTTATACCTTGAATGATCGGGAAAATGTTGGAAAGTTTGAAAGGAAAGGTGACGAAGGTTACTTTGTTGGTTACTCAAAGACATCGATTGCATATCGCATCTTTAATCGTCGAACAAACACGATTCAAGAAACCATGAATGTTTGGTTTGATGAGATGTCTGGCATGATATTTGAACAAGAAAGTTTGCTACCAACAATTAGTGATCCAAGCACTTCAAGTGCTTCCTCAAGGACGTCTACCTTAGCTTCAAAGTTCAAGAAATATCCAACTCCAACAAGTGAAGAGCTAGATATTCTTTTCGAAGAATTCTACAATTCAAAACCGATTCAAGAAAAGGAACCTCAAGTCATCAATGAACCAATTCCGAACAATGATCCTATTCAAACAAATGAACCAGTTCCTGACAACAATCGTGAATCATCTTCAAATTATTCAGAGCAAGAAGAATCATCTTCAAGTGATATTTATTCTCAAAAGAATGTTCAAGAACAACCTTCTCAAATCAACCAAACAACAAATCCATCAAATACTCCATATGTGTATGTACCACTGGATTTCGATCATCCAAATTTTGAGGAAAGAGTTCTTCCGAGCTATGATTCCACTTCTCAACAGAACTCTGGATTTAATGATGATAATGTTGACATTCATCAACAAGATCCTCTTCCTCATGACAACAAGTGGTCAAGTATGCGCAAAGATCATCCTACAGAACAGATCATCGGAAATCCACAAGCTGGTGTTTCTACCCGTACTACAGTCAATGAGTGTCTTGTTGCACTTTCACTGAGGAACATCGAACCCAAAACAGTTTCTGAAGCTCTTTGTGATCCAGAGTGGGTTAAAGCAATGCAAGATGAATTAGCTCAGTTTGAGAGACTGAAGGTATGGAGATTAGTTCCAAATCCATGGAACGAAGAACCAATTCGCACCAAGTGGATTTTCAAGAACAAGAAGGATGAAAATGGAGTTGTAGTAAGGAACAAAGCTAGATTGGTTGCAAAGGGTTATTGCCAACAACCTGGTGTGGATTTCGACGAAACTTTCGCTCCTGTTGCAAGAATGGAGGCCATTCGTATATTTTTAGCTTATGCCGCATTCAGAAACTTCACTATGTTTCAAATGCATGTGAAGACAGCGTTCTTAAATGGAGAACTCAAAGAAGAAGTTTACGTGGAGCAACCTGAAGGTTTTGTTGATCCTAAGAAGCCAAACCATGTCTACATGTTAGACAAGGCTCTCTATGGTTTGAAGCAGGCACCTCGAGCATGGTATGATTCCTTAACTACTTTCTTACTCAAAGGAGGCTTTACCAAAGGCACTATTGACCCTACCCTGTTTATTCGTAACCAAGGTAAGCATGTTTTACTTGTCCAAATATATGTTGATTATATTATTTTTGGGTCAACCAGTCAAACTTTTTGCCGAAACTTTTCATCTCTAATGGTCAATCATTTTGAAATGAGCATGATTGGGGAAATGAATTACTTTTTGGGTTTACAAATCAAACAATTACCAACTGGTATTTTTATATCACAAGGTAAGTACATAAAAGATATGTTGAAAAGTTTGATATGACTACATGTTCTTCAATTTCAACCCCAATGGCTGCTCGTACAAACATTAATTCTGATTAAAAAGGGAAACCATTTGACCAAAAGAGGTATAGAAGCATGATTGGTTCGTTGTTGTATCTTACAGCATCTCGCCCAGATATAATGTTTGCAACATGTATGTGTGCTAGGTATCAAGCCGCTCCGACTGATTTACATTACCAAGCTGTGGAACGAATTTTTCGTTATCTGAAAGGTACACCCAATCTTGGTCTCTGGTATCCAAGGGATACTGGATTCAATTTAACTGCCTATTCAGATGCAGATCATGCAGGTTGTAAGCTTGATCGCAAGAGCACATCTGGTACTTTACAATTCTTAGGGGATAAGATTGTAAGTTGGTCATTCAAGAAGCAAAATTGTGTATCACTGTCAACATCGGAGGCTGAATATGTGGCTGCTGCTAGTTGCTGTGCTCAAGTGTTATGGATGAAGACACAGCTTACTGATTATGGTCTGAAATATGTCCCTATCTATTGTGATTCACAAAGTGCCATTGCAATTGCTGTCAACTCAGTCAACCACTCACGCTCAAAGCACATTGATTTGAGATATTATTTTCTCAAAGATCATGTTGAGAAAGGTGACATCGAACTCTACTTCGTGGGAACTGACTACCAACTCGCTGATTTGTTCACAAAACCACTGGACGAAAAGAGGTTTAATTTCTTAATCTCTAAACTTGGCATGCTAAATCTTGATCCTTGATTCACTTTACCATGGAAGGAATTCTTGATTCATTTTTCAAAAATTATAAAAAAATTTGAAAAGACAAAAATCTAATAGAAAAATATATAATTTTGAAAAATAACAAAAAGATTTTCTTAATTTTTTTCTATGGCTTCATACTTTTATTTATATCTTTGTGGTTTACATATACTCTGTATGTAACCCATGCTTAAATGATGTATGTATTTATCACTTTTCATAAAATCTGTTTTGATTTCACACAAATCATTTTTGCTCCACCTTTTCTATGAAAATCTTTTTGATCTATCTTTGCATAGATTAAAGGGGAGTTTGTGATTTCAAATCTCTTTCAAACTTCAAATGTGTTTTTAAACATTTTTTTCACATTTGATGATTTTTTTCAAAATATTTTCTTCAAAGGAAGTTCGGTGTTTAGTTTGCACATGAGCGACTAGGTTTTTCTCAAAATTCTACTCCATGAATTTCATCATCGCCGATGAGTTCTAACCCTGGAGTTTTCACTTCTTTCATTAGATAGTGAGGGTATTTTTGAGTGATGATGAATTCGTGCAACTAAGTTGGAGGGAGTACAATCGAAAAGTGAGAGGTTATGGTGATAATGTTGTGAGAAAAAGGTTAAAAGAATTGATACCCTTCTCTAAAATTCTCAAATCGTCGGGTAAACCACATTTCTATCGGATGTCATTTGTTGATATCTCGGTATTGAAGAATCCTTCATGGACCCAATGAAGCGATGCACATCTTTACCTAACCACTCAAGTGTTTCTTAACAAATGCTTGTTTTATTTCTCACGGAGATTTTCTCATTTCTATTGACTCTTCATTTGGAAGACGTTGATATTGAAAAAGGGTGACACTCTGCTCCAGTCCCCGACTTCATTTTGATCACTTTGTGTCTAGAGCTCTCGTGATTGATCATTAAGTTGATCGTTATTCATTCTTTAGGACACATTGCGTCATATCTTTGTGATATACATGCTTATCTTTGTGATATAGCCGGAACATTTGTAGTGATATCTTAATTGATATTTCACGATGATCAAATGGAAATCTTACCATTACTAACATCATTTCCAGTTTTGAACGTAGGTCTCATAATTGCATTTGTGTAATTATTGAGTTAATAAGAAGTCTATTGTGACCTTGGATTTTTTCCTAAAAGTCTTTAAAGATAGTAGAACATGGTTATCGAACGCTTTGGTGACACTGACCATGGTTTACATTCTTTGAAGCAATCTTGAGGTTGGAAAGCCAAAAGACCAAACTATGTTAGAGGTTTGCTTTGTGCATTTCTCCATGATACATAGGAAATCCAATAAATGGTATACATTTCATTCGGTCATTTCATTAATCCTTTCGATTTTTGAATGCAAACGGATCATTCTTATCCGGTTTCTTTTCTCATCACCCCAACACAGAAAACACCAACACCATAATAAAATGCTTATGCCAACAACTTCAACCTTACATCTTAGTAACCCATATGGTTATTTGGGTTGGATTAATGGTTTGGGTTGATGAGTTGTTAATTCATATATCTTTGTGTAAACACCATTGAGCTATGGTTCTTTTGATTTCTTTTGACATTCTATTCAATCAATGTTTGCATAATGACATTGGTTCCCAACATTGTCATTATGAGGGGGAGAAAATAGTATATTGATTTTTGTTTGGGGAAGAAATTAGAATGATTTTAAGGATAAGAAGATCAAGATCAATAATGAAAGGATGCTCACTCAAGATGTTACAAAAAGTTCAAAAATGCTCCAATCAAAGACTGTGATTACTCGTGAATTGAGGAGGAGCATGATTACTTTCATAAAAGAATTTCCAAAACCTTATTGAAATGTTTACTCTCAAAAGTGTTCAAGACGATTTGACAAAGATCAAAGCTTCAAAAAGAGTCTTCATCAAATTAAAGATCTTCAAGTCATACAACAACACTTTACCAAAAGCTACATTGCACACATCAAGGGGGAGAGTACATATTTCTGAAAATTCATTCCAAGACTTCAAAGAAAAGACTTCAAGATTCGAAGATTGATGAATTCAAGACAAGTTCATACCTTCCGCATTTCAAAAGACAACTCTAATCTTTGATTCAACAATCCTCGAAGATTTAATACACACATACTCATCATTCTCTACTCAATAAGAACATTGAGAATCAACAAATGATTTAACTTCAAGAAGTCTAAGACCAAGACTGAATCAAGTTCTCCAAAGACAATGAGAAAGCCTTGAAGACTTGTTTCAACACACCAATTGTCTTCACCACCGGGCTCATCAAATTCATTCCTACAAGACAAAATAACACGTACTTCAGACCTTACAATCTATCACTAAGGGGGAGAATGTTAGAAATCAAAAAATAGTGATACATTGTAATTTAAGTTATGGACTTACTTATTGTTAAGTCATGAGTTGATGATTTCTAAGGTTGAGGGGCTAATTGTGATAATTAGCATAGTTGGTTAGTTTAGACTATAAATAGCCCTCAATTCCTTAGAAATCATAACTTTGGCATAACCTTGACATAACTTTGACACACATTTTTCATACCATTACACCTGAATAACACACACTTGATCCCAATTCTCTCTCAACACACACACTCACACTAAACCGCCATTGTTGATGTGAATTCGAGTGATGAAATCGTGTTGTTACATTACCAGCAACCGTGGACTAGATAGAGACTTTTAGCTCTCTATTACTTTATTGTTCAGCAAGTAAGACATACTTGAACTTACTGAAGTGATCTTGACGAGGGTGAAGAGTTAACTTACAAAATAGATGTAAGTTAAGTAGCAGAATCACCATTCAGCATTCCCAACCGGCTGACTAGTGACTACATCCTTGAATCTTTTTTCATCTAAAGGTTTAGTGAAAATGTCAACGAGTTGATCATCAGTGGGAATGAAGTAGATTTCAACATCCCCTTCATGACATGGTCACGAATGAAGTGATACCTAATATCTATGTGTTTTGTTTTGGAATGCTGAACAGGATTATGTGTAATGGCAATAGCACTTGTATTGTCACACATGATGGGGATCTTAGAGAAATCTAAGTCATAATCAGCGAGTTGGTTTTTCATCCAGAGGACTTGAGCACAACAACTCGCTGCTGATACATACTGTTATTCAGCAGTGGAGATGGAAACTGTATGCTGTTTTTTACTAGACCACTAGTCAGCCTCTCCCCCAACAGTTGACATTCATCACTGGTACTTTTCCTATCTAACATGCAGCCAGCATAGTCAGAGTCAGAATATGCAACTAGGTCAAAGTTGGAATCTTTGGGATACCAAAGACCTAAGGAGCAAGTCCTTTTGAGATATTTGAAGATATGCTTGACAGCGAGTAAATGAGACTCCTTGGGGATGCTTGATATCTTGCACAAAGGCAAGTAGCAAACATGATATCAGGACGACTCGTTGTGAGATACATCAGCTAGCCAATCATCCCACGATAGTGAGTGGGGTTCACATGCTTCCCATCTGGGTCAGCATGGAGATTATTTGGAGGAGACATAGGAGTGGGCTTAGGAGTTATAATAACCCGTGATTTTATTTAAAATAATGTTAATAGTAAAATAGCTGGAGAAATAAATAAATAAAAGTTAGTTGAAAAAGCTTCTCAAATGATTTTTGATATATCTCCTTGCTATTCTCAAAATGCTTCGTGAGTTCATTATTTCATTTTTTACATGAGCCAAAATATATTTTTGAGATTGATAAATTCGGAACCTTGTTGAAATATGGTGCTTTGATATATGTTTCATTTGAGCTAATGCTTTGTGAAAATACTTGTGGTGTAAGGTTGGATTTTTGTGAAACTTGTGAAATTGTGAAACCCTTTAGTTGTAGACAGGAGTTAGGAATACCGAGTTAACTACCTGTGGAGGTACCACAGGCATGTCATTGTGGCAACCAATGGCATGACACTATCCGTGGCGGTGTGATTAGTCCACGGCGTCTCCACCTTTGTTATATGATATGTGATATGTGATATGTGATTATGCTCGTGCGAGAGCTTTATGATTATTTGTGGAGGCGTATGGGTGCATCCTAGGCTATATTATATGATTATTGTGCGGTTGTGTGATGTAGTGCCATACACACCTTCCGGGTTGGTACACTCAGAGGCGCGCATCTGGTGTATTGACTTTCATTGTGATATTATTATTATGCACCGGGAGTGTGCACTTGGATATTGATATGTATACAGGGATACTCGGTATAAAACAACCTAAAACCTTTTCTTTACTCGGCCTTAAAATATTTTTACTCTGGTGGTAAGGATGGTACTTTATGGAGACTTCTGGAATTAAAATGATTTGATTTATTCTTCCTTCTTATTTCATTTGTATCATTATTATTGTTTATTATCAACATCCGCGCACTGAGCAATTGGCTCAACCGCATTTTTTTTTCTTTTCCATGCGGCAGGTAATCAGGGGTGATATGGGATGAGTGAGAGTGACACAAGACTTTGAAGGCTCTTAGACATCCTGATTTTATTTCATTATTATCTGCAACTCTAGACTTTCTTTATCTTTTAAGAATAAATCTTGTTGGAGGATTTGAACCTTAGACTGTTTGGAACTTATTTATTTATCGTAATTCAAGACCTTTTTAGTATTTTACTGTTCTTTTAGCATTTAATGTAATTCCCTATTTCATTCCAGAATGGGGTGTTACAACTTATGGTATCAGAGCCAGGTTTCCTTCTTGTAGTTTGCCATTAGGCTTGACTTGTGAGATTGGGTAGAAATACTGGGATAGGTTTATCTGTTCATGATCGTGCACTCCTCCGTTATTGAGTTTGAGTCTAGTCGCTCTTTTATATGTTTTCGCACCCTCTTTGTAGATGGCTTCTAGAAGAAGAAATAGTAACAATAATGCTAATAACAATGCGAACAATGCAAACAACCCGAATATTGATCCGGCTATCTTAGCAGCAGTTAACCAGGCTGTAGCTGCTGCTATTGCTCAGACAGTTCCTCAAGCAGTTGCAAATGCCATCCAGACAAACCAAGCAAATAATAATGCTAACAATAATAACAATGTTGGAAACAATAATGCTGAGAATAATAATATTGGAAACAATAATTTTGGGAATAATAATAATGCCGAGAACAATAACAATGCTCAAAACAATAAAAACACAGTGGCTACTCAGGTTTTACTCGAGCGTTTCCAGAAATAGAAACCAGATTCATTTCATGGAGCCCCTACCCCAATAGATGCTGAAAATTGGATTGCTCATATGGAGAAAATATTTGGGGTTCTAGAGTGTACTGATAACCAGAAAGTACGCCTAGCAACTTATAAATTTGAAGGGGATGCTCAACGTTGGTGGAAGGCGTTAACGGATGCTGAGGGTCCAGGGTATGTTGAGGCTCTTACATGGCATGATTTCTTGGAGGTCTTTTATGTGCATTACTTTCCCGCTGCTGATTGGGCTGCATATCGCCCGGAGTACACTTCTATTAAACAGAAACCCGGAGAATCAATTACACATTATATGGAGCGTTTTATTCGGATAGTTGGAATTGTGGGAAGCATGGCAGGGACACCAGCAGAGCAGGCCGAAACCTTTAAATGGGGATTGATGTTTGAATTTAGGAAGCCTCTTATCAACACTATTTTTGCAAAGGTGTCAGATGTTGCAAATGCCGCTAGGAATTTAGAGTTGGAGCATGCTGATTATCTTTCTTCTAGACCTGACAGTATTAATAAGAAGAGAACTAGAGAGGAACCATCTCGGTCAACTTCAGATTGAGGTGGAAAGTACCAGTCAGGTTATGATCGTGGTTTTGGGGATAGGTCTCGTGGGAGTCAGTCAGGTTATGATCGTGGTTATGGAAATCAGTCTCGGGGTGGTTAATTGGGGCAGTGGCAAGGTCAAAGGTCATATCAAAACCGGGGCAATTATGGTGGTCAGGGACAGTGGCAGAATCAGAGGCCGTATCAGAACTGGGGAGGTAACAGTGGCCCGACTCAGAATCAGCGTTATCCGGGTGTAGCTGACAGGAACAACCCAAATAAGATTCCAGTTGCAGCATGTACTAAATGTGGAGGTCATCATCCTGGGAAGCCTTGTTATCGAGACACCGGTTCATGCTACATATGTGGGAAGAATGGGCACAAGGCTAAGGATTGCACTATGAAACGCGGGGGTAATAGTGGTGGAGGTGGTGGCAATAACCAACCTAATCAGGGTCGAGTATTTACTATGACAGCACATCAGGCAGCTGCAGCTCCAGGTACTGTTTCTGGAATTCTTTCTTTACGTGGCATAAAGGCTTATGTGTTATTTGATACCGGTGCTACACACTTAGTTATTTCACTAGCTTTTGCTCAACGTGCTGATTTATCTAGTTCTTTGTTACCTGAACCTATATCTTTTACTACCCCTATGAGAAACTATGTGATTATAGCTAGTGTATATCATGATTGTCCGGTATTAATTGAAAATAATGAACTGATGGCTGAACTACTTCCTATGGAGATACATGATTTTGATATTATATTGGGAATGGACTGGTTAGCTAAACACCGAGCCGTCATCCATTGTGAATCCAAACGAGTCATTTTTGGAGACCTTGAGAAACCAAGAATTGTGTATCAAGGATCTCCACCTAATGGTATGGTCAAATTCATTTCCGCTATAAAGGCTAGGAAACTAATGTGTAGTGGTTATGAAGGATATTTGGCAGTCATACAGGATACCTCTAAGATGGAGTCATGTCCTGACAACCATCCAATTGTGAAGGAATTTCCAGATGTATTTCCCGAAGAGCTTCCGGGGTTGGCACCAGAAAGGGAGGTTGAATTTACTATTGAACTTGTTCCAGGTGCAGAACCTATTTCTAAGGCACCCTATCGCATGGCACTTTTAGAGTTGCCGGAATTGAAAGAACAACTGCAAGAGTTACTTGATCGTAGATTTATAAGACCGAGTGTATCTCCATGGGCTGCGCCAGTGTTATTTGTGAAAAAGAAGGATGGATCCATGAGGTTGTGTATTGATTATCGAGAACTTAACCGAGTCACTATCAGGAACAGGTATCCTTTGCCACGAATTGATGATCTGTTTGATCAACTTCATGGAGCAAAATTTTTGTCAAAAATAGATTTGCGATCGGGGTATCATCAGTTGCTTGTGAGATCAGAAGATATTCCTAAGACTGCATTCCGAACTCGATATGGCCATTATGAGTTCTTGGTAATGCCGTTTAGATTGACGAACGCTCCTGCTGTATTTATGGATCTAATGAATCGTGTCTTTCATGATTATTTAGATAAATGTGTTGTGGTTTTCATCGATGACATTTTGATATACTCTAAGTCTAAAAAAGAGCATGAAGAACACATGCGCATTGTTTTGGGTATCCTTCGAGAAAAGAAGTTGTACGCAAAATTCTCGAAATGTGAATTCTGGTTAGAGCGTGTTGCATTTCTTGGTCATGTGGTTTCTGCAAATGGAATTGAAGTCGACCCTGCCAAGGTTGAGGCTATCACAAATTGGCCAAGACCTAATACAGTCACCGAGGTGAGAAGTTTCTTGGGTTTAGCAGGCTACTATCGGCGTTTTGTGGAAGGTTTCTCGACACTAGCATTGCCATTAACCCAATTGATTAGAAAGGGTGCAAAATTTGAATGGAATGATGAACGTGAGAAGTGCTTTGAAGAATTAAAGAAGAGGTTAGTTATTGCACCAATTCTCGCTGTGCCAGAGGGAATAGGGGGATTTCAGATTTACAGTGATGCTTCTGATAAAGGTTTGGGATGTGTTCTTATGCAACATGGGAAAGTTATCGCATATGCTTCTCGGCAACTTAAGCCATATGAGAAAAATTATCCAACACATGATTTGGAGTTAGCAGTAGTGGTTTTTGCTTTGAAAATTTGGAGGCACTACTTGTATGGTGAACTAGTGATATTTTCACGGATCACAAAAGTTTGAAGTACATTTTCACATAAAAAGAGTTGAACATGAGACAGAGAAGATGGTTAGAGCTTCTAAAGGATTATGATGCCAATATTCAGTACCATCCAGGAAAGGCGAATTTGGTTGCAGATGCTCTCAGTAGAAAAAGCTCGGGTAGCCTAGCATGTCTTACTCAACAGCCTGAAATTATTTCTGATTTGGGACGTCTTGAGGTAGAAGTTTACACTGGAGTAACAGGTGGAAGTATAGCATATTTGAAAGTTGAACCTACATTGGTGTCACGTATTAAGGAAGCTCAAAAGGAAGATGGTGAGTTGTGGGCTGTTAGACAGAATGTAGAAGAGGGTAAACAAGAGGAGTTTCGAGTTGATGAGAATGAAGTGATATGGCAGGGTAACAGGTTTTGTGTCCCAAATGATGAGGTGATCCGAGAAGAATTGTTAACAGAGGCTCATAGTTCCCCATTGTCTATTCACCCTGGTGCTGCAAAGATGTATCGTGATTTGAAGAAAAATTTCTGGTGGGTTGGCATGAAGAATGATGTTGCAGAGTTTGTAGCAAAGTGTCTCACATGTCAACAAGTTAAGATAGAGCATCAACAGGCTAGTGGTTTTCTAAAACAACTAGACATTCCTGTTTGGAAGTGGGATGACATTACTATGGACTTAGTAACTGGGCTGCCTAAGACATTGAGGAAGAATGATGCGATATGGGTTGTTGTTGATAGATTAACAAAATCAGCTCACTTGTTGGCTATTAGTGAAAAAGATTCAGCGAGCAAGTTAGCTAGAATATTTCAA
Organism: Erigeron canadensis; assembly: GCF_010389155.1. Lineage (NCBI taxonomy): Eukaryota > Viridiplantae > Streptophyta > Magnoliopsida > Asterales > Asteraceae > Erigeron > Erigeron canadensis. Next base: position 18,909,118 of record NC_057762.1, on the reverse strand, counting down.
GAAGAGATTGTCAGGTTACATGGTACTCCAACATCGATTGTTTCGGACAGAGACCCCCGCTTCACTCACATTTTTGGAAAGATTCCAAAGGGCTTGGGGTATACAGCTTAAGTTTAGTACTGCATTTCATCCACAGACAGATGCGCAATCTGAAAGGACCATTCAGACATTAGAAGATATGCTAAGAGCTTGTGCTTTAGAATGGAAATGAGATTGGGACGAATATCTTTGCTTGGTTGAGTTCGCATATAATAATAGTTGGCATGCAAGTATCAATATGGCGCCGTTTGAGATGTTGTATGGACAGAAATGTAGAGCTCCGGTTTGTTGGAATGAGGTTGGGGAGAAAGTCATTGAGGGACCCGAGTTAGTCAGAATTACTAATGAGAAGGTGGAGATAGCAAAGAAAAATTTGAAAGAAGCCCATTCTCACCAGAAAAGTTATGCTGATAAACATAGAAAAGCCTTGAGTTTAAACCGGGTGATCATGTCTTTTTCAAAGTATCTCCATGAAAGGGTGTTTAGCGTTTTGGCATCAAAGGAGAGCTTAGCCCGAGATATATTGGTCCTTTTGAAGTGCTGGAAAGAGTAGGGGAAGTTGCATACCGTATTGCATTACCCCCGGCATTGTCTCACGTGCATAATGTATTCCATGTGTCCACACTACGAGGCTATAACTATCATCCGCTCCATGTGGTACAGTATCCACCTCATGAAATAAAAGGAGACCTGACATGTGTGGAAGAGGCAGAAGCAATCATAGGTCGTGAGAATAGAGTAATGCGTTCCAAAACCATACCATATGTCAAGGTACTGTGGAGAAATCACCCAGAACGAGAAGCTACATGGGAACTGGAGGAATCTATTAAGGAGCGCTACCCACAGCTCTTTAATGAAAGGTACTGTTTACATTTTCGTCGATTTCGTGGACGAAATCAATTAAAGTGGGATATGTTATAATAACCCGTGATTTTATTTAAAATAATGTTAATAGTAAAATAGCTGGAGAAATAAATAAATAAAAGTTAGTTGAAAAAGGGTTTGACTTAGATATTTAGAACGTAACTAAAGCCTATTAACTGACTCTCCACCTATCACGTCCTCTATCAGAAAATATGGGTTGAGTTGGTTTAAAATATACCCATTGATCTCCATTCGGTTTTTATGATCAAAAATCACAGCTCTCAACTGCGTGGGAACAGAAAGGGAGGAATGAGCGACTGTAGAGAAAAGGGTGTATTGTAGGCTGTTGTAACTATCTCTCATGTGAGGTAAACCTTGAACCTAATTGAAGTATAAGTATACACTAATCCTGCTGATTATAATTCAAGTTTTCTCTTTCGGTTTATCTACCATTCGGATTTGAATCAAGGTCAGAGAAGGCGGTACAGCAAGTTGGTTCAATAAGCGGGTTTAAGAGTTAACAAGATAGTGTCATCTTACTAGGACTCGATATCATCATTGAAGGTATAACTACAGTCATTCTGGTTTATTAATCATGTGTTTTACTGTCCTTTCTAGCCTCACTCTTAGTCTCGTAAGCATGTCAGATTCCTGTGACCAGTTATTACATGTGACATTATAGTTCTGGTTACAAAATTGTAGTTTCGGGTTTAGAATAAGCATCAGGTTACATTCTGGTTATAATCAGTGTAGTTGACAAACCGAGTTATATTAGTCCCGTGATAATAGTTAGCTAGCGTTAAAGAAAGGTAATATGATGGTAGTATGCTTAATGATGTTACACCTATTATGCTATGAAATCGGTTGAGCCAAATTGAGTCGAGTCAGGACTGTCCAAACGGGTCATCGGGTACTTATACAATCTGGGTAAAAGGGGTGACTGCAGGAAATTCTCCTAGTGTCTAATATGGTTCCTTCAATCAGTAGGTTAAGTGATACATGACTCGTAATTTCTCATTCCTTAGCTACATATAAAATACACAACTACGTTTTTACAAGTCAGTTTCCTTGCACTTGAACTATTTTTACCTCATTATATCTAATACTTACACATTTTGTTATAGTAGTTACTGTTGGTCATTATAATTTTTAACTAGCTTGTATCTTAACCTTAAAATGAATACAGGAGTGCTTTTATTTAATCTGATAATACTTCAGAATTCCGAATCTTATTAGCCTTTGAGTATCGTTTTTAGAGAAAAGGAGCAGCAGGCTTCAAAAACGTACAGCCAATATTTCTTGAACTTGAAACTGTGATTTTAGAAAGAATAAGAGTCGCGACTTGTTTTCTCCCAGCTATATATAGGAAACTCCAAATAGTTTGTACAAGTCTTGCCCATTTCATAGAGCTACTGATGCGTTATATATATGTATATATATATGAGATTGGCTGTGAATTCTACCTTTAATACTGACTCGTTAAGTATATTTATCTAAAATAGGACTGTTTTAAATGAGTTTTTGGGTCTTATATGCATCAGTAGCTCACTGAATTTTTGTACGATTTTACTATAAACCTTTTTAACTGTTTGAGGTCATTGTATATATTTCACCTTTTAATACATCAGCTCATAAACCGATGCTAATAAACAGAATATTTTGGAACAACTTTTGTTAAGCAACATCTGATTTGCTGGTAGGAAATACTTCAGATTTTATAGTCACGTTATATATATATATACTTGAAAACTTAGGTTCTACCAGATCAGATGGTTTTCTTGTACCTCTAATGTGGGTCGGTTTCTTAAGTTTAAGTATTACATTCTCGATTCGATTCATTGGCTCAACCAAATAATGGAATCTGGTATTGTTATTAAGCTACACTAGAAACGGGATTAAAGGATATTAAAGAATTATAGGAAGGAAAGTTACAGCAAGGTTCTAAATGAAAATGTTCAATGTAGATTGTGATCAGAATTGTAGCGGATCTCTTGGACGTTGCTAGCTTTAGATACTAGTCCAGGTACGGATGTCCGTACTTCTTCTTTCAGCGTTATTCTTAAATGATTTTTGATATATCTCCTTGCTATTCTCAAAATGCTTCGTGAGTTCATTATTTCATTTTTTACATGAGCCAAAATATATTTTTGAGATTGATAAATTCGGAACCTTGTTGAAATATGGTGCTTTGATATATGTTTCATTTGAGCTAATGCTTTGTGAAAATACTTGTGGTGTAAGGTTGGATTTTTGTGAAACTTGTGAAATTGTGAAACCCTTTAGTTGTAGACAGGAGTTAGGAATACCGAGTTAACTACCTGTGGAGGTACCACAGGCATGTCATTGTGGCAACCAATGGCATGACACTATCCGTGGCGGTGTGATTAGTCCACGGCGTCTCCACCTTTGTTATATGATATGTGATAGGTGATATGTGATTATGCTCGTGCGAGAGCTTTATGATTATTTGTGGAGGCGTATTGATGCATCCTAGGCTATATTATATAATTATTGTGCGGTTGTGTGATGTAGTGCCATACACACCTTCCGGGTTGGTACGCTCAGAGGCGCGCATCTCGTGTATTGACTTTCATTGTGATATTATTATTATGTACCGGGAGTGTGCACTTAGATATTGATATGTATATAGGGATACTCGGTATAAAACAACCCAAAACCTTTTCTTTACTCGGCCTTAAAATATTTTTACTCTGGTGGTAAGGATGGTACTTTATGGAGACTTCTGGAATTAAAATGATTTGATTTATTCTTCCTTCTTATTTCATTTGTATCATTATTATTGTTTATTATCAACATCCGCGCACTGAGCAATTGGCTCAGCCGCATTTTTTTTTCTTTTCCATGTGGCAGGTAATCAGGGGTGATATGGGATGAGTGAGAGTGACACAAGACTTTGAAGGCTCTTAGACATCCTGATTTTATTTCATTATTATTAGCAACTCTAGACTTTCTTTATCTTTTAAGAATAAATCTTGTTGGAGGATTTGAACCTTAGACTGTTTGGAACTTATTTATTTATCGTAATTCAAGACCTTTTTAGTATTTTACTGTTCTTTTAGCATTTGATGTAATTCCCTATTTCATTCCGGAATGGGGTGTTACAGGAGTGATATTTGTCATATGAAACTTAGCCAGCATGTCCCGAATGTATTTTTCTTGGTTTATAAAAATGCCATCAGGGAGTTGATGAATTTGTAAACCAAGGAAGAATGTTAGCTCACCCATCATGACATCAGTAAGCTAAATTTTTTCCAGACTTTCTTGCTGGAGGATCCAAAGATAATGTCATCTACATAGATTTGGACATATAGGACATGGACACCCTTTCTATATATAAAGAGGGTGCTATCAATGGATCCTCGCTGGTACTCATTAGAAAGAAGGAACTCAGAGAGAGAGCCATACCAAGCTCTGGGAGCTTGTTTAAGACTATATAGGGCTTATACAGACGATATACATGGTGTGGCTTGGCTGGATCTTCAAAACCAGGTGGCTGCTCCACATAAACTCCTTCGAGTTTTCCATTTAGGAAGGCACTCTTTACATCCATTTGATATATGGTAAAGTTTCGATAAGCAGCATTCGCCAAGAATAAGCGTATAGCCTCAAGTCTGGCCACTAGAGCAAAGGTTTCATCGTAATTGACACCTTCTTCCTGAAGGTAACCTTGTGCAACCAACCTAGGTTTGTTACGAATAACAGTACCATCTTCGTCCATTTTATTCCTATAAACCCATTTAGTTCCAATGGGTTCTTTTCCAGGAGGTAGAGGAACTAGAAACCAGACATGTTGTTCCTCTTGCATGGCAGCAACCCAAGATGGGTCAACTATTGCCTCTCCAATGTTTTTGGGAGTAATCATTGACAAGAAATTGACATAAAGATATGTATTTCTAGTCGCTGATCGAGTCATAATACCCTGGTGAGGATCACCAATTACTTGGTAAGCAGGATGACTGGAAGTCCATTTAAGTGCTGGAACACTTGATGAACAAAGTAGAGGGATAGCGGAAGACTGGAGAGTTGGTTCGGCAGGAGAATTATAGGAAGAGAGATCAATAGTTAAAGTTGGTTTAGTAGGACTTTTATTAGTGGAGCCATTTGACTGGTTAGAGTCATCATTTATGTTGGGGTCATCAGCAGACTCCAAATCTTCAGCATTAGCTGAAGCATCATGAAATTCTTCTTCAGCAGAATCATCAACATGCACATCATTAGCCAGAGATCTAGGTTTGGCTGATGCCGCATGGATTGACCTCAATATAGGCTCAACTGGCTCAATCGTGTAGATATGAGCAACAACTTGCTCAAGTTCAGCTTCTGCTGAGCTTTCCTCTTTGGGTTGCTGATTGACAGGAGGGAGCGAGCAAGAAGCATCAACAAATGAGTGAGTAGCCTCCATAGGAGGATCAGTGACATGAATGGACTCATCCACTTTTTGAAGACGAGTATTAAATACTCTGAAAGCTTTGCTAAGAATATCCAACAAAATAACCACCATCAGCTTTAGGATCAAATTTACCAAGATGATCCTTGTTATTAAGAATGAAGACAGGACAACCAAATACATGGAAGTATTTGATTTGTGGTTTCTTACCTCTCAAAATTTCATATGCTGTCTTGTCATGTCTTTTGACAATGAGACAACGATTTTGAGTGTGGCAAGCAATGCTGACAACTTCTGCCCAAAACCTGCTGGGCAGAGAGGACTCGTGGAGCATGGTACGTGCTGCCTCAATGAGAGTTTTGTTTCTCCTTTCAGCAACACCATTTGCTCAGGGGTTCCCAGCGAGCCCTGCATGGATACAATAGAAGGATTTAGGCAAGTTCTCTTTGGAACTCATCGATGGCCCTGTCAGCAGGGTTAAGGGTAGGTACTTCGGAAGTAACTCTTGGCTCTGTAGAGAGAGCATCCTCAAGAGTGGGATAATTACCCACATCGACATACCCAAAGGAAGGATCATTTTCTGTGAAAACGTGTTTCAGCACGTTCCCGGATCGATTAACACGAGATCTAACAATCATAGATGTGCGGAATCCATCTATGATCGTCTTTAGGGTTAATTAATGATTATCATGATAAACACACACGAAGATAATAAGAACAGGAGATAAACATGAAAATACTATCATTAACCATATGATTACAAGGTGAATCCGTATGAAAAACATCTACAATGATTACGGATTACAATCATTGAGACGAATCATGATAGTTTGGGCGGTATCTCGAGGTATAGATCTCTACCTCGAGAACCTAGTGAATGACTCTATGTTGCAACTAAATCATCAACCTAAATTCGTGACCTAAGACTTATATTTATAGGTTGTACAAACGGACTGGGCCTTATTAACTTAATAGTTCTTAGCCTTTTAGAATTATTGCATCGGACAACAGATTGTGCACTTTATGTGCTCTAACATTTTCATCAAAGGGCATGATGTTAGTCCCATTGCTTTGGAAATATACATAGCTGCTGACTACTTCAGGAGCACTGTATTCAACCAACATAGCTGGATGTCCCCATGCATTGGAAATGACCCTTTGAGAATGAGGAATTTCAATGTGTTAAGAAAAGATATACTCAGCAACATTTGTTCCAGTGACAGAAGAAGGGTCACTGGATCTAGGTTTAGAAGAAGGATTCTCACTGATCCTAGTAGACGAGGAAGATGCTCCAGCAGACATAGACGAATTTGGTTGTATAACAACCTCTGGAGCATTCCTTGAGCTTACATTTTCACATTCAGAGGCAATATGTCCTCTGCTGCTACATAGATAGCATTTTTTATCAGAGGGATTGTCTTTCTGACTTAGAATGAGAAAGTCTCTCAGCTGAGATGAAAGATCATTCACTCGCTGAGTAAGCTCATTGATTTGAGGATTAGAGGAGGAAGATGCCTTACCCTTTTGTTTAGACTTCGATTTGTTCCTCTGTTTAAGTCTAGGAGGAGGCATCTGAGGAACAGGACCAAGAATGGATTGATCATTATGATCATGACGATTTTGTGATCCTTAAATCATTGTCCATGCTTGTCTTCCAGCAGGGTAGGAAGAAGAGGAGGGACCCTGCTGTGATTAAGGCACTCTTCAAGGAGTGATGGGTCTAGATTGCTGATTTGGAGTTGCTGACCTCATTTGCCTATGAGGCAGATACTCCCTGTTTGACACAGAGGATTGAACATGTTGATTTGGCATTTATCCTCTTTGTAGGGTTGTGAGTCTCACTTGTTGACGTGGCAAGTGTCCTCGCTGAGGAGTAACAGGTCTCACTTGCTGATGTGGCAAGTGTCCTCGCTGAGGAGTAACAGATATGTTTTGAGAAGGTAACCTTCCTCTTTAAGGAGTGTTAAACCTAGGAGTGGACATAGCTGGCACAGACTGATGATGAGATTGAGCATCAGCAGGTACATCCTTTAAGGGAAGTACTTGCTGAAGTCTATCATTAGCGAACCTAACACGTCTTTTCATTAGACGGTCATGCTGGTCATCCTTATGACTAACATGAGCAGGCTTTTCCTGAGAAGAGGAAGAAGATTGAGCACATGAAGGTTGCTGACTGACTGGATTCACTCTCAGAGGAGTGCTATAGTCATAGGACACAGCAACAGTGCTTCTTTAAAAGGCTTCAGCAAATTTGATGGAAAGCTGCTGAGGAGTAAACATATTAGTGCTAGTTGAAGAATTAACACCTTTTACCTCAGTAGAGGTAGAGGATTCGCTTGTGGAGGAAGAAAAGGTGGCACCAGCATCCATTTCAGAGTGGTAATCACTTTGTCCTTTGACAAAATACCACTTTTTCATCTCTTCATGAGAGATAGAAGAGGAAGGAGTGTAGATGCAGATTCGTTGTGACAATCGCAACATAGATTTCATTATCATTTATGTTTTTAGGAACTATGTTTGTAATCATTTAAATAAGAACTTGTGTTGATATTTAATGATTACGTTTGAACTTCAATATTATATCTGTTTATGCTTTGTATTGTGTTTGTGTGTTATATATTGTTTTGCAGGTACAAGAACATAGAACCAAGGTTTATAAGTATCGTAGAATACTTAAACGATGGTTGGATGTTATGTACGAGCCAAACGAAGTTAAACAAAGGACCAAAGGCACGTCCCTCGTGCTGACGTCATCAACACATGGGATTACCATCGTGCTGACGTCAGCACGAGGTAGATTGGTTGTTGTTTATTTCGGGCTTAATACTTTGATTAAGGCCGAAGTCCACACAAACCAATACTCTTCTAGTATAAATACAAACCTAATCTACAAAATTAGGTAGTTCTTTTTAGGGAATTGTTCACGAATTTACGAATTCGTTTGACTTGTTGCTCGTGTGACCTCCTACACGAACCACAAGCTTTGTGCATCTCCTTAGATTGATTAATTACTCATTAATTAGCAAAAGGCAATAGCAATCTAGTTATCTGAAGAGGATTCCGCACTCTTGACATAACGAATTACATCTTATTACGATCCACGCAACAATAGGGTACCTTACAAGTGGTATCAGACCCCTAAGGTTGATTACCATAAGGTGTAAGATCGTTTGATTGGCTTTTGATCGCAAATTCGTTTCAAAATTCATGTTAATTAGCTTTTTTGTACTCTTCTTCGTGTAACCTCGTGCATACGTCAGCATGAGGTGTTCTTCGTGTTCGTGCTTACGTCACCAAGTTGACTTCGTGTTCAATTCATGCCATGTCAGCGCGAACTGCTCTTCGTGCTACAGATCGTGACAATTGTACTTCGTGCGATCCTCATGGTACTTCGTGCGATCCTCGTGTGACTTCGTGCCACGCATCCTTTTTGTGTTACTTCGTTTGAGTTGATTTCAAAAGATTCGAAATGACTACCATACCAGCTGCCGCAAATTCACCAAATGCCCTACTCATCAGCCAGATGATCATACACGATCATGAGGTTGGTCGGGGTAATACACCTCCAAAGCTTTTCCGTATGGAAAATTATTGGATATGGAAGAGACGATTTGAAGTCTACATTCGTCTCACTGATATGGACATGTCGCTTGTGATAACTCAAGGTTTTGATTGGCCTTTTTATGAAAAGAATGGAGTGATCGGTAGGTATAGTTATGCTGATATGCCGATTGAAGAACGAAAAAGATATGCAATTGAGGGAAAGGCCTTGTCCACTCTTACTATGGCCTTACCTCAAGATAGTGTACACTTGTTCAAGAAATACACTACTTCAAAGGATTTATGGGACGCTCTTGAAAGATATTGTGAGGACGATGTAACCTTGAAGAAAAATCGTATCAAACTTCTGAAGCACCAATATGAAGCTTTCAATGGACTGAAAGGAGAATTAAAGATACACACTCAGATTTCACTCAAGATCCATCATTGTATCATGCTAAGTCTGTTCATTTAGCAAGTTCTAGCTCGGGGAACAATGCATTTCTAAGTGGTGCTGAAGCTACACCAATAGGAGATGTTGAAGGTCTTGCTGTATATGTTGCTTATGACAATGCAAATACGAATGTCAAGAGCAATGTACAATCTTTTCACTCCATGCCAATGAGTATGAGTTCTGCAGAAGGTAGAATGAGTGTTTACTCAGCCTTTTGTAATGCTCATGAAGCATTTATCGGAGGAAAGATTACTGATCCTGCAGTGATTGATGAGGATTATAATCAAATAAATCCTGATGATTTGGAAGAAATGGATCTACAATGGCAGCTAGCTATGCTCACTATTAAGGTCAGAAGATTCACTCAGAGAACTGGGAGACCTATAGTAAATGGCACTAAAGGCTATGACAAATCGAATGTGAAATGTTTTAATTGCGATGGATTTGGTCATTTTGCATGAGAGTGTCAACGACCTAAGAGGATTGATAATACCGTTGTTGGTCGTCAAAATTACAATCAATACTCCAAGTAATCAAAAAACTCAAGCAATGATTACATTTCCTGCTACTCCACAACAACCAGTTTTGTCACCATTTTTGGAGTCAAAGGCCGTTGTTGTTCAGAATCCGGATGGTACTTATCAATGGGATACACAATCCGATGATACCTCGAATCATGCCTACCACCTAAAGAAATAGAAGAGTCATCTATATCTGTTGATGACATTTCCAAAAAGAGCTTTGAAGATCAAATGAAGAACTTCGTGATACCTGAAGGTATGACAACTGAGGACTTTGTTGCATACATGGCATATTGCAAGGTTGCAGATTAGAAGGTATCTTGTTCTTTGCTTTCTATTGTTGACGTTTGTAAAATGGTGTCAGACTTAAAACTTGAGGTGTTTATTCTGAATAAGTCTGTTATTAACTTAACTAGTCAAAACTCCATGTTTAAGAAAGAAAACGAGTCTTTGTTTGCCAAAAATTCTGGTTTGGTAAAACAAGAAAGTCTTTATCAAGATAAGATTCGTGCATCTGATAAGGATATTCTTGCCTTGAAAGAAAAATTAAAAGAGTCAATTTTAATGGAAAAAGTAGGAAATGAACAATATGCTCAACTAACTGAAGACTTCTCTAAGAAAGAGAAAGAATTAGTTGATGGAAAACTGGAGATAGTTAAGCTTAATGCAAGATTGGACCAAATTAGGGGATCTGAATTAATAAGATCAATGCAGATGCAAAAGCCTGTACCACGGGATTCAAAAGATAAAAGTGGTTTAGGTTTGAATTATAAAGAAGTTAGAGGTCCACTTAATGATAATTACAAAGTGTCTCTAACACAGCTTTCTGAGAAGGTTGATATTGGTGAAATCTCTCCAATTGTCTCAGAAAATCAAAATGTTGATCTTAAGACCCCTAAAAGCTCTAAAAGCTCAATTGACAAAATAAAAGAGCTTAAAACGAAACATAAGCTGGAAAGTTCTTTTGTCAGACCAGTAGATCCTAAAAATGGAGTTTATGATGCTAGTGCTCCTATAGGGTCTAGCCAAGTGAATTCAACTTGTCCTGTTGATAAGAGTATTAAATGTTTTACAATGAAGGGATGTGACACTGTTTTTACATCCACTGAAAATGATTTTCAAAAGATAGATCATGACAAGATTGATAAAGTATGGAATAAGGAAAAATCTACATCTAGTGGAGTCCCTTTAACTCCATACTCGACTCATAAGATTTCTCAAAGAAAGTACACTTTTCCGATAAAAATGAGTCAACTGGTTTATCAAAAGAAGAGTCAGCCACAAATTGAACTTATAGTCAGCCACAAGAGCTTAAAAATCCTGTTTTTATTGTTAGCCACAAAGAAGTAGGTCATGTTTATAGTTGTTGTCCTAATAGAAAAAGAAGATGTCCAGAAAAGGGTATGTCCTCTGGAGCATCTAGTAACCCAGACATTGTTGCTCATGACAATAGATCTAAGACACCAAAACCACAGGGACCTTCACAGAATACTACTTCTAGTAGTGGAAGTCTGAGTCGTTCTTGTACACCTCAAAGGAGTAATTCACCTAGGAAGATAGCTCAACAAACTCGATCACCTCCTTCTAGAATTAATAGTTCGTCTAAATTCTATGATTGATTAGGGAGTCAACCTAGATTTCATACTCACTCACCAAGGAATTCTCCTCCTAAGACTCGTTTCAATTTACCTAAGAAACAGTCCTTGACACCATCTTCTTCCAAGGCCCCATTACAGAGCGATGGATATTGGACCAAATTAATCATTAGAAATGAATTCGGAAAACCTAAACCTCGAAAGGTTTGGGTTCCCTTCAGAAACTAACCATCTTATTGTCTGATGTGCAGGGAGAACCAAGGAAGCCTATCAGTCTTTGGTATGTTGACAGTGGATGCTCTCGGCACATGACAGGGGACAAGAATGTGTTGTCCAATTATGAAGATGTAAATGATTCTTATGTTAGTTACGCAGGTCCCAAGGGCGGCAACATCTCGGGCCAAGGTGATGTTGTCAATGGGAAGATTACGCTGGAAAAAATCAATTATGTGGAACAGTTAGCACATAATCTATTGAGTGTTTCTCAGATCTGTGACAAGGGTAACAATGTCCATTTTACTGAGAAAGAAACACTTATATTGAAACCAGGATATGTTATTCTTGAAGACTGGATCCTACTAAAAGCTCCTAGGAAGAGAGACATCTATGGCCTTGTGTTAGGTGTTGATGATCCAAAGGAGTCTGTTTGCTTGTTATCGAAAGCAAACGAATCTGAATCTTTACTATGGCATAGAAGAATGGGACATATCAATTTTCGAAAGATGAATGACATTGTCAGACATGATTTGGTTGACGGCGTTCCCATGAAACGGTTTGGAATGGAAGACAAATGTGTACCTTGTCTGAAAGGTAAACAACAAAAGTCTGCACATAACCCGAAACAAGAAAATTCTATTGCCAATCCTTTCGAGTTACTTCACATTGATTTATTTGGTCCATTGAATGTAAGAAGTATCGGTGGGATGTACAACTGTTTGGTGGTTACTGATGACTACTCTAGATTTTTATGGGTATTCTTTCTTAAATCGAAAAATGAAGCTCTACAGATTTTGATAAATTTCTTTGTCGAAACTGAAAATATTTATGGAGTTCGCGTTAAGAGAATCAGGAGTGATAATGGAACTGAATTTAAGAATAATGTGATTGATGTCTTTTGTTTGTCAAATGGAATCCAGGATCAATACAGTTCGCCGTATGAACCACAGTAGAATGGAGTTACTGAAAGAAAGAATAGGACTCTAATCGAGACAGCCAGAACTATGCTTGCAGATTCAGGGCTTCCTACTATGTTTTTTTGGGGGGGGGGGGGCAGTAAATACAGCTTGTCATATTATAAATAGGGTTACTGTAGTCAAGTGTCATAATAAGACATGCTATGAGCTTCTACATAAGAAGAAACCGAATTTACAGAATGTTGAACCATTTGGTGTACCATGTACTTTCTTGAAATATCTACCTCAGTCAAAGTTTGATCCAAAGGTTGAAGAGAGATTTTTCATGGGTTATAAACCAGGAACATCAATTCGACGGGTTTATAACAAGCAGACAGGCAAAGTTGACTTGGGTACAAATGTCAAAATTGTCAGTCATAAGCCCGCTATTCATTCTGGAACTGGCAAAAATTTCGATTACGATAGTGTGTTTAATTCACTTACACGGTCCTGCTTCTTATTCATATCTTGAGACAGTTGATGATGTGATTATTTTAAAAGATCACATGGATAATACTCCTACATCTCTCCCTACTCGAAATGTCAATACTACTCCAACCAAACTTCAGTCTACTACTGTTGTTGATGAAAGTGGTAAGAACAAAAATAAGCCAACAGATTCAGATGATAGTGAACCCGAGAACACTGCACCACTTACTCCGTCAAAGGTTTCACTGCCTGATGATGAACCTATTTCTGAAGAATCGGAAGATGATTTTAGCTCTCCTGAGTTTTAGATTAGAACAAATTTAGGAGAATGTCTGAATGTTGATTCGGTTCCTCAATATCGAGTTAATAAGGATCATCCAGTTGAAAATATTCTTGGTAATGCTACAGAACCTGTTCGAAGTAGAAATCAGTTGAATAAGGAACTGACTAGTTTGTTTTGTGAAGTGAAAGACACTGGATTGATAACTGAGTATTTATATTCTGGTTTCATTTCACAAGTAGAACCTAAGAATGTTAAGGCAGCACTTCAAGATCCATGTTGGGTTGAAGCTATGCAAGAAGAATTAGCTCAATTTGAAAAACGGAGTTTGGGAGTTAGTAGATGTGCCTAGAAGTAAAGAACCGATTGGAACTCGTTGGGTATATAAATGCAAACGAAATGACAAAGGGGTTGTTACCAGAAATAAGGCACGTTTGGTTGTTCAGGGGTTTGCACAACGAGAAGGATATGACTATAACGAAACTTTTGCACTAGTTTCTAAGATTGAAGCTATAAGGTTATTTTTAGCCTATGCAAGTTTCAAAGGTATAAAGGTGTATCAGTTAGATGTTAAGAGTGCCTTCTTATACGGTGAAGTTAAAGAAGAAGTATATGTTCACCAACCACCGAGGTTTGAAGATCCGAACTATCCAAGAAGAGCATGTCGACTGGATAAGGCTCTTGATTGCATCAAGCACCCAGAGTGTGGTATGAAAAGTTGTCGACACATTTGTTGACAAATGGTTGACAAGCACACAGTTGATCCCAGGTATTGTGGATTCAGCAACAACTTCGTGACTACGGTATGGATTTTCTTGATACTCCTATTAGAATAGACAATAAGTCAGTTATAGACATTATAAATAACCCTGTCATGCATAAGGGCACCAAGCATATTGATATTAGACATCATTTCTTGCGTGATTATGCCCAAAAGAAGTTAATTCATTTGGAAAAAGTTATAACTGATGATAATTTAGCCGATTTGTATACCAAAGCATTTGATAAGACTCGATTTGAGAAGTTAATTCTTCCCAATGGGATGAAGAATGCTGATTCATATTAAATCTCTCAAAGAACTAATTTTGTAAGTTTGTGTCTGTAAATAGCTAGAGTCATAAAAATACAAAAGGAGTTCTTAGTGTCATAAAAAACCATAAAAATGTGAAAAATGAGAAAATGACAAAAATATGGGAGAGATTTAAGTTGATGTTGTAAGACGATTAGAAGTGAGGATACTTAGCTTCTAAGTCTGCTTAATCGTAATATAACTGCCTAGTTCAGTAATTACAATTTGGGATATATTGGTAGACACAAAGTAGCAAGGTTTCCTTAATCTGAACTTAAATTATACAATGTTCTTGTGGGAAACATATTCAGATATATGGCTGAGAATGCTTGCTTTTCAGTAATGAATTGATCTAGTCCTTAAATTTTGTGAAAGATCTAGCATTACTATAGGATTTGTTCAAAATATAGGCAAAACCTCTACAACTCATGAGCATGAAAGTTAAATGTGATATTGTTTATGCAAATGAAATGAATGTTAATTAAGGGGCTAATGTGGTCTTTGAGATTCGGACAAGTATGTCCTCGGGGTGTCTTTGTATACCTAGCCTACCTAAAGCTTCCAACTTGGGATAGTTTGTCAGAAAGTTCGCTACATGGGTCTCATAGAAAATCACATGTTCCTTATAAATAATGAAATGCAAAAGCAAATAAGTTAAATCACAAAGTAATTAAATTTTGTTATCTAAAAGGTGTCTCATGATTTGTTTAAGGATGTTTTTGAATATATATTGAATATTTGTTATCTTAGTGCTTGTATCGATTACGGAAGTATATCTGAATGTAGGTCACATAAGTTCGCAAACTATTCAGTAGAATATTAGGCTACTCGGGTTACATGGTGACTGTCCTTGGCCAGGGTATGTCGAAAGTGTCACAACTCAAAGGAAACTGGAAGTACCGAATGTTTAAGAGGACAAATATACCGGTAATCATGGTTGAGTCACTGTTCATAACTAATAATAAGAGAATTATTTCTCATTTGCAGACTTACGTAAATGCTAATCTGATCTAATATGCAAAAACTTAGAGTTTCTTGTAAATAAATAAAGTAGTTTAGTTTTTATTTTAGCTATTTTTGTTTTTATTTTTATATTTATTTTTGTACTAATAAGAGTCAGCTTGTGTGTCAACCTAGTTCTTATTGCACGAGAGATTTGATAAGCATCTAATGATTCTGTAGGAGGTTATATGATTCTTAGTGGATTATATGAGTCATGTTGCTTATGGTAAGTATGTTTAAAAGATAGATTTTCTAATTAATACATAAGCTGTTTAATTTAGAAAATGAAATGGATTTGAAATTGAAAAGTCAAAATATTTTTGAATGTGTTTCAAGTAAATTTTTGAAATTTCAATTGTTTTTGGTTGATAAGTATGCTTGACAAAGATTGGACTTGACTTAGATTTTTGATCGATAGGTTAAGATTTTGATTGTTTTGCATATTTATAATTTTTGTTGATCTTGATGCATTGATGAAGTTTATTAAGTGTGCAGGTTGCAGATTTTATTTTATATGTATTGAGACGGACAACAATCTATACACGAAACGTGCTACAAGGATGGATTGCCTTGTATTTATTAACCTAAGACTTAGTGTGATAGGTTATAACTGTATTATCAAGATCACAACCTAAGATGTAATGTGATAGGTTGTTGATATGATAATTTGTTGTACTTGTAATGCATTATACATTAAATATGCTTTGATGTAAGTTTGCATTTGTTGAGATAAACATCAATGAAAAAATGATCGATTTTATGTCAAGATAATAATATAAGATTTCTTTGATACATTATTTTGATGACAAGTTAGTACGGATGATTTACGAGTACATATTCGAGCAGATACAGGTTTTTGGTAACGAGTATCTTCGGGTTTATGTTTCCGGAATTTTTTTAATTTTTCCTTGTTTAGATTTCTGGAAAATTTACGAAATTTGGTTTAGTGTGCAATTCGTGTGAATTGATATTCAAACTCGTCCGTGCTGACGTCGGCAAGCCTCGCGCTGACGTCATCACGAAGCCTACGAAGTTTGTCCTTCGGCCCACCCCACGAGGATTCGAATATAAATACGGGTTTTAACCTTTCATGAGTTTACCCTAATCGAAAACTAACCCTAATTAATCACACAAATTACTCTCTTCGTGCCACTATTCATCCGCCCCCTTCTTTCGATCGATTTCATCTTTAGTTCGTGTTTTTCACTCAGATTTGTTGGTAAATTCACGATATAGGATAGATTATTGATGTTTTACCCTCGAAAATCATCGGATTTAAGCCGTTACAATGCTTGATTTTTAAATTTTCTTTCGCATGAACAGTAACATGGTCAAATCAAGGATTGTATCTTTGATTTTTGGTGATTTGGACTAAAATTGGACTTAAAACTGGATTAATTGATGTTTGTACACCTTAAATCTAATACAAGTTCACTTTAACATGTTTAAAATCAAGATTAATTGAAGAATTAATGGTTCAGTCACTATTTACACGAAGCAGATGAAGAACACGAAGAACATACCACTTCGTGTTCATCAAAATCGAATTTGTTTTGATTTCTGGGCATTTTTAAACAATGACATTCGTGGAAAAACAAGTCTAAGTTGATGTTATTTGATTGATTTCGATCAATTTGAGCATCATATGGAGGTGTTTTCATGAACACGAAGGTTAGCTCATGCTGACGTCATCACGAAGAGGTTTTACCTCGTGATGACGTCACCACAAAGCAAACTTGGACATTTTCGAATTTTCTAACTTTTTTTGTTTTCTTGTCGTTTTGTTTGATTTGTGCAGATATGGTAGGACAAGGTGCTCGCGTGTTCGTCAAGGAACATAATGCTGCGATTGATCTCAGCATTACACAGTCGGGATGCACACCAGAGTTTCACGGTGTCTTTTGGTATTTAGCATGCTCTCGTATTCGTTTTGCTTTCACCGAGAATCCTCCGCTGATTATAAGTCTTATTACTGAATTCTGAAACTCAGCCAGATTGGTGCAAGTTGGTGATCATACTATGATTCGCACTACTGTTGCTGGACGTAACATTCAGTTTACTGCTGGAGACTTATGGACTATTTTGGACTTAGGAATGGATGATATGGAGCAAGGTCCTGTTGAGTTTGAAGAAAGCTTTTGTGACGGTGCTCTTAGGCGTATGGGATATGTTGGTGATATTACTCATCCATATCGCAAGAATCGTCTTCTAGGCAAATGGAGATTATTTGCCTACTACTTATTGAGGTCCCTTAGTCATCGGAGTGCAGGTCATGATCAGTTGAACATTTTTAATGCTTCTAAGATGGTTGCTCTTGTGCTGAACAAGCCCTACAGCTTTTCTCAGTACATATATGATAATTTCGTTAAGCAGTTGAGAGCTTTTGGAAACCATAAGAAAATCATTCTGTTTCCAGGATTTGTGATGATAATCATTCGGCACAGAATAGCAGATTTACCGTTTGATGGTCCTACTTTCAATTTGGGTCGTCTGACTCACAAGGTGTTTGTTGAGAGTATGAAACGCTTTGCAGGTCATGGTGTTCCTGATAATGTTGCCAATCCACCATTGTTCGGACATCTTATCAGTCCTAACTATTTTGCACCTCGACAAGGTTGGGAAGATGACGTACCTGTTGCTGCTGCTAATGATGATCAGGCTAAAGATAATCCTTAAGAAGAGCAAGCTGATCAGTTTGAGGGACTTAATGATGTTCCTTTTTATGCTGGAGATCTGGAAAATGATCCAGATCTGGATGCTCTTGTGCAGGATGTTGATTATCCCGCAAATCTTGTGCCACCAACTTCTGGAGTTTCTATTTCTACCTCTGCTCAAGTTGGTGATGTTGGTCCTTCTGAGCTACCAGTTACTGTTAATGCTGGTGATGACTCAGAAGATGATGAAGAAGAGGTTGAAAGATTACCAAAGTGAAGAAGAAGACAAGGAAAAGGAGTTGATGCTGTGGAGAGACTTCCAACTTCTCAGCGATCTCAGGCTGAAGTTGATAGAGAGTTTTCTGCATATCAAGCTGCCATGGAAAGATCTCAAGCTACTCCATCAGTTGCTGCTTTAAGAGCTTCAGTTTCTGATGTTCCTATTTCTGTGTCTACTACTTCTGTTGGTGTTGTTGTTGGGGAGAGAAGGTCGAGACCAAAGTTTATTATTCGAGGAATTGGTTCTCGCGCACAAGTTGTCACTGAGGCTACAACTGTTACGATTCCTACTGCTCCGGAGTCACCAGTTCGTCAAGAGCCGGAGCCGACAACTGTTGCTCCTAGGCCTTTTTCTGCTCCTATTCAGGCTACAGATCCTGTTTCTACTATCATGGGACGTCTGTTGCTCATTTGCAAAGACCTCAGATGCCTCCCACAGGAACTTTCAGTGCTCGTATGCCTTCATTTGAAGCTACGATGCCACCTCATGCCTCTACATCTGATGTTGCTTCTACGTCACGTCCAGTTGCTCCTGTTCAAGTGCAGCGGAGACGTTTGTTTTTAGAAAAGAAGATGTTAGAGATGAGGGTTACAGTTTTGGAGAATCAGCTTAAGTTCCAAGCTGCCAAGCATCAAGAAGAGATGGACTTGATGACAGCACTTGTTCATTCTCTTGGTTCTAGACTTGACCAATTCTTGGCTCAAAGGGGAGATAAAGATGGTTATAAGGATGATGAGCTTGCTAAGAAGACAAGAGATGATGATCATGAAGATCAAGATCCAGCTCAAGGTCCAAACCAAGGACAACCAATAGATGGTGAGCCAAAGAATAGAGGTCAAGGTCAAGATGCTACTGATGTTGCTATGGATACAGAGACTGCAGATATTCAGGGGGAGTCGCCAAGACAGACTGAGTCAGAGATTGCTGGTACAACTGGTGCTAGTACTTCTAGGACTCAAGACAAAGGTAAAGCTATGATGGCTGCTCCAGATGCAGATCCCGATGATCCTAACGATGATGATGAGGAAGATTCCAATTTAGGTAACTCCAATTCTAAGTCTAATAGAATAGAAAGGGAGATTCGAGAAAAGCT
The DNA here is from genome assembly GCF_010389155.1 of Erigeron canadensis. NCBI lineage: Eukaryota > Viridiplantae > Streptophyta > Magnoliopsida > Asterales > Asteraceae > Erigeron > Erigeron canadensis. Next base: position 18,889,718 of record NC_057762.1, on the reverse strand, counting down.
AGTGAATGATCCTCATAATCATGGTGATAAAGAAAATATTAGCAAAGGAAAATCTACTCAGGATAGTGAGTCAACTAAGACCGATTCTACTACCAATGCCTCTACAGAGTCAGATTTGAACTCATTAATTGTGCATAGACTAGAAAAGAGATTTGGTTATGATCTACAGGCTCATATGAGAGCTAGAGCAGAGATTATGGATTATGATGATTATTATGATCCAGGATCACTTAGGGATCAAATGAAAGAACGGTCAGGGTTAACTCATACATTGTCAGAGTCAGATTCGGATTCAGATTCGGATTATGAACCTTAGTGCTAATGACTTTTGTTTTTGTAATGATTATAAGATAAATATGAATGTATTAGTTACATAAGATTTATGATATAATATTATTGTTGTAAGTTAAAATTGATAAAGATTATAAGATAAATATTAATGTAATTGTTGCATTATATTTATGATATAGTATTATTTTATTTTCTTTATGTATTTATACTATTTTAGTATGTCTTGACTTATGAATTTATGTTCTTTATCTTTGTATATGTGAATTGTTTGAATTGCAGATAAGCTTCAAAAGATAGGTGCATTGGACGATCTTGATGCTGAAGATGATTTAGACAGTATTAATGGTGAAGATATGGAAGAAGGAGAGTTCATCACTTCAGAAGCTGATAGAAGAAGGTTGCTTGATATACCTTATGACTTTGATCGCGTCTTTAATGAAGATGAAGTTATTCAAGTTGAACCAATAGCTGAAGTAGAACATCTCAATCTTAATCAAATCAGACATAGTCCAGATGAACCTAGGAATACAGCAAGTTTGAGATTTGCTGTATCTGCAAACATAATCGGTGAAGAACATGACAATTTATTTTGAGTTATACTGGAATATTGATGCTACACGAGAGATTGATCTTAGAAGATTCAATATACCTCCGGTGCAGCAAGACCCTGAGTTTATTATTGATAGAAGGGTTCCAGTGGTTGTAACTCGTGTTGGTTTTCATGTGGGTGGAAATTTAAAACCGTCAATGTTTTGGGAATTTATCTCAGACAAGGATGCACCCAAGTAATTCTCACTGATACAAAGTTGGTTCTATGATCACAGAATCAAATTGTTTATTATCAAGAGAAAGGATGGATGCCAGTACATGTCAATGAGTCAAAGACACTTCCACTCTCTCAGTGATTCTGATATGATAGATTTGGGAAGACGATGGTTTGTTAATCTTCAGAGCAATGGACTTGCAGAATTCTACTGGAATAGATTCAGAGATGAAAGAATTAGGAATTTCAGTGATAGAGGTCTAAAGCCAGAAGAGAGGTTGATTAAGCCAACACCTTTGAAGAAGATTAAGAATCAAGATGGCACATTTCGTTTTGAACAGCGAAGGATTAAATGTGTTAAGAAGGTTCCTGCTATCAGATGGGATCAAGATATGCTGACGACGATGACATTTTGGCAAATAGATATCAAGTCAGGCGAAGCACAGATCTTTGTTGATGATTCAAATAAACAAATGTTGATACGCATGTATGATCTGATGCTCATCCGAAACTAGAGCTAGAAAGGCCTTATTTCGTTTCGTTCCTGCTCTTCATTTCCTTCTTATCGAAAAAAAGGGGGATTTCTTATTTTTAGAATCTTTCTGTGGTGTGCTCCGTTTACTATTGGTGTTCAGTTAGCAAAGGGAGAGCGACTAAGCACCTTGCCGTAGAGAGGGTCCTAGAAAGGTTAAGAGTTCTGCACCGGCTACTATGAGTTAAGCAACTAATGGACAGACCAGACCGCATAAGACTACTGGAATAGAAAAAGAGAAAGGATTCATGGGCCTTGATCGTGGTGGAGCCTAGAGTGAGCTGAGCTACACCAAGCAAGCCTACTGGCGATTTTCGACAAGTTTTTCTATAGCAAGAAGCGGAACAACAAGAAAAGAAATTGACCTATGAATGCAACCAGCCCACTTGAGCAATTTTCCATTATCCCATTGATTCCTATGAAGATAGGAAACTTGTATTTCTCATTCACTCTCTTCCTCTTTTACTTAGGAGTTCCAGCGGCCAATTATGCGACAATATAGGCTGAGCGAGAATAGGATAAGTGTGTTATTAGATTTTAAATAACAAGGTTCGGCAAGTAAACGAGGAATTTCTTACAGTAAGATAGAAAGCAGGCTAGTCTCCGAAAATGCCCCGGACCGTGTCGTTTGGAACAAGTAAGATTTATCAGGGTAGAAGGCCTTTCCTTGAAAGCAAGAAGGACTCTGCTTACTCACCAGGTTTACAGCGGCGGCGCGGCTACCTGAAAGAAAAAATCGCTCTACACAGAGCAAGGAGAAGTACCCGACAGGACTTACGGCGGATTTTCGGATAAAGAAAATTTCATATTATAGTTGCAGACAAGAAAGTAGCTGTGACGTGAACTGCGCTGTGCTTATCAAAGTGTTGGCTGCACCGTGCTGAATGAACAAATCCCATTCCCTTTTCCTTTTCCCTTTTCTTTGTGAGGAAAGCCCTCACCTTCTCTCTTCCAACCATCATGCTTTTAGGCGTTCTTGCTTAAGCACACCGGGCTGCTTAGTCGGAATAGGCAAGTGGTGTGCTAGAGGAATACATAGAAAAAATAAAAATGAAGCGCAAGCTCACCATATACCAGTATGGTTCCAAAGTAGATGGAACTGTCAACTTGTCAAGAAGTGATCAAAGAAGACTTTTGTATACACCTTGTTCAGTAGTGGAATTTTGGAGAGTTGAAGAAAGGCGCTATCGCAACATTCTCGCACATTGCTTACATGAGAGAATTCATGTGGATAGCACAAGGCTTTTGTTTAATGGATAGCTTTGAAGTTCAAGTTTTGAAGACTTTAAAGAAATCGAGTTGCAACTGTCAAGGGGGGTCTGTAGATGCAGATTCGTTGTGACAATCACAACGTAGATTTGATTATCGTTTATGTTTTTAGGAACTATGTTTGTAATCATTTAAATAAGAACTTGTGTTGATATTTAATGATTACGTTTGAACTTCAATATTATATATGTTTATGCTTTGTGTTGTCTTTGTGTGTTATATATTGTTTTGCAAGTACAAGAACATAGAACCAATGTTTATAAGTATCGTAGAATACTTAAATGATGGTTGGATGTTATGTACGAGCCAAACAAAGTCAAACAAAGGACCAAAGGCACGTCCCTCGTGCTGACGTCATCAACACATGGGATTACCCTCGTGCTGACGTCAGCACGAGGTAGATTGGTTGTTGTTTATTTCCGGCTTAATACTTTGATTAAGGCCGAAGCCCACATGAACCAATACTCTTCTAGTATAATAACAAACCTAATCTATGAAATTAGGTAGATCTTTTTAGGGAATTGTTCACGAATTTACGAATTCGTTTGACTTGTTGCTCGTGTGACCTCCTACACGAACCACAAGCTTCGTGTATCTCCTTAGGTTGATTAATTACTCATTAATCAGCAAAAGGCAATAGCAATCTTGTTAGCTCAAGAGGATTCCGCACTCTTGACATAACGAATCACATCTTATTACGATCCACACAACAATAGGGTACCTTACAAGGAGGAATAGAAATTTCAGGTTTCATATCATCATTAAACAAGTCAGCAAGTGAAGCAGCAGCGTCATAGTCGCGACCAATCACTGCCTGAACCTGAGCAGGGACTTGTTCACTTAGGCACTGATGATTAAACCTGGAAGCTTTTGACCATGAGGTCACAATCTTCTTCAGGTTTTAACTTTAGCCTTGAGTTTTTCATCCTCGAGTTGAAGTTTTTGAGTCATTAACTCATGAGATTGAAGTTCTACATCAACATTTTTAAATTTCAAGAGTTTTTCAGATTTTTCACTTAACTCAAATGCCAGCAGAGTTAAGTTTAAATTGAAGTTCAGCACGTAGAGTTTCTACAAACTAAAGATCACATGACAAAGATTCAATAATTTTGGTCTTATCATGATTTGAAGATGAGAGAAGAGAATGTACCTTTTTGACAGTAACATTTACCCACTGACTTGAGGAGACTTGATCTTTTGTCAGCGCCTCACCATCAGCGAGTGCCATCAGGCACATGGTGTCAACATAATCTTCATCATCTAACTCATTGGAGTCAGCCCAATCATGTTCTTCAGCAACCAGCCCTTTGGCTGATGTTTTGGCCTCCTCAGTTTCAGCCATCTTAGCCTTCAGCTGATAGTATTTGTTCCTGTACTCATCAGCAGATTTAGAAGGGTTAGCTTTAGGAGCAGCGGGAGTGGGAATGGAAACCTTGCACTCCTTTTGGTAATAGCCTTTTCTGCCACACCTCCATCATTCTTCCTGTGATTTATCAACAGGAGGCTTGTAAGGAGCAACCGACTTACGGTTGTTCCATTTTCTGGAATATTTCTTTCCAGCAAGAAGAGCAAATTCCATGAAGTCACTAAACATCTCTTGTTTTTCATAAGCATCAAGCTCGTCAACAAGAGTTTGAATATGATCATGAAGATTTGAGTTGCTGGCATCATCATAGAGATTGATAGGCTCAGCAGAGATCAGAGCAAGAGGGTCAGAGATAGGGTAGGTAGATGTGCCAAACAGCATGTCTTAGAGTTTCAGCAGATGCTCGGATGTTTTGAGCCAAAGCCTTCTCTTCAAATTGAAGAGTGCCAAACAGTTCCTCAAGATCGAAATTTTGAATTTGCTTGGTGGTACGAAGGATTTGTCTCAAATTTTGACACTTAGAAGGAAGAGAATCGATGAATTTATAACATACTTCAAAATTATCGTGAGTAATGCCAACATTTGTTATATCCTTGAGCAACCCTTTAAAACGAGTATAGGTGCCCTCATGACTTTCATCGGGAAGAGAGAAGAAATTTTCATAAGCACGCTTTAAATCAATTTTCTTTGTTTTAACTAGGTCAACAGATCCTTCGTAGGTGTTGACCAGTCTATCCCATACTTCTTTTGAGGAGGGATATTTGATGATGAGCTGCATGATATCCATAGGGAGAGTGACAATAATCATGTTTTTAAGCCTTGCATCAAGATTAACCAGCTTACGCTCTTCATCAGTCCATTGGACCTCTGGCTTTACCAGGTCAGTCACAATCTCAGGAGCATCAGGTGTGGCTCCTGGAGTTCTTTGGACATACATGGGTATGTATGGACCCTCAGTTAGTATTGTCATTAAGTAAGGTTCCACACCAGCGATGTGAATAAGCGATCTCTCCTTCCAAGACCCAAAATCTTTGGGCTCAAATTTAGGATGAGTAGACACATAACCAAAGTCACGTGTGTTCACAAGGTTGGGAACGGAAGTCATGTTCTTGCTTTAAGAAAAGAAGTTTTCAAGAGAAGATAAGAACATAAATTTATGTAAACAAAAGAAGGCAAACATATCTTGTTCCAATGATTTAGAAACGGTGGCTCTGATACCACTTGACAGTCCACGGATTGCACAACTTGTATTATAATTAAACTAGACAAGAAAGTAAATAAGAAAGTAATCAACAAGAACAATAACAAGTTCAAGTGTAATAAATCTATGCAAGCATAATCATATGTATCATTGATTAAACGATGAATACATGGTTAATATTACAAACTTGACTTACAAGAATACAAATGAACAAAGTAATTGCTAAGTCTAGATACACTACAAACTTGAACAATTACAAACAAAGTGACACATACTTTTTCTAGGTGACTAACACACATTTTATGTTGCGGTTGTGTTGCCTTTTATAGAGGAGAATTAGGGCAACACATCCTTACAATGATAGTGACTCGATGGTGGTTGTCCACGTTCCATTAGCCCGAAGTACTTGCATGCATGAGCCTTTATCTTCTTTACCAAATCGGGTATGAAAGAGAAAACCCTTGCTTTGGTCCCAACTGTACCTTTGCCATACAAGGCAAATTATAATTGAAAGAACCACCATGTGACTTTTGTCTTCATCTGGTTTGAATTTTTCCTGCCATGACAAACATTTGGGCAGCATACAACCCGCTGAAGAAACTCGCTGATGACTCGCTGACGACACATGTCAGCGAGCAAGTCTTATCAGCGAATCCAAGACTCAACAAAGTTCATGAGATATCCGTAGACTAGGTGATAGAAATCCGACCCGGAGGTAGGATCCAATATGACCTGACCGTAGGGTACTTTTTAATTGACATATACATTTGTATATATATACTAGAGCAACGGGCGGAAGTGGATAGGATTAAACCAAGGAAGAGCCGACCCTAATAGAATCTGACCCGCTTGCTAATCTCACCTGGTTGTAAACCCGATTTATTGGTATGCATATTCGACTACCCTATATATCAGATTACTTGTCTTTTGGCCGATCCCCTTTGCTCGTGGCCGACCCTAAACCGAAGATTCCTACCTGGTTTGTGGGTCCTGACCCAGGGAGAGTATCCATATGTGCTTTTATTATTTGTTTGCTTGTACCCGATCCAAGTTTTTGTCTTGCCCGACTGTTTACCTGATTTGTTTTCTCGCCTGGTTGTAGACCTGGTTTGTTTCCATCTCACCTGGTTAGACTAGCCCGGGTCGACCAAGAATCATCTTTTCCTGGTTTCTATAACAATCCGTTTTAACCACCGGATATCTATAAGGAATCAATAGTCATGGTATTATTTTTAAAAGTAATTAAGTAGAATATGCCTCTTGTTTGCTGAATAGTAAAATTATGGGATTAGTACTTTAAAATGTAAATAACTTTACACGATTTGTTATAGTAAGTATCGAACTTTAATCTTGTGCATTGTATGTAATGAACTTTTAAATTATGTGCATTGTATGGATCCTTGTATACGTGTCAACCATATAAGTTGCCACTTGTAAGTTTTTGATTGGTCGGTTACATACAATGCACAAAATTTGAAAGTTTATTAAAGTTATTTACATTTTGAAGTACTAATCCCTAAAATTATTTCGAGATTTTGTGTGCCGACATCTTGTGATATTAGCGTATCCATCTCTAGTGTATTTTACATGTAACACAAACTTAATATTATACAATTGAATGAAAGCAATAAGCAGTATCCGTAATCTAGTTTAGAAAACAATACATTGAATATCATTTGTTGGTTTAAAAGTAATTGGGACCAGATAGTATCTCGGTTCCCACTAATTTCTTGTAAATCCTATTGATTTTTAATGAAAATAATAAAAATAATCTATATTGGTAATTTACAATTCAATATTACTTATTATCTTATAATAATGCATGAAGATTGTATTTCATTCTTGCTACAAATTTATGTGAGTTTATTAAAACGAACAGTTTTAAAAGGCTTGAATGTGTGTTGATGTTAAATAGATCCAGACTCAAAAAATCGAGTCAATCACCATTGAATATGTCTTAACACGTGATAGTATTAATTTTACTTGAAAGGAAGAATAAGAAGCAACCATTAAATTCGAAAGTTTTTTTGTAGTTGTATTCCTCATGTTGTGAGATTTAATTTTTCTGAAAATGAGTGGGGTTTTCATTTACTAATTTCATTTATTGCATAGACTGTCTTTATCAAACTTATGTGGATCAAATATATGAGATAAAAAGCGAATCGTGATAACGATGATATATATATATATATATAGGGGTTGGGTATTGTAAAAGAAGTATTAAAATAAAACAAATAAGACAAGATCTTGACCTTTAGATCATGGTTAAATTGATGCACAAAGATTCACTAACTAGTTGATGCATGATGATTTTAGTAAAGAGAAAGTTATTGTTTTATTTGTTTTACTTTAATACTTGTTTTATTTTACCTAAAACCTATATATATATATTCGGGCATAATAGCCACGCAATAGCGGCATAATTTTCTAACCATTTTTTTTTTTTTTTGATAAATACATTGGTTATAGAGTGTGATTTCACGACAATAAAGTTGTGATTTTATTTGGCTGTCATTTTATTTTAGGAGTAACAATTTGTTATATGGGTAAATACGGTATTTTAGTGTTATAGTGTGTGGATGGACATTTTAGAAACTATAAATATGATGAAAGGGACTTTTGACAAAAAAAAACCAATTACGCTTAATTTCTTAATCTAATACTCTTTTTAAAAGGTTAAAGATATACATACTCTGTTTGTCATTTATCTACAAGTAAACATTTTTTTTTCTTCCTGCTGTTCAAAGAATTTTTTTTTTCTTTCTTAATCTCAAAGTATTTTGAATGAATCACATGATAAATTGTTAACAAATCGGTATATTCTCAGTTTTTGGATCACTAGTAATCTCTATAATATATTAAGGAAAATAATTTATACTGTTGGCAGGGCCAATTTAAATAAGAATTAAATAAATAGAAAAAATTAAATTAAATTAAAATATGTACAGCAGGGACCGGAAACCCGTGTTCGACTCGGAACTGACCCGCCCGAATTCCTAATGGGACAGGTCACGGGTCATGTTTTAGTGCATTTCCGGATCACGGGTTAGATGGGTGGGCCGGGCCAGGTCGGGTAAAGCCAAAAGCCAAAAAGTTGTGAAGTAAGCCCGTGACCCGCCCGACCCGACCTGAACCTTCACGAGCTAAGTCACGGTTCCATTTTTCATGTTCTCAGGGGTCATGGGTCATCCCGGTTCGGGTCGGGTTTCGACCCGTGTACATCCCTACTGTCATATCAAAATATAAAACGAAAGATGAACTAATTTTTCATCTTGGTTTAATTTTAAAATACTTCGTGGAAACAGATTAAAAAATGTTGATGGTTGATTTTTAGAAACGAAAGCAAGGTTGAGGATGTGCTTTTTGTTTTTAGAACATATGATTTAAAAAGAGTGTTAGGTCCAGTTTTGACTGAAAACTGGAGCCTCTACAGTTGGAATTGGAGACCGAAGAATTGTAACAACCCTACTTTTAATATATTATATATAGGTGCTAGTTAGGTTGTCTATGTTCCCGTAAGCCATAGTATACTTGAAGCTAGTAAATAATGCCCCTAAATTAGTAATCTAAAGCTATTAATAATGTTAAATTCAATTTAACAAAATTCCATCGAACAAAAAAAAACTTTTAATTAATATTTAATCAAATTATAAATAATAATATAAGTCTCACAAGTTGAGATAACGATTAGAAATCCTTATAAATATCCAACAAATTGTACCATCAATCCAACTAAATAATATTTAGTCATAAAAATGCAATGAACAACTTAAAAATATTTATAACTCATAAAGTATATAAAAGTGTTTAAAAATCTATAAGTATATATATATATATATGCTTAAATTAAATACAAAGATGCAACCTATGGACCATGTAACAAGTTAAAACACAAAAATGTATACATACACATACACATACACGACATATATACATACAAATGCACTAGGAAAAAAATAACCAACTTATAATACAAACAACTACAAATTTACTCTTACAAATATATACTTACATCTAATATATACATACACCTCATGTACACAACTTTTATAAAAAAAATAAAAATGAAAACCCCTTCAATATCCAACCCCAAGGTCGGCCTCCCCACTCCCCCATATACTTCCTCCAATCAAAACACATATCTCCTTATACTCCCCATACACCATAACACCCAAAACTCACTCCCAACACACACACATACATTCTTACACTCCAAAAATCACTTTTCTCTCTTCCTTCCTCTCTTCATTTTCGGCAGATTTCAAGCAAGAAAAGGCAAACAAAAATCAATCTTAACATATATAAATAATAAGGGTTAGAATAGATTAAGTAAAGGTTAAATTAAGCTTCATATTAAGGGTTGTTTTAAGGTTGAATCAAGGGTTATTGGAGTTTCTTGGGTCACGATTTTTCTGCCCTCTTTTTCATTATCTCAAAGTGTTGTTCTTCAAGGGTATATATCATTCTCTCTTACTAGATTTATTTTGTTCTTGTGTATATTCAAAGATTTTATTCAAAGTTCATGTTTTCTTTATGCTTTCTTTTAAAAACACACTTGATGAGGGCAAAGTTGATAGGATCTTTCATGCCAAGCTCATGCATGTTGAATCCATGAAGAAAGATCCAAGGATTCAACTAGTTCAAAGACCCAAAAGTATAGATATGTATTATATAGCTTTTGATATGGTCATATTAATATGTATTATGAAGTTATATTTTCTGGAAAAATTTCATAAAAATATGGATTTTATGTTGTGTTGTTAGATCTATAAAAGTTAGCATGAAAAAGGTGTTGGTTGTGTTGATAGTTGTAAGGAAATCTTTTTGCATGAAGAGAAGGACATGTTTATTACAATCTCATTTTCATATTTTCTGGAATATTTCATAAAAACATGTTTTCATATTGATGGATTTGAGATGGATAAAGGTTTATGTTAAAAAGTATTGATTTAAGTGCATACATGCTAGATTTAAGAAGGTTGGATTGTTGTTTGGATTATGAGATGGTTAGAGACTTGTGTCAACTGAAAAATATGTTAAAAGTCATGCAAATATTCTTGAAAAATTTACAAAAATATCAATTATATAAAGCTTGGATCAAAACAAGTTAAAATATGCTTGAAATCGTAAACCGAAAGCTTGTAAAAATGCATTTTGAGCACACACATGCACCATAACTTTATAACCATGAAAATATGATGAACATACTGGAAATATGACATATTAAAAGTATAAAACTCAAGTCATTTGATGCATGGCAAGATTAAGCTCAAAAATCGCCTTTTCGGGTCAAATAATCACTAACCGAAAGCACTAAATTGCACATATCACACCACCACCACCATCACGACTTGAACCACCAAAATATGATGAACTTACTGTGAATATTGAATTTAGAATGAAAATCCATTTTGAAGTACCTTAATAGCCCAAGAAATGAGGCTAAAATCACTATTTCGGTAAACGATTTTCAATTATAAGATCCTCAATTTAAGCAAGACACAAGAGAGGTTGAATTGACATGAATTTGTGTTGATATAAGCTTCCAAAAAGGCCTGGAATTTTAGGACAAAAACTCTTGTGGTGATTTCTAAGTGTTTTTATGAATTAATGAACTTAAAAGGGATTTAAAGGATAATTAAATCAATAATAAATTATATAAATCATGAACTTGGAGAAATTCACATAACCAATGATAAAATAACTCAAACCTACTGTAGAAAAATAATTACATGAAAAGAACCAAGTTTCATATGATTTAAGAATAAATAACTAAGTTAAAATCACTAATTAATCACTATTATTAAATAAATAATAATAAAGCTTAAATAAATATATATAAAATATAACCTTACAAGTTTAAAAGCATAATAATCAGTAGATAATTACAATATAATTATCTATGAATTTTAAGGACAATTTAAGAACCTAAAGATAATTATAAAGAATTATTTAATTAATTAATGAATAAATGGAATAAATAATTAATTAAATAATAATAAATCAAGGAAATTAATATAAATCAGAAAATATATTTTAAGATTCATAATATTACAGTACCAATATCAAATAAAAATTTACAAAGCTAAGCATACAAAAGAAATCATGCGTATCAAAGCCAAACTACCGAAATTCCAATAAACGCGCAAAAACGTATAACGCGAAAATTACTTTTATCACCAATTCTAATTTAACCAAACATTTTGAACATCATAATACACTTTGATTCCATAATTAAGTAACAACCAAAGATAGGCAAGCCTACTAGCATACATCTCATGATCTAGTTTACTAGTTCATGTAACACACACTTACGTTGTGTATATTTGAATACCATGGTTTAGGCTTGCTTGAGTAACGACACCACTAGGCGCATTCCACGTACTTGATCAGCCCCTAACACCCTCCAATCAAGTGAGTCATAGCACCCTTTCAAACTATTTTATGTGTTTAACTTTCGGGGTGAAAAGCATGATAAGTAAAGTTATTTTATATATATATATATGAAGTGTTTCTTGAAAGAAAATTTGATATATGAAATGACTCTTGATAAGTATGATTATGATATGAAGTTATAACGTATGTTCCAAGTGATAGTTGTTATATGATGAACTTGAGTTCTGTCAACCCGTTTTCTTTTCGGTACACTACTATTTACTCCTAAGGGAGGCCTGTAGTTAGATAGTTGCGCAACTAGGAGTCGTCCACCCATCCAGAGCGTAACGGTGGAAGGTTGGTTGCCTTCGTGATGAGCATCACTTCCAGTCCGACCATTAGGGTGTTCTAGCTACGTAAGTTTAATCGGTCGTCTTCATGACACGACCCCAAGTATAAGTAAGGCACTTGATTGACAGCTTGTGCAAAGATAAGAAGTATTATAAAGCTTGGACTTAAAAATGGTAGTAGTAGTGGCTCAAGTATTTATTCATCAAAAAGCTATTTAAGTTTTGCCCTCGTGGTTAAAAGAAATTGAAGTTGAAATGATTGGATATTAAGATTTGAGTATTAAGATTTGAACTTACGTTTTTGGAAAAGAATATTCGTAAAGATATTTGAAGGTCCTTCTTAGTGGTTCTTTATTTTTGGTCATAATTGGTATATTAATATATATATATATGTTGCTAGTTAAAAACCTATGAACTCACTCAACTCTCGTAGTTGACACTTTTTCTTCATGCTTTTCAGGTTTATAGCAGTAGGTTTGCTAATGGACCGCCACTAGATGTTGTAATTGTTTGATGCTTGAAGGCTTGTAATGCAAACAATTATCTTTTAATTCGGATTTGGATTTATGTAATGGTTTTAAACAATTGAATTTGAACTATGCAATCGTTTATTTTGGGATGATTTTAAGACTTTAATTATGATGTTTTCCATTTAATCTTTTGTACAATGTCGTTCTGTGGCATCTCGTGTTTCCGACGTAGTCGGGGTGTTACAGAAAAATGGTATCAGAGCCAGGTTATAGAGAATTTTTACTATAACCTACGTATTTTCAAAATTTGAGTCGAACATCTCTTAAAGAATAAATTCGATCACAAAGTGTTCGCCTTAGCAAAGCGTAGGGTGGCCAACTACGACGAGCTAAGGATGCAACATGGAGTGATCGAATTCATTGTCTAAGAAATGTTCAAAAATGACTCTTTTGAAAACAAGCTTTAAAACGATTCTTTGTACAAAAGGCACATAACCAATTCCGATGTTTGCATTACTTATTAGAACCCTTAGTTATACCCCCACTTGGCTAGTATTACTTTGCCTACTTAGATTTAATACATGAGAGCTATCCACAAGTCGATTTGTAGTCTTTACGTCAATTATAAAGGGCTATGTTTGTCATTGAAAGTCAAGATCGATCATCGGTAGTCGTATTGGTCGTTGTTGCTTACATTGGTTGTGGTTGGGCATGTCGTCATTCGTCGTCAAGCTTGTGAGTCATGGTTGAGTCGGTTAGTCGGTTCGTCAAGTCGTCTCGCTGTCCACAAGTTGCCACGTGTGTCGTCTATGGTCGAGTCGATCGTTCGTGGTCGTCTAGGCGTCTAATCGAGTCGTCATCTTACACCTTGTGTAACTTGTGTAGGAACACCATGTCACAAGCAAACGGAGCTTCCGGATCAGCCCCTAGACCAAGAAATATGCATGGAGTAGTGGATCGAATGGAAGAAGAAGGAGGACGACAAGAACAAGAACGACCTCAACCGCCACCGGCACAAGTAGGACCCCGCATTCGCCGTACAGCAAGAATGCGTGTCCATAGCCCTGTGCGTGTAAATCTTGGCCGTATCAATTATACTTATGTGCCTGGTCAAGGGTATGTTGGAAGACCAGAGATAGGGCCTAATGAAGAAGAAGATGAAGAGAGGGAAGGTACCTCGAGCATTGCTTCAAACCGACCTGCACGCCGTTCGCCTTCACCACCACCTTCACCACCAGCCCCTAGAGCTCCCCCACCGCCAAGACAAGACGTGGCAACGAACCCAAATGAAGGGCAAATTCCAGCCCATGATCCATACATACCTCCACGCCTTCCTCACAACCATCCTTACCACTTCGGCCAAAGACATGGAGAAAACCTTCACCGTCCCGTTTATGGAGTGCCTCCTCCACCTCCCATGGGAATGACTCGGGAGGAAAGGGAGAGGGTGTGGGATATAGCCGGAGGGCTAAGAGATACAAGGGTAACAGTCCGACATCAAGAAGTCACCATGGAAAGAGCCATTGGCGTGATGAGGCGAATGGGAGATGATGCAGGGATGGCGGTTGATGGAGTGCGCCGGATTGAAGAAGTGATATTTGTAATGGGTTGTGTACTTGCTGTAGTGTGCACGTTGTTGGCGGCTCTCATGTTTAGGGGATAGACCCGTTAGTTTTTCTTGGTTGTCATTTGGTTGTACTTGTGAACAATTTCGTTTATGTTGGATTTGTGGAACTTTTATTTTGTTGTGATGATTGATACATCATATTTTACATGTAGCAAGTTTTGAGAAACATATTTTGATGAATATGAATGAATGCTATGTGTTTTTTAGGGATCTTTGATGTGTTACCTCCGTTATGTTATAATTATCGCTATCGCAAAACGAATATCACAGCAGGAAATCAGTTCTGACCACTTTTGGTAGAACGGCCATATCTGGGGCTCTGAGTGTCCTTTTGACCTGAAACCAATTAGAGGAGAAAGCTAACTCACTGGGCTACATTTCATATTTTATGAGTTTTTCCCAGATCGTCCATCTTGAACCACTAATTCGTGCTCCAAGTTCGTATTTAGGTTCTGGAAATTTTCAGAAGTAAAATAAAAACATGGTTGACATGATTTAAGTTGTCTAACCGCTTAAGCTATTCATACGGACGTGTGCGACGCGATTAATAAATGGAATATGAATGGAGATATATACAGACCTATAGGTGCAAACGAAACCTCCATACGATAGGAAACTTAGGCGTTATTCGAGTGTGATCAAAGGTTGTGAATCGGGTTTATGGCTTATAATTCTATATGCGAATAACTAAACTATGTTCTCCTTTGTAGAGAAATGGCACCAAGAAGGTTTGACACTGAGGCAAGCGCTGAGGCTAGACGCCAAGAGGAAGAAGCTCGGCGAAGGGCTGAGTTGGCGACTCTCATATCTCAACAAATCAATGCTGCCATGCCGAACATTGCCACTCAAATCGCTGAGAACGTGACTGCTACCATCAACATGGCAAGAAGGCAAGAAGGTGGAGGAAACGCCAATGACCAAAATGCTTACAAGACTTTTACGTCTTGCAACCCCAAAGAGTTCTATGGGACGGAGGGTCCCGTTGGGTTACTTACTTGGTTTCAAAGCATGGAGGCAGTCCTAAACATCATCGATTGTGCGCCAACCGACCGCGTCAAGTTTGCGGCAAGTAAGCTCCAAGGGAGGGCACTCACATGGTGGAACCTCCAAGTCACCACGAGGGGTGCCGCCACGATGAATGCTTTGACCTGGGAGCAGCTCAAGGAGGAAATGAAAAGGGAGTATTGCCCTAGACCTGCCGTCCAAAAGTTGGAAATTGAGTTTTGGAACCATGCCATAAAAGGAATGGAGTTGGAAGCGTATGCGATTCGCTTTCATGAGCTGTGTGTGCTAGTGCCGGACATGGTGAACACCGAAACCAAGAAAGTTGAGAGGTTTATTTATGGATTGGTACCAAAAGTGAGGTTGATGGTCACGGCGGCAAACCCCGCCACACTTGAGGAAGCTATGAGTTTGTCGACAAAGTTGGTTAATGACTTGGTTAGGACCGGGAAGTACACGCGAGGTGAAGCGAGCTCGAAACAAGGAGGAGGAAGTCGGTTTGGTGATCGCAAAGGGAATGGGCCGGATAAGAGGCAAAAGGTAACAAGAAACTATGGTGTTGTTGATGCCAAGCCCAACCCAAATGATGGTATGCTGCCAAGATGTAACCGTTGTGGCAACCATCACCGAGGAGAATGTAAGCAGTGCCTGAATTGCCACCGATTTGGACACCTTGCTGCCACTTGCTGAAGTGGAGCAAGGGGATGTCACGAATGTGGAAGTACTGATCATTGGAGAAACGCTTGTCCTAGATTGGGGCGAGCTCAAGGAGGACGAGGAAATGCAAACAACAACCGTGGCAACTTTAGGAATGTTGGCAATCGTGGGAATCAAGCAAATCGGGGCAACAACGGAAATCGAGTGAATCAAGGAAATGGTGGGAATAGAGGACATGTTGGGAATCAAGCTAATGTGGGAAATCAAGGTAACAACAATCAAGGAAACCGTGGAAATCAAGGAGGGCAAGCAAGAGGAAGGGTGTACGCAATGGGCGTGAATGAGGCATGGGATGACCCTAATGTCATCGTAGGTACGTTTCCATTAAATAATGTTTATGCCTCTATGTTGTTTGATTCTGGAGCCCAAAGAAGTTTTATCTCTTTTGAATTTAAGGATATGATTGATAAGAAATCTAGCGAGCTTGATGAAACTTACCTTATTGAATATGCAAATGGAGATGAATATGAAACTAGGGAAATTGTTTCTGATTGTAAGATGACACTAGATGAAAAAGATTATAGTATAGACTTGATTCCCATAGAAATAGGAAGCTTTGATGTGATAGTAGGAATGGATTGGTTGTCTAAAATGCGTGCTGAGATACTTTGCCATGAAAAGATAATTAGAATTCCGTTAGAAAATGGTGAGGTGCTTATAGTTCAAGGCCATAAGACGGGAGTTCAGCCTAAATTAGTGTCGTCCATAAAGGTGAGGAAGTATTTACGTAAGGAATATCACACGTACTTAGCACAAGTAGTGGATAAGTGAGTGAAAGACAAGGATCCTCAAAAGGTGAAAGTGGTTAGAGATTTTCTCGACGTGTTTCCGGACGAGCTACCTGGACTTCCCCCTGCGAGACAAGTAGAGTTCACGATTGATTTAGTTCCCGGGGCAACCCCCGTAGCTAAAGCACCGTATAGGTTAGAGCCCTCCGAAATGCGAGAACTCTCTGAGCAATTGCAAGAGTTGCTTGATAAAGGTTTGATCCAACCTAGTTCTTCGCCATGAGGTGCGCCAATTCTATTTGTCAAAAAGAAAGATGGATCTTTGAGGATGTGTATCGATTATAGAGAATTGAATAAGTTAACGATCAAGAATAGATATCCACTGCCGCGAATAGACGATTTGTTCGATCAATTGCAAGGAGCGTCGTATTTCTCGAAGATAGATCTTAGGTCCGGCTACCATCAGTTGAGGGTACGAGGTGAAGATGTACCTAAAACAGCTTTTAGAACTCGCTATGGACATTATGAGTTTCTAATGTGCCATTTGGTCTTACAAATGCGCCAGCCGTTTTCATGGACCTAATGAACCGAATTTGTAGGCCATACTTGGACAAATTCGTCATAGTATTCATTGATGATATTTTGATATATTCTCGTAGTAAGGATGAACATGAGAAGCATTTATGAATAATATTGCAATTACTTAGAGACGAGAAGTTGTATGCTAAGTTTTCTAAGTGTGAATTTTGGCTCCGTCAAGTTCAATTCCTTGGACATCTTGTGGACGAAGAAGGAATTCATGTCGATCCGTCTAAGATAGAAGCGATTAAGAAGTGGGAGGCACCAAAGACGCCAATGGAAGTGCGTAGCTTCCTAGGATTGGCAGGTTATTATCGAAGATTCATCCAAGGATTCTCTAAAATTGCGGTACCTCTGACCCAATTGACCCAAAAGTCAAGAGAATTCATATGGGGTGAAGAACAAAAGCAAGCGTTTCAAACGCTTAAGAATATGTTGTGTGAAGCACCCATACTAGCGTTGCCGGATGGAATGGAAGGATTTGTAGTGTATTGTGATGCATCAAATAAAGGACTTGGATGTGTGCTTATGCAAAGAGACAAGGTCATCGCGTACGCGTCTAGGCAATTGAAGCCACATGAAAAGAATTATTCGACACACGATCTGGAGTTAGGAGCCATGGTATTTGCTTTAAAGATATGGAGACACTATCTCTATGGCACTAAATGCACCATATTTACTGACCATAAGAGCTTGCAACACATCTTTGATCAAAAGATGTTGAATATGAGGCAAAGGAGATGGATGGAGCTACTAAATGACTATGAGTGCGAAATTAAGTACCATCCAGGGAAGGCGAATGTTGTTGCCGATGCGCTTAGTAGGAAGGTGAATACTAAGGCACTGAGAGCAAGGATCAATCACTTACGAGTGAAAATGTCTCTAAGAGATCGTTTCTTAGAAGCTCAAGCAAAGGCTTTTGAAGGGAAGAACATTGAAAAAGAAGCATTGAGTGGTATGGAAATGAGATTTGACAGGGATGAAGAAGGTATTTTATACTTCAAAGGAAAAGCTTGGGTGCCAAAGATAAATGGCTTACGAGACATACTTATGAATGAGGCTCATAATACGAAGTATTCGATTCATCCGGGCGCGGATAAGATGTATCAAGGTCTAAGGAGAGATTATTGGTAGCCCGGAATGAAGGGTGATGTTGCCCGATATGTGAGCCGATGCATGACTTGTGCGATGGTTAAGGCCGAGCACCAAAAGCCATCGGGACTTTTAAAGCAACCCGAAATCCCCGAGTGGAAATGGGAAGAAATTGCTATGGATTTGGTGACGAAATTACCTCGAACGAAGAAAGGACATCATGCCATATGGGTGATTGTCGACCGCCTTACAAAATCAGCCCACTTCATCCCAATCAAAGAAGCATGGGACACCGAACGTCTAGCTCGTTTATACGTTGAAAGGATCGTAAGTTTACATGGTGTGCCCTTGAACATTATATCCGATAGGGATGGTAGATTTACCTCACGCTTTTGGGGACACGTACAAGAGGCGATGGGCACTACCTTAGCATTAAGCACGGCTTACCACCCTCAATCGGATGGACAAAGTGAGCGAACGATTCAAACGTTAGAAGATATGTTAAGGGCATGTGCACTAGAATTTAGTGGAAATTGGGACGAACACTTGCCGTATGCGGAGTTTACTTATAATAATAGCTATCATTCTAGCATACAATGCGCACCGTTTGAAGCTTTATACGGACGCAAGTGTAGATCACCCATGTGTTGGATAGAAACGGGTGAAAGAAGTCTAGCTACCGTTGACTTTGTCCAAGAGACGCAGATCAAAGGAGGAAGCCGCTAGAGTTTCAAGTTGGCGACAAAGTACTCTTGAAAGTGTCGCCATGGAAAGGAACCGTGAGGTTCGGTAAGAGAGGAAAGTTGAGTCCTCGATACATTGGGCCATTTGAAATTGTGGCTAGGATAGGCCCCGTGGCCTATAAGTTGAAGTTACCCCAAGAATTGGGAGATGTTCATGACACTTTTCATGTGTCCAATTTGAAGAAATGCGTGGCGGATGATTCGAAAGTAGTTCCACACGAGGAACTATGAGTGGAAGATAAGCTCCAATTTCGCGAGGAGCCAATAGAAGTTCTTGACCGCGATGAGAAGCGCCTTCAGAGAAGCAAAATCCCTATCGTTAAAGTCAGATGGGATACGAAACGCGGACCCGAATTTACATGGGAACGTGAGGACTTCGTACGTGAGAAATATCCGCACTTACTCCCTGAGCAAACTAAAATTCCGGGACGGAATTCTTCTAAGGGGGTAAGGATGTAACAACCCTACTTTTTATATATTATATATACGTGCTAGTTAGGTTGTTTATGTTCCCGCAAGCCATAGTATACTTGAAGCTAGTAAATAATGCCCCTAAATTAGTAATCTAAAGCTATTAATAGTGTTAAATTCAATTTAACAAAATTCCATTGAACAAAAAAAAACTTTTAATTAATATTTTTAATCAAATTATAAATAATAATATAAGTCTCACAAGTTGAGATAACGATTAGAAATCCTTATAAATATCCAACAAATTGTACCATCAATCCAACTAAATAATATTTAGTCATAAAAATGCAATGAACAACTTAAAAATATTTATAACTCATAAAGTATATAAAAGTGTTTAAAAAATCTATAAGTATATATATATATATATGCTAAAATTAAATACAAAGATGCAACTTATGGACCATGTAACAAGTTAAAACACAAAAATGTATACATACACATACACATACACGACATATATACATACAAATGCACTAGGAAAAAAATAACCAACTTATAATACAAACAACTACAAATTTACTCTTACAAATATATACTTACATCTAATATATACATACACCTCATGTACACAACTTTTATAAAAAAAATAAAAATGAAAACCCCTTCAATATCCAACCCCAAGGTCGGCCTCCCCACTCCCCCATATACTTCCTCCAATCAAAACACATATCTCCTTATACTCCCCCATACACCATAACACCCAAAACTCTTACACTCCCAACACACACACATACATTCTTACAGTCCAAAAATCATTTTTCTCTCTTCCTTCCTCTCTTCATTTTCGGCAGATTTCAAGCAAGAAAAGGCAAACAAAAATCAATCTTAACATATATAAATAATAAGGGTTAGAATAGATTATGTAAAGGTTAAATTAAGTTTCATATTAAGGGTTGTTTTAAGGTTGAATCAAGGGTTATTGGAGCTTCTTGGGACACGATTTTTCTGCCCTCTTTTTCATCATCTCAAAGGGTTGTTCTTCAAGGGTATATATCATTCTCTCTTTACTAGATTTATGACCATGAAAATATGATGAACATACTGGAAATATGACATATTAAAAGTATAAAACTCAAGTCATTTGATGCATGGCAAGATTAAGCTCACAAATCACCTTTTCGGGTCAAATAATCACTAACCGAAAGCACTAAATTGCACATATAACACCACCACCACCATCACGACTTGAACCACCAAAATATGATGAACTTACTTTGAATATTGAATTTAGAATGAAAATCCATTTTGAGGTACCTTAATAGCCCAAGAAATGAGGCTAAAATCACTATTTCGGTAAACGATTTTCAATTATAAGATCCTCAATTTAAGCAAGACACAAGAGAGGTGGAATTGATATGAATTTGTGTTGATATAAGCTTCCAAAAAGTCCTGGAATTTTAGGACAAAAACTCTTGTGGTGATTTCTAAGTGTTTTTATGAATTAATGAACTTAAAAGGGATTTAAAGGATAATTAAATCAATAATAAATTATATAAATCATGAACTTAGACAAATTCACATAACCAATGATAAAATAACTCAAAACTACTGTAGAAAAATAATTACAAGAAAAGAACCAAATTTCTTATGATTTAAGAATAAATAACTAAGTTAAAATCACTAATTAATCACTATTATTAAATAAATAATAATAAAGCTTAAATAAATATATATAAAATATAACCTTACAAGTTTAAAAGCATAATAATCAGTAGATAATCACAATATAACTATCTATGAATTTTAAGGACAATTTAAGAACCTAAAGATAATTATAAAGAATTATTTAATTAATTAATGAATACATGGAATAAGTAATTAATTAAATAATAATAAATCAAGGAAATTAATATAAATCAGAAAATATATTTTAAGATTCATAATATTACAGTACCAATATCGAATAAAAATTTACAAAGCTAAGCATACAAAAGAAATCATGCGTATCAAAGCCAAACTACTGAAATTCCAATAAACGCGCAAAAACGTATAACGCGAAAACTACTTTTATCATCAATTCTAATTTAACCAAACATTTTGAACATCATAATACACTTTGATTCCATAATTAAGTAACAACCAAAGATAGGCAAGCCTACTAGCATACATCTCATGATCTAGTTTACTAGATCATGTAACACACACTTACGTTGTGTATATTTGAATACCATGGTTTAGGCTTGCTTGAGGAACGACACCACTAGGCGCATTCCACGTACTTGATCAGCCCCTAACACCCTCCAATCAAGTGAGTCATAGCCCCCTTTCAAACTATTTTATGTGTTTAACTTTCGGGGTGAAAAGCATGATAAGTAAAGTTATTTTATATATATGTATGAAGTGTTTCTTGAAAGAAAGTTTGATATATGAAATGACTCTTGATAAGTATGATTATGATATGAAGTTATAACGTATGTTCCAAGTGATAACTATTATATGATGAACTTGAGTTCTGTCAACCCGCTTTCTTTTCGGTACACTACTATTTACTCCTAAGGGAGGCCTGTAGTTAGATAGTTGCGCAACTAGGAGTCGTCCACCCATCCAGAGCGTAACGGTGGAAGGTTGGTTGCCTTCGTGATGAGCATCACTTCCAGTCCGACCATTAGGGTGTTCTAGCTACGTAAGTTTAATCGGTCGTCCTCATGACACGACCCCAAGTATAAGTAAGGCACTTGATTGACAGCTTGTGCAAAGATAAGACATATTATAAAGCTTGGACTTGAAAATGATAGTAGTAGTGGCTCAAGTATTTATTCATCAAAAAGATATTTAAGTTTTGCCCTCGTGGTTAAAAGAAATTGAAGTTGAAATGATTGGATATTAAGATTTGAGTATTAAGATTTGAACATACTTTTTGGAAAAGAATATTCGTAAAGATATTTGAAGGTCCTTCTTAGTGGTTCTTTATTTTTGGTCATAATTGGTATATTAATATATATATGTTGCTAGTTAAAAACCTATGAACTCACTCAACTCTCGCAGTTGACACTTTTTCTTCATGCTTTTCAGGTTTAGAGCAGTAGGTTTGCTAATGGATCGCCACTGGATGTTGTAATTGTTTGATGCTTGAAGGCTTGTAATGCAAACAATTATCTTTTAATTCGGATTTGGATTTATGTAATGGTTTTAAACAATTGAATTTGAACTATGTAATCGTTTATTTTGGGATGATTTTAAGACTTTAATTATGATGTTTTCCATTTAATCTTTTGTACCATGTCGTTCTGTGGCATCTCGTGTTTCCGCCGTAGTCGGGGTGTTACAAGAATTGTCCAGAAATATTATAAGTCCAGTTGCAATGTACAGATAATGCAACTGAAGACTTGCTCAAGTTGAAAATCTGAAGAACACACCTGAAGACATTCAAGCTGAAGTCGAAGACATCAAGTGGAAGAAAGAGAATGACAGTGGCAGCGAATCCCAGTTGACATTCTATCAGATCAATGGACTGGAGACCTTCAGTGTAAATGCTCTTATAAAGTTTTACACTGTTTACGAGGAAGACCTTTTACTTTACATCCTTTTACCCAGACAATAACTTTGTCTTTGGTTAAAAGAGCATAGATGTAAAGTGGTTGAATAAAGTGACATTCTATCTTACTTTATTTAGCATACACAAGAATTAAATATTAATTCTTTGTGTGCTGTCAACCATATTTGTACGTCGAAATTGAGATCCCAATGCTCAACCTTCGACTATAAATAAAGGTCCTTGCACAACCAATAATCAACTTTTGCATATCTTACTTTGCAATATTCTTGGTGAACTTGTGCAATATTCTCTCAATCGCTAAAAGGAATATTTCACAACTTTAAGTGTTTCGATTGTTTAGGAAAATTTTCAAGTATAGATCAATTATATTTCATAGGTTGTTAGGATATTTACATTCGTGTATTATCTTGGTTCCGCAACAACCTTGTATTTTATTTAACAATCTATAAATAAAATACACTTGAAAAATTACATATTGTCTCACCAACTTACTATACTTGTACTTTACATTATTGCTTCGTATTTACTTATTTGTATTATCACCTTAATAAGTAACTTCCAGTTAATAAGGAAGAAGAAAGAAGAAGTATGTAAGTTAAGTTACACATGTACTATAAAAAGTACATGTACTACCAATAACTTTCCTCTATATATATATATGTATTTCTTTTGTGTCTAGACATATTTAGTCCTTTAAGTATCATTATATTTATAAAATATTTTTAGCTCTTTAAAAAATTTATAATATTAACATATTCATAAAATTATTAATATTTTTATAATTAACAGTTTTATTAACTTTAGGTAAATATAAAATAGATATAAAAAGTTGAGAAAGATGTGACAAAGTGATTCTATTGGGAAATGATAGTAATAAAACTACAACAATTATTAGCAATGTACAACGACGGTACATATTTTATTGCACAGTTTACAACCGAATAAACCATGTATTGGTGTGAATGACTAATAAGTGTTGTAGATTTATGAATCCCCATTAGGAAAGGGTGTTTTAGGTGTATCTTGAAGAGAGAAAAACTGATATGATGCCGATGTCAAGAAGAGGTGAGGAAGACTCTACCTATAGAAAAAGACCTAAGCAAAGTCTTGGTATTTTTTTTTTAAATGTATCTCCAAATATAAAATAGATATAAAAAGTTGGGGAAGATGTGAGTAAGAGGCGAGAAAGAGGTTTTACTGGAAAGGAGTGTTTTTGGGTGTGTTCTTGAGAGGGAAAAACTAATGTGACTGTAAGTCCCAACTATTACTAGATGAGTACTGAAGACACCTCTATGTCGATGGTGAGTTTACTTTGCAACACGTTCACTGTATCTGGACGTGACTAGTTGTAGTGAACAGTGTACCAGGTTAACATGAAGTTACTTAAGGTGATAATACAAATAAGTAAATACGAATCAATAATGTAAAGTACAAGTAAAGTAAATTGGTGAGACAATATGTAATTTTTCAAATGTATTTTATTTATAGATTGTTAAATAAAATACAAGGTTGTTGTGGAACCAAGATAATGAACGAATGTATATATCCTAACAACCTATGAAATACAATTGATCTATACGTGGAAATTCTCTTATACAATCGATACACTTAGAGTTGTGAAATGTTCCTTTTAGCGATTGAGAGAATATTGCACAAGTTCACCAACGATATTACAGGTATATGTGTTTTTGCAAAGTTGTGAAAATGCTTGTGCAAGGACCTCTATTTATAGTCGAAGGTTGAGCATTGGGATCTCAACTTCGATGTACAAATATGGTTGACAACACACAAAATTATTTGTAAATAAATCTTTGTGTGTGTGCTAAATAAAGTAAGACAAAAGGTTACTTTATTCAACGACTCTACATCTTTGCACTTTTATCCACAGACAAGATTATTGTCCGGGTAAAACGATGTAGTGTAAAAGGTTCTCCTCGTTATCAGTATAAAGCTTTGTAAGAGCATTTACATTGGAGGATCTCCAGTTGAGTAATCTGATTAGAATGTCAACTGGGCTTCGCTGCCATTGCCATTCTCTTTCTTCCACTTGTTGTCTTCGACTTCAACTGGAATATCTTTATATGTTGTTCTTCAGATCTCAACTAGAGGAAGTCATCAGTTGCATAAACTGTACATTACAACTGGACTTCAATTATTTCGGACAATTCTTCAATCTCTCCAGATGCAACTAGAGAGCTCCAGTTTTCAGTAAAACTAGACCTAACAAATTTCCCCTGATTGTCCTGAAATATTGTCAAGTATTTTCAAACTTGTTTCTATACAAGTATAAGTTTGAAATACTTGAGTTTGATAAAACCTATTAATTTTCCAAGGCATTTTTATAGATCATTAAATGCATTGGATTCAATTTTAATTGTTTGTAGATTTTATCAGCTATCTGACTTGTGGCTTACAATCTGGCAACTTGTATATACAATAATTTTACATCAGTTACAAGAAAGTAAATAAAATTACAAGCAGATAGATAGAAGGAAAACTTAAACAGATGACCCTTCGCCAGTTTTCCTTCTCTTGGCAACAGATGAAATTGGCTGCTTATCCTCTGGATCGAAGTTTAACCTTTTTTCAACATTAACTTGATCAGGTTCTGCAATACATATTCCCAGCCTTTTTATGCCTTGTTCTTGTGTTGCCGTTTTTCCAACAAGCTCAGCATCTCCACATGCTCTGAATGACCATACTGATGAACATCGGGATTCTCTATTGTACGTTTGGGTCCACCAAAATATTGAATCTCCACCACAAAGTGTTTGGCACCAGGTTTGATTGAAACTTTCACATCAGTGATTTTCCCTAGATTGTGACTTCGACGCTATACATCATATAAGAATGTGCGAGCCTCATATTCATTGTCCAGCTTAATCTGGCTTGTGCTCAGTTTGTGAGTAGCAGCTCAAATATCATCATTTGTGGGTTCAGATGATTCTACCCAAGTCCTCAGGTTTGCATCCCTTGGCAAGGCTTTCTGTTTTCTTCCCTTAGACTTGGGTGGATTCAATACCCGTTTGACCACCTTCTTAACTTGCTCAGTACTCTTGAGAATACCTTCAGTTCGTATCTCCTTAGCCCTCTCCACTGATACGTTTAAGCATCTGGCATCGTGATCAGCTTCATCATCCTGATAATGTTTATCCAGTTCAACCTCCAGCATTTCTCTTAAGGCATTAACAATCCTTGGATCTTCTTTGATCTTTTTGTATTCCATCAGTTGCATGCCAAGAAGTTATGCGTCAGTGGCATCAACAAAAGTGGGAGGGGGAGTTTTCCTTGATTCATGTTGATTAACTTTCACTTTCTGTTACTGGAGGTAGCTGATCAACGTTACCAGTTTCCAACATTGGAATATCAGTGGCCAGCTTATCAGTTTGTTCATCAGTGGCCATTCCCTTTCCCTTGTCCACATTCCCCCTCACATCCACATCATCAAACTGTTCAATCACATGCCACCAGCTTCAGTACTGGCGGCAACCACAACCTGACTAGCATCAGTACTAGTCTCAGTCCTAACCACAATTTCTTTACCTGTGTAACAACCGTACTTTTTAATATTTTATATGTGCTAGTTAGGTTGTCTATGTTCCCGCAAGCCATAGTTATACTTGAAGCTAGTAGGTAATGCCCCAAATTAGTAATCTAAAGCCAATGATATGTTATAAGATTTACCTAATGAAAATACCTCGGAACAAAAATTTTTAGAGGTAATTAATCGATACGATAATAATAACTTAAGTCTCACAAATTGAGATACCAATCAAAATTCCTCTGGAATGCCCAACAAATCAAAAATAAAACATAATCAAGAAGATATGATCATGATAAATAAAATTTTCAACTAAAAATATAATTGGAAGTATTATGTACGTAAAAGCGTCGAAAACTTAATAAGTAAGCATATAAGCTTAAAAATTAATACAAATTTACAACCAATGACCTATGTAACCAACTAAAAATACAAAAATATATCCATACACATAAATATACATGACTTATACACATATATACATATTCCTAACTAAAAAAACCAAATACTTACATTTAACTAACTAAACACTTACAAAACAAGTACAAAATTTACATACACTTACACTTATACTTATACAACAATTTTTATAAAAAAAATAAAAGCCAAAAACCCCTTCATTTCCCCCCTTTGAGGCCGGCCCCCCTTACCCCTCTCACACTCTCATTTTGAATTCACATAACACTCATTTCTCACTCTTGGAACTCACACATTTCACACACCTTTCACTCTTTTCACACACAAGGTTATTCTCTCTCAAAAACCTTTCTTTCTCCCTCCTTTTTCTCTTCATTTTCGGCAGCCACAAAGTGGGTAAGAACACCCACAAAACTCATCTAAACACTAGCTAATAATAAGGTTTAAGTTAGGCTAAGCAAGGGTTGGATTAGGCTATAGATTAAGGGGCATTTTGAGGTTAAAACAAGGGTATTCTTGGAGCTTAAAGGCCACGAAAATCTGCCCTTTTTCCATCTCCAAAAAGTGTTCTTCAAGGGTATAATCTTCATCTCTTTACTTGCTTAATCTTGTTTATGTTCATATCAAAAAGGTTTCATCAAAAGATTTTATTCTTTATGTTTTCTTTATGAATCTTCAAGTTTCCTTTCAAATATACACTTAATGAGGGCAAAGTTGATATGGTTTTTCTTCTCATGCTCATGCATGTTGAATCTATGAAGAAAAGTCCAATGATTCGACTAGTTTAAGACCCAAAAGTGTGGTTGTGTGTTTAATAGTCTTTGATATGATTTTTCCTTTGAAAGATGGTTATATTCATACATATTATGAAGGTAATATTTCTGGAAATATTTATAAAAATATAGATTTTATTGATAAAGTGTTGGATCTATGAAAGTTAGCATCAAAAAGGTGGATATGTGTTGATTAGTTGTAAAGTAACTTTTTACATAAAAAGATGAACATATTTTATATAATATTTATGTATATATTTCTGGAAAATTTCATAAAAATACATTTTTATGTTGATGGATTTTTTGTTGGATAAAAATTTGTATTTAAAAATGATGAGATGATTACATGCATGCTAGATTTAAGAAAGTTGGATTGTTGTTTGGATTATGAGATGAAGCTAGGTTTGTCATAAGTGAAAAATGTGTTAATATTAAGGTTAATATTCTGGAAAAATTCACAAAATATCAATTATATAAAGCTTGGGTCAAAACAAGTTAAAATATGCTTGAAATCGTAAACCGAAAGCTTGTTAAAATGCATTTTGAGTACACACATGCACCATAACTTTATGACCATGAAAATGTGATGAACATCCTGAAAATATGACATGTTAAAAGTATAAAACTCAAGTCATTTGATGCATGGCAAGAATAAGCTCAAAAATCGTCTTTTCGGGTCAAATAATCACTAACCGAAAGCACTAAATTGCACCTATCACACCACCACCACTATCACGACTTGAACCACCAAAATATGATGAAATTACTGTGAATGTTGAATTTAGGATGAAAATCCATTTTGAAGTACCTTAATAGCCTAAGAAATGAGGCTAAAATCACTATTTCGGTAAACGATTTTCAATTATAAAACCCTCAATTTAAGCAAGACACAAGAGAGGTTGAATTGATATGAATTTGTGTTGATATAAGTTGCCAAAAAGGCCTGGAATTTTTGGACTAAAACCCTTGTGGTGATTTGTAAGAATTTCTATAATTTAATGAATTAAAATAGTAATTAAAAGATATATATATTAATTAATAAATTATATAAACCATGAATCTGATCAAAGCCACTTAACCAATGATAAAGTGACCAAAACCTACTAGTGAAAAATAACTACAAGCAAGGGAACAAGAACTATACAATTTAAAAGTAAATTATTAAGTAAAAGTCACTAATTAATCATTATTATTAAATAAATAGAAATAAGGCACAAATAAATATAAGAATCACAATGTTACAAATAAAAAGGCTTGAAAATCAGTAGATAATCCATCTATAATTATCTATGAATTTTAGAGATAATCTAAGGACTTAAAAATAATTATAGGGAATTATTTAATTAACAAACCAATAAATTAAGTAAATAAATTAATTAGATAATATTAAATTAAATAAATAATTATAAATCAGTAAGATATATCAACATTAATATTATGAGAACACAAATGTCAAATATGGTTGTTAAACAAAGCATGCAATGGAAAATATATATAATACAAGGTTAAACTACCGAAATTCCAATAACCGAACAAAATCGTATGAATGACCTTTACAACCAAATGTCTTCCAACCAAATGAAGTGAACAACATAATGTACTTGAATTCCATAATTAAACAACAACCAAAGTTGGGCAAGTCTACTAGCATACATCTCATGATCTAGTTTACTAGTCATGCGACACACACTTACGTTGTGCATATTTCGAATACCATGGTTTAGGCTTGCTTGAGGAAAGACACCACTAGCCGGAGATCTCACTTTTGATCAGCCCTCTTTCACTCTCAATTCAAGTGAGTCATAGCCCCCTTTCAAACTATTTTATGTGTTTTAACTATCGGGGTGAAAAGCATGATATATAGGCTAAATTGCTTCTATTATTACAAATATATGAAATGATTCTTGATATTATGATTATGAGGTGAAATTGTTTCGTATGTTCATTATGACAAATGATTTATATGATGAGCTTGAGTTCTGTCAAACCGCTTTCTTCGGTCCACTACTATTTACTCCGATTATGGAGGCCTGTAGTTAGTTAGTTGCGCAACTAGGTTTCGTCCACCCACCCACTAGTGTAACGGTGGAAGGTTGGTTGCCTTTGTGACAACCTCCACTTCCAGTCCGACCACGGGTGTTCTAGCTACCTTACTTAGGTCGTCTCCATGGCACGACCCCTTTAATATTATTATTATTATTACGGCACTTGATTGACAGCTTGTGCAAGATTTATTTATTTATTATCGCACTTTGAAAAAGTTGTAGTAGTAGTGGCTGAAGCATTTACTCATCTAAGTTGATTGAAATATACCCTTGTGGTTATATGATAATGATTTTATTATGATTGATTATAGTAAATTGAACGTACGCTTTTCAAATGATATGTTGGAGGTATACGTGGAAGTTTGGTGACTCTCAAATTTTTTGGTTATGATGATTATATATATATACTTTATGTTGTTAGTTAAAAACCTATGAACTCACTCAACTCTCGTAGTTGACATTTCTTCTTCTTCATGCTTTTCAGGTTAAAGCTTTAGGTGCGTAGCTTGGACCGCCCTTTTGGACTCTATAATGCTTGTATGGTTGGACAAGTATTGCAAACATTTGATCAATTTAATAATGAATTTGGTTATGTAATGGATTTGAATGTCATCTTAAATTTGTAATCTTCTGGATTTTGAATGTCATTTGAAAACTTGTGTTGATGTTTTATACTCAAATCTTTTGTACCATGTCGTTCTGTGGCATCTCGTGTTTCCGCCTTAGTCGGGGTGTTACAACCTGATCTTGGAGTTTCAAAAGACTGGGGTGCACGAACAGATCTTTCCCCCTAGGAAGCATCTAGTCCTTTGCGAATGGCTTCAAAATCAGAATGACTAGATGGTAAGCAACCTAGAGGCTGCCACGACTTGATGTTCTTGCACTCCTTGAACACTCCACAAACCATGCGAACTGTCCTCCACAGATGATTGATTTCTTGAGACTGAACGAAAACATTGCCATTTATTTTGTTTTGGCTAGCCTGAATTGCTTTAAGTATGTTCAACTCATCTGGAGATAGCCCAGTTGCAACACCTTCCTTCACAACCTCTTTTTCCACTTCTTTTTCTTTGCCAACTTCAGTGGTCAACTTGTCAATAGCAGTGGTGTGATCAGATCCCTTGCTGGTTAATGTATCAAGACTGCACCTCAACCGATCAATCTCAGATGTAATGGGTGTGAGATCAACCTGGGGTGCTGCAGTCTTGGTGATCTCAGATATCACCTTTTCAATCAAACTTTATTCTCTGGCAGCCAAGTTATCTTCTATCTTTTGACCAACTGAAGAGGGCAACTGGTTGCCAAGCTCAGTTACATCCAGACCAGGTTTTTCAACAAGACTCCTAACCTGTCTTTCTAATTCTTTCAACTCAACCTCTGATGATCTGATAGTGTTGCTCAGCAGGTTGGTGATGAATGTATGTACCTTTTTTTGAGTCAAGTCAAAAGTTTCCTTTAAAGAAGTAGCCAGTGCATTGCAACTGATGACTAACTCATTGAGCTTCTTAAACACCAAGTCCTCATTGTTAGAGAACTTATTGATCCCCAAATCAACCACCTTTACATTTGTCATATGATCCCTGTGGTATTTGGAGATGGACTTGGCATTCTTGTCCAGTGTCTTTTGAATATCCTCCACCCTTGTTAAAAGGCTTGGAAAGACACGAACTGGCTATCCAGTGACGGAGGAGAAGGTGCCACTGGACCTGCTTGAAATGCTACAGCCACAACTAGAGGAGGTACTGAAAGTGATGGTTTTCCAGTTGTTTTAGCACCAGCTGAAGGAATTGGAGGGGTTGTAGAAGAAAGCTCAGGAAGAACAAATTGGGAACCATGCTGAGAATGCTCAGGTGTCGTTCTCGATGGCGGTAGGATTGTCCTATTTCTAGGAACAAAAAGTGAATTAAGTAGTGATCTGGAGGGATGTAATGGAATTTCTTGAAGTGTGGAGATATCTGGTGAAACTGAAACTTGTGGTTCTTGGGGTTGACCAAGGAAAGAAGGGAGCTGATCAAGTACAGATGCATCAGCCATTTCTTGGTCAGATTCAGTCTCATCCAAATCCGAAGATTCAAGTTGAAACTCACCCTCATTTATGCCAAAAGCCATAAATGTTGGGGGTGGCTGAACAAGTTGTTCAGACTCCTGATGACCAGTTTGAGTTTCCTCAATGGTTTCATCAGTTTGTGGAATTTCTTCCTGGAAAGAGGTCACTGGTGCCTCAACTACAACTGCTCTTTCCTCAGTTGCAATATCATAGGCCGAAGATTCTGGAACATCGATCTCTGGCTGTGACTAGCCGGAAACTTCGTTAGTTCGTGCAATAAGGGTGTCAGAAATTTGGCTCTGCAAGATTTGTGCTGACACTGACTCTAGTCTGGGTTGGGCTGACCCAGTTGCAGCTTCACCACCCTCACCTAAAGAAGTTTCTAGGGTGGTTGCTTGTGGTTCATCCCTTTGACCTTCTTCAGGTACTTGTTGGGAAGTACCTGAAGGGCTGGTTGGGGTACTAGTGTCAGTGGCAAGTTCTGACTGGTTCCTAAGCCGACGTTGTATTGACCTTTTTGCCTTTGGAACTGCCCGAATACCTGTTGGGAGGTCTCCGGGGTAGGTAGCTGGAAGGACTGACACGCTGGAGCTGGTGGGGATAGACTGTTGCCCAGGTTCGGCAACTGTCACTATACCAGCAGACGAACTGGTGGGTCCCTCCTTATTTTGAGGCCTGCCCAGTTGTCTTTCTGAGTCACCTGGTAATGGTGCGTCAGTTTTTGCGAATGCCAGCAACATTCTTTGGGGAATCTTGACCTCATTAACAGTTGATTCAAGGTGATCCAGATTCCTCAACAAGTCTGGGACAGAGTATAGAGATTGAGTACTTTTATATTCATCTCTGCCCAGAATCAGTTTAAAACAGAGAGAAAGAGAGAAATCGCGAAAAAGGTATGCAAGGAACCCTGTTACCTTTCAACGTAAAGACAAGGCTTCTGAATAGTATGTTGGCGAAATAAACTCTCAGTCCGTTCCATAGGCAGTATGCCATTTCTGCCTGTAAGGAGTTTATCTGATCCAAACTCCCAGAACTCCCACCCAAACTTTCAACCAAGTGGACAAAGAAGTACTTCCAGGATAGTGAAAGACCTCTCATTGTCATGGGTCCCTTGGTCCGTAATATCCCTTGCTTAAGTACCTCCTTATTGCCCATATCTAGAAGTACCTGGCGGAAATTGATATTTTGGGATATTACCACTAGAGACTCACCTTGTCTCCAGTAGTTGAGATTAAGGGCATCCCTCAACGTGTTTGTAGTGATGGTACACGGGACTGACCCATCCTTTAAGGCAAGGAAATGGATGAGCCGTCATCGGAATTTGTGGCCGTGTACCAGAACTCACACAAGTAGTCATGATACATCTTGTGTGGGTTCAAAGAAAAACAATCGTCGAGGGAGAATCACGAAGAAAGGATTGGATTCTCCCAATGAGTGAATCGACTGGTTGTTGCCCTTTCAGACTGGCCATTGGGTTGTTTGGATTTAATTTTATTGATTTAGAATTGATAGGGGCACCAATGGCATGTTTAACATTCTCTGATGGAACATACTCAACTGTGAGCAAGTTCACATCACGAGAACGAGAAGAAGAAGATGATTTGGGAGCCATTTGAGATAGGTTGGAAACTGAAATTGAGAATTTAGGAATTAGGGTTCTTGATTTATTGAGAAGAGAAAGAAGGGAAGCGATTTTGATGATTGGAGAGTAAATGAGGAGAATATTTGTGCGAAGTAAATGAAAAATGAGTTGGGTAGGGGTATATATAGGCAATAAAATATCCACTATATATACGAAAATGTATTTTAATCCCCAAATTTTCGAAATCGTTAATTACTTTCATTTTGTTTAGAAAATTTGAAATTCAAAAATATTTAATACCATCTTGTCAAGCATTTAATGCTACGACGGCTGGTATTCCCACACGCCCACTACCAGCAACAATCCCCATAAGAAGTGCATATTTTTATCAAAATGGTTTTGACACGTCATTTGACGATTGAGAGTGGGTTAAAACACTCGAGTACCATCACGTGTCACAAATATTGACCAAGTATTCTTACCGTTATAAAAATCTGGTTGACCACCAGTTTGAGATAAGACTAAACGTGTACACTGGAGATTATCTAGTGCCAGTTTCAACTGGAGAGGTTCTCTAGTTGCAATTTTCAAAACAAAAATAAATTTTAGTCAGTTTCAACGGGAGATCTCTCCAGTTGCATTTTTGAGCAAAAATGAATTTTAGTCATAAAAACATTTTGAGTCTTTCGATAGCCTGGTGAGCAAAGATCATCAGGACCTCCTTAACTGGAGAACTTCATCAATGTCACTGACGCGTTCATAACAAAGTCTCCAGTTTCAAGGATTTAACATTCCCAATTCGCTGATGAGATGTTTAAAAGTCTTTCATTAAGAGGTTTTGTAAAAACGTCAGCTAATTGTTTATCAGTGGGGATGAAATGAATTTCAATATCTCCTTTCATAACATGATCTCGAATAAAATGATACCTGATGTCAATATGCTTTGTCTTTGAGTGCATCACCGGGTTGTGAGATATAGAAATTGCACTGGTGTTGTCACAAAAGATTGGGGTTCTTGTATATTTCATACCATAGTCGAGCAACTGGTTTTTGATCCAAAGAATCTGGGCACAACAACTGGCCGCAGAAATGTACTCTGCCTCAGCAGTTGACATTGAGACTGGCGTCTGCTTCTTGCTAGTCCAACTCACCAGTTTTCTCCCTAGGAAGTGACAACCACCAGTTGTAGATTTTCTATCTATCTTACAACCCGCATGATCTGAATCTGAATAACCTATTAGATCTAACCCCGAGCCTTTGGGATACCAAAGACCAAGGCTAGGGCACCCTTTCAGGTACCTAAAAATGCACTTGACAGCATGCAAATGTGATTCTTTTGGGTTAGCCTGAAATCTGGCACATAAACATGTTGCAAACAATATATCTGGTCGACTTGCAGTTAAGTACATCAGTAAACCAACCATTCCACGGTATTCTTTTTGGTCCACTGGTTTTCCATTTGGGTCAGAATCCAAATTTAAAGGTGCCGCAATGGGTGTGTTTTTCGATGGGATTGAATCAAATTTGTATTTTCTTAACAAAACTCTGACATATTTTTCTTGGTTAATAAAAATACTATCCATGGTTTGTTTAGTTTGTAAACCTAAGAAAAATGTTAATTCACCCATTAAACTCATTTCATACTCAGTTGACATGATTTTTGAAAACTTTTCACACATTACATCATTAGTTGACCCGAATATAATGTCATCAACATAAATTTGTACCAGCAAGATATCACCTTTTTCTTTCAAAATAAACAAGGTATTATCTATTGCACCTCTTTGAAAACCATTATTGAGAAGATGTTTAGTCAAAGAATCATACCAGGCTCTTAGGGATTGACGAAGACCATACAAAGCTTTGTTCAGTCTGTATACCCAGTGAGGATGCTTCTCATTAATGAAGCCTGGAGTTTGCTTAACATACACTTCTTTTTCCAAATTTCCATTCAGGAACGCACTTTTGACATCCATCTGGAAGACCTTGAACTGCAGATGGGCTGCATAATGGCTTCAAGTCTTGCAACTGGAGCAAAAGTTTCATCAAAATCAACACCCTCAGCTTGACAATAACCCTTGGCAACCAATCTGGCTTTGTTTCTCACTACATTTCCATCTTCATCCATCTTGTTTTGGTAGACCCACCTCGTACCAATGGGTTCTTTCTTTAACCCTGGAGGACAGGGAACAAGTTCCCAAACATTGTTCCTTTCGAACTGGTTGAGCTCTTCTTGCATAGCCTCAACCCGGCTTGGATCTGCCATAGCCTCGTCAATCTTCTTTGGTTCAATTAGTGATAAGAAGGTGACGTTCAAGCATTGTTCACTTGTGGCTCTTCTACTCTGAACCTCACTATCTGGATCTCCAATAATTTATTCAATGGGATGAGCAGCTGTCCATTTAGTGTATTGACTAGGTTGATATAGCACAACATCAGTGCAAGTCACCTGGCGATCCTCAACAGTTGTAGCAACTGGAGAAGGAT
Source organism: Erigeron canadensis (assembly GCF_010389155.1). NCBI lineage: Eukaryota > Viridiplantae > Streptophyta > Magnoliopsida > Asterales > Asteraceae > Erigeron > Erigeron canadensis. The sequence continues at coordinate 18,853,751 of NC_057762.1, read as the reverse complement.
CAACCCAAACTACTTCAACTTCATCATCAGTGAATTAGATTGACATCATGATTTTCTTCAAATAAAGGCATGTCTTGAAGAACTGGAGAGGTTTGAACTGGTTTTTGATGTTGTTGTGGCACGTACATCTGATCCAATCACAAGTTTATGTAGTAAATTGAAATTGATGGAGGGATAACATGCAGTGTCACAGGAGCTTTTCTTCTATGCAACTGGTTCCAAGTCTTGGTGACTGGAAATATCTTTTGGTGTAGAAACTGATTGATGAACTTGATCAGATACACCAAAATCAACTGGGACAACTGGAGATAAATCAAGACTTGGTCTTTTATTGATTGCTTCATTTGATTAATCGAATGTGACATGAATTGTCTCATGTAACTTTTGGAGTCTATAGTTATATACTCTATAGGCCTTTCTTATATCTGAATATCCCACAAAAACTCCCTCGTCAGCCTTTGCATCAAACTTTCCCAACTGACTGGAATCGTTTAGAATATAAACTGGACAACCAAATACATGGAAATAACCAATATTTGGTTTACAATTCCTGAGGACTTCATATGCAGTCTTCCTATGTCTCTTGACATAAACTGACCGATTTTGGGTATGGCAAGCAGTTGCCACAACTTCAGCCCAAAAACAGGTAGGAAGACCTGATTCAGATAACATACTTCTTGCAGCTTCAATCAATGTGTGATTCTTTCTTTCAACACACCATTTTGCTCTGGAGAACGAGCTGAAGAGAAGTTTTGAGAAATGCCAGTGTCATTGCAAAATGATTCTAATTCTTTATTTATAAATTTTGTACCATTATCACTTCGCAACTGACACACTTTCTTGGTATACTTGAGTTCAATTCTTTTGATGAGAGAGGTGATTTCACCAGGTGCATCACTTTTTGATCTGATAAATATCACCCAACAGAATCTGGTGTATTCATCCACAACAACTAAAGTGTATCGCTTACCAGCTTTAGTTTGAACATTCACTGGACCAAAGAGATCCATATGAAGCACGTGAAGAGGTTCAGTGATGCTAAAATTTTGCCTGGTCTTGAAACTGGCCCTTTTCTTCTTGCCCATCTCACACCCTAGACATGGTTTTTCCTTTTTTAAAGGAAATTAAAGGTATCCCATCCACCAGTTGTTTTCTAGACAACTTGTTGATATTTTTGAAGTTCAGGTGGGATAACCTTTTATGCCATAGCCAGTTGGTGTCCTCATCAGCCTTGGCATAGAAACAATGCTCTTTTGGAGCTGGTTCCATGTCCATGATGTACACATTACCCTTTCTTGGAGCAATCATCACTACTTTCCAATCCTTGTTAAATATGGTACCTTAAGCAATATCGAACAGTACCTTATATCCATCATCACAAAGTTGACTGACACTTATCAGGTTGTATTTCAAACCATTAACAAATGCAATCTTAGTGAACTGGATATGTCTATTATTGATTATACCATATCCTTTAGTTTTCCCACTTCCATCATTACCAAATGTCACTGCCGGTCCATCTAGGACAGTGAACTCTTCCAGCAGGGGCTTACATCCGGTCATATTCCAGCCAGCAGCGCTGTCCAGATACCAGATATTCTTCTTTCGATCGCCCTGCACACCCAAGTAAATTATTTGTTATTTTTGTGAACCCATCTTTTCTTGATGGGTCCACCAGACTTCTCCTGAGAATTCTTAGCAGATTGACTCGGGGTGGAACTGGAGACTGAAACTGGAGGATTATTTCCAGCTTCAGGAGTAAAAACAAATGGTTTGAGAGGTACAACAACCTCCTTTTTCTTTCAAGATTTTGCTCCTTTTTGAGCAGTTTGTTTTTGCTTTTGTTTTGAAGGAGGGGTTTTAACTACTTGTTTTTCCACCGAAGAAGTCGAAACTCCTTCCAGATTTTTAATTCGGGCAGTACAACTTTGTACATGCCTTGACAAATTTTGGATTTGACTCTCAAGTTTCAACAAAAAGTTGTTTTCATCAGAGTGCTGACCCTTTGACTTGGGATCAGCGGAAATTTTAGTCTTGAAAGTCTTGGGCTCTTTGGACTTTTGAGGCAAAGGAACATCACCAACTTTCTTTTTAACTGGAGCTTTAGCCTTTTTGGCTCCAGTTTTGGCCTCAACAGGGGTGGTCTCAACAGATTCAGATTTGGCAATATTAGAATAGTCATATGGAGTCTCAATTCTAATTGATTCATGCATCTGGTGAATTGAAGGTAAAACAGCTGCCATCTGGAGATCACCAGATTTCCAGGTAGTTTCTTGAGCATCAAGTGTTTTTGAAAATGCATCATAATTTTTACCAGATGCTTGTACCCAAGATTTGATAACCATGTGTTCCTTGTCAAGATCATATTTTAATTTTTGGTTATCTCTTTTCAATGCCTCATTTTTCAAATTTGATTCTTTGAGAGCCAATTGGACACTTTGTAAATCGTTAAATTGATTTATCATATTATTAAGCTCAGTTAAAACAATTTCAAGATATCTTTCACAGTCAGTTCTCATAGTTTCAACAAATAATAAATCATCATTTAAAGATTCATCAATGTTCAGTTTTGATTATGTATCCACCACATCATCATAATCCCTTACCTTCTTTAAAATGATGTCCACCCATCTTCCAGATATAACATCATCTTTCACCATTGGTTGTTGATTTTCCAGAGCCATAAAACACACATCTCTAATCTCTTCATCATCATCAGATGAGTCATCAGAGAGTTCCCACTTTCCTTCAGTTTGAGCCATCATGCACTTATTCTTTTCTTTTTCTTTTTCTTACTCAAGTGATATGAGGGCAATCTGGGCCTTAAGCTTCTTATATTTGGCCTTGTAATCATCAGATTTAACAAAACTTAGGACAGAGGGACCAGTTTGGTTGTTCGACTAACTAGATCTGCATTCCTTCACAAAGTGACCTTTCTTACCACACTTATAGCAGGTAAGATTGGCTTTATCCAGAGAGTTGGAGCTGGAAGCATTATTGGACCCATTAAATCTATTAGATTTATGCTTAAACCTGTTAAAGGTTTTAGCAATCATGGCGACCAGATCATCATCGTCATTTTCATCACAACCATCACTGAGATCAGTGGTCAGGCCAGAGTTCAAGAAGTTGTTTAACATCTCCTTCATAGAATGTGGCTGGACATTCTCAGCATACATTAAAGCAGCACAAGGTTTCCCAGTGAAGCTGGCGACGTTGGAACTCTGAGCATGGTTTAAATCATCTTGCTCAGCCAGCAATCTTGCAGCATTATTATCTTCAGTGAATCTGAATGCTCCATAGAGAGATGCAATAGTATGGCTATGCAAGGTCTTTCCTTGTCTTAGGACAAGAACCATGTGTGCCCATTTGGATGGTAAAATATCACAAAACTTTTCAAGAAAAATATCCTTATCTACACCCAAGCCTCTCAGTTGGTTAATGAGGCTAGTAAATCTGGTGTAGGTACCAGTTAAACTTTCATTGGGAAGAGCAAAGAAGGATTCATACTTCTTGTTTAAAGCAACCTTCCTGGTGGCAATGGTGTCATTTCCTCCTTCAAACTGGAGAACTAATTCATCCCACATTGACTTGGCATTAGGGAACAACACAAGTGTTGGAATTAGTTCCTCAGGGACAGCAGCGAGGATCATGTTTTTCAATCTGGTATCAACGTCAACCAGTCTGCGATCCTCATCAGACCAATGTTCTTCTGCTTTCTCCTTGGTACCTCTTCTCCCAGTTTGGTCTAGAAGAGAACTTACCCCACTAGACATGGGTATATATGGTCCATCCTTAAGGATTTTCAACATATACCTCTCTATCCCACTAAAATGCAAGAGCATTCTGGCTTTTCATGTACCAAAAGTCTCACTGCTCCCATCGAACTTGGGAACAGGAGTGTTAGAATAATGTACAAGGACGTGGCTGGCTCCAGGTGTAGGAGGAGGAGGAGGAAGGTTGGTATTTAAAGGAGTAACAGGTATAGTGTTATTGGGATTAGTTTCATTTTGAGAACCAGAACCATTCTCACCTTCAGTAGACATCTAAGCAGACCAAGGTTATAGAATTGATACAATTCAACCTACCTGCTCTGATACCACTTGTAAGTCCCAACTATTACTAGATGAATACTGAAGGCACCTCTATGTCGATGATGAGTTTACTTTGCAACACGTTCACTGTATCTGGACGTGACCAGTTGTAGTGAACAGTGTACCAGGTTAACTGGAAGTTACTTATTAAGGTGACAATACAAATAAGTAAATACGAAGCAATAATGTAAAGTACAAGTAAAGTAAATTGGTAAGACAATATGTAATTTTTCAAGTGTATTTTATTTATAGATTGTTAAAAAAAATACAAGGTTGTTGCGGAACCAAGATAATACACGAATGTAAATATCCTAACATCCTATGAAATACAATTGATCTATACTTGGAAATTCTCTTATACAATCGAAACACTTAGAGTTGTGAAATGTTCCTTTTAGCGATTGAGAGAATATTGCACAAGTTCACCAACGATATTGCAGGTATATGTGTTTTTGCAAAGTTGTGAAAATGTTTGTGCAAGGACCTCTATTTATAGTCGAAGGTTAAGCATTGGGATCTCAACTTCGACGTACAAATATGGTTGACAACACACAAAAGTATTAGTAAATAATTCTTTGTGTGTGTGCTAAATAAAGTAAGACAAAAGGTTACTTTATTCAACCACTTTACATCTTTGCACTTTTATCTACAGACAAGATTATTGTCCGGGTAAAAAGATGTAGTGTAAAAGGTCCTCCTCGTAATCAATGTAAAGCTTTGTAAGAGCATTTACACTAGAGGATCTCCAGTTGATTAATTTGATTAGAATGTCAACTGGGCTTCGCTGTCATTGTCATTCTCTTTCTTTCTCTTGTTGTCTTCGACTTCAACGGGAATGTCTTTAGATGTTGTTCTTCAGATCTTGACTGGTGGAAGTCATCAGTTGCATAAACTGTACATTACAACTGGACTTCAAATATTTCGAACAATTCTTCAATTTCTCCAGATGCAACTGGAAAGCTCTAGTTTTCAACAAAACTGAACTAACAGTGACAATAATGTATTGTCAAAAAGAAGTGAGAAAGAGCCTCTTATCGAAAAAGATCTTAGCAAAGTCTTGGCTATTTTTGAAATGCATCTCCAAATACTCATTTGTTCATACATACAAATCCTTGAAAAAATATATAAGAAAAGGATAGGACTTTTGGTCTTTCTAGCCTGGCGGTATTGGAGAATGAAGGGGAGGCCCAAGTTTCTCAAAGGTCCTGGGTTCGAACCTGACTCCGGAGGGTTTTTGTCACAGTGGAGTTTTGGGCGGTGGGTTTCATCTGGAATTAATGGCACTGAGGTGGTGTTTTTTTATTTGGTGGGGGGGGGGGGGGGGGGGGGTTTCGCCTCTACTGGGGTCCCATTTGGAAATAGCTGTGCTCGATTTCGAGTACATCTGTGAAGTAGCACCCCATATTCGCCGTTAAAAAAAAAAAACATAGTATACGTCTGTTCTTGTGTGTGCATAGTCTTTTTTATTTATGCTCACAGATCCCCATGGGATGCAGGGGTGCCATCCAACATTTCTTGCTCTCATTCTGCATATCATTCTCTGTGTTTTGTTCCAAGCGACCACTTCTTTTCTCTCCACTCACAATCTCACATACACACTAGCATTTTTTTCTTTTTCTTTTTGAAAGGCACATTCACACTAGCATAGACATACACCCCAATAAATATCATCTATATATAGAAAGAGAAAGAAGTGAGAAAAATAGATAGAGATAATGAAGTCAAAGAGTGATAGTATTAGTAGTGGTAATGCAAATATAAGCAACAACTGGCTAGGAGTTTCACTCTCACCTCCACTAAAAATGGAGACTTCTATTTCTTCAACAACAATAACTCCCAACAGTAACAACTTTTATCTTTCTCCCTACTCTTTTTATGGTGTTACAGAAAATGATAGCTCTTTTTTCTCCCCATTGACTGTTATGCCTCTCAAATCTGATGGCTCTCTTTGCATCTTGGAGGCTTTTTCTTCTTCACATTCACAAGGTTTGTTCAGCTGGTAATGGAGTAGTATTTTCTAAGGCTGTTAGGCCAAAAATCCTAATAGACTTTTCATTTTATATGCGGTTCTATCATATACCTTTTGAGGTATTAATGATCCATAATGTAAGTGATAGATCATATAAGAAGAAAAGAGTGTTCATTTGCCTTCAGAAGTTTAATAAATGTATGAGCCTCGGTATGTGAGAGTGGCAGCACCTAACTTGAATTTGGGTGCGGCAAGCACAGATACTATCCCCATAACTTTTTACTGGGTTATAAAATAAACTTTAAAATTTTATACAAATATTGTACTTTTATTGTAAGTCTTTTGTGTCATATATTGAAAATCCATTTCTTAAATGTCTAGTTTCGAACAGCGAATACTTTGGATTTTTGACATAAATGAAAAAAAGAAATATGATTTTTAACTTTTTTTTTTTTTTTGACATGTAATCTGGAAGGGATGATGCCAAGTTCTACTTCACCAAAACTTGAAGACTTTTTAGGTGTTACTCATGATGACTATGGTAGCCATGAAAGAAATTTGAGTCTAGACAGCTTGTATCCTGAACCTAAATGGTCGTACTCCGAAGGAATCCAATGTCAATCTGGTAATATGTATCAAATTCAAGAAGAAGAAACAACAATCTCCAAACAAAACTCATGGGTTGTTTCTACACTACCACATTATCCAACAGAAACTTCAGATGAAAGCCATCACCAAATAAGCACCAATGGCGGTGGATTTAGTGATGTACAGTCACTAAGCTTGTCTATGAGCCCTGATTCTCAGTCAAGTTGCGTAAGTGGAAGAACAGAGCAGTGTTTGACTGTAGCAACAAAAAAGAGACAGTTTAATAGAGTTGCTTCAAAGTTGCCTGTTCATAGAAAATCACTTGACACTTTTGGTCAAAGAACTTCTCAGTTTAGAGGTGTCACCAGGTATTTCATTAATTGCTTTTCTTTTCATTATCACATTCTAGAATTTTTGTTGTTTACTTAAAAAGAGTAGATTATATATTTATCTATGTTTATGTATTTGCTTTGAAGAAGTAAATATATAGCAAAAGAGTATATATAGGAGGTTTTAAGTAGAAAGTAGGCAAGTTAATTTGTAGAAGATGTACCAATGCTTTTTCTTTATTTCTAAAGATGTGAATATATAAAAATAGCTAGTAATATATAAAAAAAATGTTAAGAAAGTACTGATGATTCTGTTAATTTTAGACATAGGTGGACTGGAAGATATGAGGCTCATTTATGGGATAATAGTTGCAAAAAAGAAGGACAAACCAGAAAAGGAAGACAAGGTTACTGTCAAATTTATTTTCATATCTTTCTTTTTAAATAGTACCTCTATTTGTCCACTAATGTTATTATCTCTGTTTTTCTTGTTTGTCATGTGGAATATTTGCTCCACTCTCAGTGTATCTTGGTAAGTATTTAAGTTCAAATATAGGGAGATACTATTTCTTATAGTAGTTAAATTTCTACAAGTTAATAATTAAACGTTAATGTCCGGGGATTTAGATCTGGTAGTTAAATTTCTACAAGTTAATAATTTCTACTTGTTACCTTAATGTTATGCAAGTCAATTAACATTAATTTGAGTTTACCCTAAGTTGTATATTAAAAACAAGGATTTAACTTCAGGAGGTTATGATATGGAAGAGAAAGCAGCTCGAGCTTACGACTTAGCTGCACTTAAGTACTGGGGATGCTCGACTCATATCAACTTCCCAGTAAGAATGTAATTTCGAAATATCTTGATACTATGCCATATAAACATTATTTGAGAAATAGCTGTTTTTTTAGCTTCAGAATTACCACGATGAGCTCGAGTTGATGAAGCCCATGAGTCGTCAAGAATTTGTTGCCCACTTGAGAAGGTAAGATATGAAAGTTTTCATTCTAGGATTGAATTTGTTCTTCCTATGATTTTTCTTTATGAAATCATTTGGGAATAATGATGATAACGTTCTAGGAAGAGCAGTGGATTCTCCAGAGGTGCTTCAATTTATCGAGGTGTTACAAGGTTTGATAATGTTGTTTTTAGATCTTTGGAGTACATTTAAAGTGTATTACAGTATTTTTTTTGTGGGTTCGGTCTGTATGAAGTATTCACGAGATTAATGAAAGGAACAGGCATCATCAGCATGGAAGATGGCAAGCTCGAATTGGCCGTGTATCTGGAAACAAGGATCTTTACCTTGGTACCTTCAGTAAGTTCTTTAAACTAAATGCTAATTTCTACGTCCCACTAAATGTGTCCACTTTAAAATTTTCAAAGTCAAATTTTACAACTTTTACCTTGAATATCTTTGTTTGTATCATATACTACTTGATGAAAATTATATGGATTAATTGTTTTACATATGTTTAGATCGGTATAATTTTCATCGAGTATTATATAACACAAAAAAAGATATTTAAGGTCAAAGTGCAAAAAATTGACTTTGAAAACCTTAAAGTTGACACATTTGATGGGGCGGAGGAGTAATAAACATTTCTTCTCAATGAGGGTGTGTTTGTGATTCCTTATCGCGACAGCGAATAAGAAATATAGTTCTGTTTCAGGTTGCATATTCCAAAATGCTTCTTTAGTGATTAAGGTTTAGTGTTCTGTTTGGTCCTGGTCATTCCAAACTACTCTTATCTATAAATTCAAAAAGCATAAGCGGAAGTCCTGGTTATATAATTAAAAAGTAAGAATAGGATAGTATGCCGTTTTTTTTGCTTTAAGAAATAGCATTAGCTGTATTAACAAGCTATTTAATAAACCACTTAGGAGTGTGTTGGAAGACATAAATGTTCAGTATAATCAGTAATTTTGGATTTAACACACTGTAATATAACTCTGCCCCTAATACAAACTAGAACTTTAGGCACTCAGGAGGACGCAGCCGAGGCTTATGATGTGGCAGCAATTAAATTTCGCGGTGTGAATGCTGTCACAAACTTTGACGTCTCTCGCTATGATGTTGAAAGAATCATTGCTAGCACTACTCTACTCGCCGGAGAACTAGCCAGGCGGAATAAAACCAACACTGCCACAAACATTGAACAACCTGCTCTGCTACCAAGCATAGATCATCAACAAAATGCTTGTGCCTCGACTTTGGAAACAACTGATCAGAACTTAAACAACCCTGAAAACCAACATCAACGGGTTAATAACGACTTGGTTTGTGAGAAGATTGGTATGCAGCACTCGAACCCCTCTTCTCTGATTACGAGCTTGAGCTGCTCAAGAAAAGATAGCCAAGACAAAATAAGTGCAACCATGGCAGCTACCATTACTGAGAATATGAGTTCATGGGTCTCTCCAGGACACTTCCCAGTCTTTGCTGCATGGACTGATGCCTAAAAAGAAGTATTTGCATCAAGAATTCAATTCATCATTTCATGAAGTTGTAGTAAGTAATTAGGTTGGTTAGTCAAGCCTATTTGCTTTAAATTTTTTGTAGTAAGTAATGGTAATTCACTTATTTGCCTGTGAACACAATGAGGCAACTTTTTTCTATGTAACTCAACCTATTATGTTAACTTTTGGCCTAAAATGAAGTTTTTGATTACCTTTAAAAGAGTGATAATGACTAGATTCTTGATAAATGATTGTGGTTGTGATATACCAATTCACAGATCGAATTCATATAATTGAAATTAAGATTTAATAAATCCTCAACTTTTTTTTCTTTTGGTTACTTATCTCCTAAGATCTCATTTCAATTATTCAATACAAGTTTTGTGTATACGTTTTTGAATATTAGCATTGTTATCTGAAATATAATCAATTTATATAGCTTTTTCTAATAAATAATTGTAAACACAACACACAAATCATTTCAATAGGACTTGACCAACAATCTTCTCATAGGTTATTTTTTTATAACGAGAGTAAGTATCTGTGCGTTGCGGCGGTGAGATGGTAGTGGTGATAGGTCATAATAATGTGTGATAGGTCATAGAGTGTGATAACCAAATATCTTAACCGTACGGGCTCCGTCATCGGATTTAAAAATTCGTCGAAAGTATATCGAATGACATTTCTAATGAAAGAGAATGAAATTTTAAGAACACCCATATAATTTTTATAATTTATCGATGTACGGTTTTTGAGATAAAAGATTTTAAATGAATTGGAGGAATAAATGATGTATAGAGGAGAAATGAAAAAAGAATGATTGGTTGAGATTTAAGGAAAAAGAATGAGTATTATAGTTATTTTTTATAAATATATAATAGATAAGAGGGCATTTTGAGAAATTAATGTCGAAACTTAAAATTTAGACAGGGGAATTTGTTTTATAATATAGTATAGATGAGCTCACTTCTGTTAATGATTTAAACCGCATTAGTTTGGCTTGGTTTTGTGAAACTATGACATTCTTCCAAAATAAGGATAACCGTGAGATTGGTGCCATTTCGTCTGGCCATGATATAAATGATACCGGTCACGAAAATCATCAAAAACATGGTAGTGATCTTGGTACCATATGAACCAATACGGATACGATATCTGTTCGGATTGGTATCAATATCTTTTCGGTACCAAACCTAGAAGCCACCATAACCAGATATGGGTCGGGTCACAAACCCACCCTAAATTTGGTCCACTTTCAGTATCAAGACAAAATCTAGACTTGAGAAATTATCCAAATTAACCGAATGTACAATAATGTTAGTTGCGTTCCTTCAATGGTTCATCAATTGTAGTATATATCTATCGTTTAATTTGGGTGGTATCATAAAATTACTACCAGGATTTCAAAAGAAGTATAATTGTAGTTTAAAAAAGACAAGTTGATCAATGTTATCATAAAGAAAATAAACTTTCAAACTAGAGTAAAAACAGAGAGAGAGAGAGAACTTGTCATACTTCTCCTTTTTCTTTATACTCATCCAAATCCAACTTTAATGGACATTCCTTTTATCCCCATAATGGTTAGGATGATCGAGGATTACATTGGCATTATTAGCTGCATCTTTATCTCCAAATTCAAACCCTTTATGGTTTTAAAATGTCTCTTTTCTTTATACTCCACTTTGTTACAACAGTGTTTGACCAAACTATTGATGTGCTTATTACTATAATAATCACTACCTTTATTTTCCCTCCTTTCTTGCATAAACTTAACCACACGTGTGTTGTTTTGATCCAATGTTCTTGAAGAATCAGCAAATCACATATGTTACATAAATTCACTAAATCTTTCCTATACAATTATCTATATCTATACTATCTATACTATATACTCGTATACCTATACTATACATAATAAAGGGATGAGTATAATTTTAAGACATTGATTCTTTGACTACTCTTTTACTTTAAGTAATTTTACTTAAAAGGATATTATAAGACTAATGAGAATAGTCCATTAGGGGAATGCCCTTTGTCGAATAAAATGATGTCACATGTCCTCCAATCATTAGGAGGGGCATTCCCCCCATTTCTTTGAGGTGGAGAAAGACCCATAGAGATATTCCCTATAAATAGAGGGGAGTGAATAAAAAAATAAACAAATGTAATTAACTCTTTTTCTGCTTACTACCGAGGCAATCAACGGAATAAGCCACAAACAAACAAGCCATAAGATACGTTATGAATTGGAAGGGGCACGCGAATTAATGAGGTGGAACTCCCCCGAGACCAAAGTAGAGCGTTTCGGGGCATTCCGACCGATAAAACCAAAATGTATTGGGCTACTTCTCATGGTCTAAACTTTTCATAAAGGAATCTTTTATAAGAGAAAAAAAAATGAAATTTCAAAATTAAAGGGGAAAAGCAAATTAAACATTTTGTTTCTTTCTTCTATATTACATTTTTTTTCACTTTATTTGTAAATTTTATTTCATATTCATCTTCTTTTAACTTTGTAAAATGTTTGAAAATAAGTATGTAATATATGGGAAGGGATTCCCTCGAGTTGTTTTCACCTTGATAGATCAAGTTGGTAACATCTTGGCCTTTGGATGAAAATCAAAGGTCAAGATTCAAAGATGAACTTTGAATTTTGACCCTTGATTTTAATCCAAGAGCCAAGAGTTGCCTAGCATGGCTAGTCATGTTGGACAACTTGAGGGAATCCCAGGGGTAATGTATATATAAACATATAATAATAATAATATAAAATAATCAAGCTAGCTAACAAAACATTAAATAAAATAAGAAGATAAGTTAATTATACGCGTAATGTTTTTATAGAATAATATGTTCGATAAAACGAAAACTTCACAAGCATTTAGTAATACGGTGCTCTTTCGTTCACCGATTTTTTTTCTTTTTTTGTTATGTTGTTATTTATAAGGTTTTTTTACAATTCATGTTTATATTTTTATATAAATTACTTAAAATTTTCGTAGAATTTAAATATGGTAACTGGGTTGTTGTTGATGTTGTTGGGCTTCTGGGCTATTGATGCTACTAGCTGATGCTGCTGTTGGGTTGCTGATGTTTCTGATTTTGTTGGAATGCTGGTGCTGTTGGGCTGCTGATGCTGCTGAGCTTTTGTTGTTGCTGGGCTGCTGCTGCTGCTGTTGCTACCTCCTAGAGTCCTGGCCACATAACCATTTCTGCTAAATGAGTCTCGGTTATTACATGGCCACATTTTTGAGTTGTTTTGCAGTTTTTCAGCAAATTTGAGTTGTATTTCAGCAATTCTAAGTAGATTTCAGCAGTTTTGAGTTGTTTTTATAGCATTTTTAAGTTTTTTGCAGTTTTTCAGCAAGTTTTAAGCTGTTTTTCAGCATTTTTAGGTTGTTTTGTAGTTTTTCAGCAAGTTTGAGCGAGCAGTTCTAAGCTGGTTTCAACAGTTTTAAGCTATTTTTCAGCATTTTTGCGATGTTTTTTAGTATTTTTATGTAGTTTTGCAGTTTTCAGCAAGTTTTGAATTGTTTTTCAACATTTTTGCGTTGTTTTTTAGTATTTTCATGTAGTTTTGTACTTTTCAGCAAGTTTTGAGATGTTTTTCAACAAGATTGAGTTGTATTTCAGCCGTTTTGAGCTGATTTTAGCAGTTTTGAGTTGTTTTAGCATTTTTGATCTCCTTTGCAGTTTTTTCATTTTAACTTATATTTTATATAATAATAATTTACGCAACGTATATTTATTTAATTAATATTTAAACTATATCCGTCCATCGGACGGGTATACATTTAGTATATATAATTAACTGGTTAGGATACAACAATTAACAGTGTATATGCAAAGTAATTTAATTAAAATAGGTCACTTAATCAAGTCTTATAAAGATCATATATCACGAAAAAAAAATTTTTTATTGATTCACAAAAAACAGCATACACATTGAAGTCAAAGATTTGATACAGTAATTGAACTAGTTATTATGATCCTGACGTATATGTCTTCATAAAGATCTTCAAACATATAGAAATAATTGAGCTTGCAGTGATAAATATATGTTTCTAACGATATTCATAAGTGGTATATATTTCTACATCTTTTTCTCAAATATATATTCTTACTATCCAATAAACAGTTGTAACTAGGAATAAACTAATATATCCATATTATCTATATCTATATCACTTTACCCCTTCCAAATTTCTCAAAAAAATAAAAAAATAAAATTGATTTACCAAAACTACTCCTATTTTATTCACAAATTCAAATATATCTCACATAATATAACTTTAATACTCTTAATGAAATTATTTACAATTTATATCCACAACCGTAAAATAACTATATAAAATACCCACTTCCTATCAAATACTTTTATATTAATAAGCACACCACCGTCGCCTCTATCATTACCCGTCCTGTGACTGCCATACGACAACGCGTAGGCATATGTCTAGTATCTTTTTTTATTTTAAGAACAACGAAGGGCCGGACCACGGGTGTCTGGACTGAATACCATGGGCCTACCCGATCCCCTCCCCCCGCCCTACCACCCGGTAAATTCAACTCGTTCCACCAAGAAAACCTGGCCAGCCAAAACGCTCGAGATGGGATTCGAACTTGTGACCCTCACTCCAACTTCCGGGTGTCCTATCACTGCGATAGCAAGTGAAGGACGCATATGTCTAGTATCTAATTAAACAAATCGCTTCTTTTTTTTTTTTAAATTACAGGCTTTGAATAAACCAAAAATACTCCTCTCCAATACCCCTAATGAACTAATTTACAATATAGTTAGATTATCCGACTCTTAAAATAACGACAATACAACCTTTAACATCAATTACTTTTATATTCACCACCATCACCAACACTACCGCCGTCTTCACTGCCGCCCCCATCACCGTCATCACCGCCACTACTGACACCCGTCGCCGCCAACACTCCCTTACCGCCGCAACATTGCGCAATCATTAAATTAAAAAACGATGTTCAAATATAGGACCCCAATAAGTATATAATAAATGATAAAAGTGAATATAAGTTGTTCCGCACCTAAGTTTAAGTGTGGAACTCAAAAAAGTGAATATAAAACTGTCATGAATTTTTTTAACACACTAATTTTTTTATATTTTTTTATTTAATGATTAAATACTTAGGCCCACATAAATTTTATGATTAAGAAATAAATATGTTAGTGTTTCACGCTTAAGTTTACGTATCTAACAACCTATGCAATCATCCCCATATATAATAAATTGTTTTATGTTTATTATTATACTTTTATATTGATGTTGCGGAGACAAAGCGGAAAAGGTGGCTCAAAAGATGGGATTTTCTTGTCATATACATGTAGTTGCCTTCCATCAATTAAACATTTCTTATATGAATTGAAGTCAATATTTACACCAAATAAAGGTCGTTTAACTTTGTTCTTTAGTGCACAATCCATTTTCTGTATTAGCTAATCATATTCCTAAAGTTGAATGACTTGCAGCTGGTACCCATATATTCGAAACATCATCTCAAGGATGTAGAACTCGTGATAGTTGATTTTTTGTTCTTTTATTGCTGTCTTTCTCTACTTGAATATTAATTTTAATTTCTACTAACGAGTTATTCATAATGATATATGTGTATCTATCGCCTATTGGATAAATTTAGTATCAAAATTATTATTTTTTTAAAAAATATTTATTTGAGATTTAAGGCTAATGTGTTTTTATGTGAAATTATATTTATGTAATACTAGTTATAATCTATATACATTTGCTATGTAATCAATTTTAAGACACATTTTGGGTATCGAACAAATGTTCTATTCGTCGCAAAGTTAGATATACATATGCATTATAAAAACTAGTCATATGCCCGCGTGATACAGCAGTACGATGGTGATAGCGGCGGCAGCGACGGCTGCGATAGTGGCGTGATTATTATTGTAAAAGTAATTGATATAAAAGAATGTATTGTAGTTATTTTAAAGGTTAAAGGTTGTATATTATAAATAATTCTATCAAGGGTATAATAGGTACATTTAGTGAAAATATTTATTTATTGAATAAGTGAAATGAGTAGTTTGAGTAAATCAAATTTATTTTTGAGAAAATAAGAGGACCAAACACTTAATAGAATAGTTAAGAAAGATAGAAACAATTGGGCTCTTTACTTAAGACTTGTAACTTTTTAATTGGATGTGGGTTGCAACCTAATTGCATGGGCCACAACCTAATTGCATGGGCCAATGTGAGTTGTGACTTCAAAGTTTAAACGATACTCCACAAGCTAAACATAACGTGCTTCCTTGCTTTGGGACATATTTATATTTCGGGTTCGATAAATGTAATCTTTGTGATTGTGCATCGAACCACGTAATCTTTTTATGGGTTAAAGATCAAAAGGGATTTGGGTTTATGGGGCAACGTCTATTTACGTTAATAAATTTAGAGTTGTGTATATAAATCGGATGATTTGAAGATCATGTCTATGAAGGACAAAACTCTCTCCTTTTAGGGTGACCGGTGCACAGTGGAGAGCGAGTAGGTACCGGACTGGTACCGGTTTGAACAGGCCCCGTCCAACCGGTACCGGTAGAGTGGGGAGGTTTTTTTTTTTGGGTGGGGGGTGGTACCGGTTGTGATTCGACCGATGCAGAAAAAAAAAATACAAATCGTGGGGTCCACATCAAACAGCTAGTCTCCTTTCTTCTTTTCTTTCTTTCTTCTCTTCTGTCTTCTTTCTGCCGATTTCTTTTCACCAATTTTCTTTCTTATTTTTTTCAATTAAACAATCAAAAAAATTAGAAAAATGAATAGAGAGAGGGGTAATTCAAAACAAAAGGATACACTTTACTCCAACTATCAAAACGTCGCAAAAACCAACCATCTTCAAACAATCGCGATGTTATTCCACATCCCCCTTCGCAAAAAGACACTACCAAAAATATTTATAGGCCACAACCCGTTGATGAATTCTTAAGTGGAATGGATCCCTTGTTTTTCAATCCCAACCCAGGTTTTTCGCAACAAAATGAAGCCGGGTTTTCGCAAATTGCGAGTGAAAATCAACCCGGGTTTTCGCAATTTGCGGGTGGTTCATCTTCACAACATTGCAAAGATGTTCAAGAAGAAGAAGAAGAAGAAGAAGAAGAAGAAGAAGAAGCAATACCCGAGACCCAAGTCCCGGTTAAAGATAAAAGAAAGTGTCGTGGATGGGGGAAGGATGAAGAAAAGTGTTTGGCAAAAGCTTGTTTAAACGTTTCCGAGGATCCACATGTAACAACCCTCAATTTCCAATTAGGATTACTTACTTATATTTATCTAGGTATCGATCCCTGGAGGTTTGTTAAGAGAATTGACCTTCTAGATATTCAAGCATAGTGATAATTGCCCTCTAGTACAATGAAATGCCTTAGAAATACCATAGATGACTAGCTATCTTAGATTTGCCATAAACAATGACTAATCATTCAAGACAATCTCAAGCAATAAATTAGTTCTAAATGAACATGATGAAATACCATGGAACAAAAATTTTATTGTTAATCAATCATGTTATATAATCAATAATGTAAGACTCATAAGTTGAGATAACAATCAAGAATCTTTAAAATGTTCAACAATTCAAACACCAAGTCAATAAAAGTATATATGAAGATAATATATAATGATTGTCAAAAAAAAATTTATAAACTTTATGTATATAAAAATGACCTTGAATATTAATAAGTGTATGTATGTAACTAAAATAAATACAAGTGTTGAATAATTAGTATGTAAGAAGGTTTAAAAACACAAAAATATACAAATATATATGCATATTTACGTGTGTGTATATATATATATGAGGGAACATATTGTACATTAAAAACCTACATACTAGTACATTAAGTACTTATGCATGCATGTATCTATACATATACATACAACATATGACTAACAAATTGATGTACACATTTTGAATGAAGTCTTCAAATTTTCAGCCACTACATCTCCCCAAAATCATCCACCCAATCAAAAATCAACTAGACTTTTCTTTCTTACACTTCCAAGGTATACCCCCACATTACACTCAACCTTACACTCTCACACTCCATCATCATTTCTTACACATTTCTATACACACACAAGTCTTTTTCTCTCTCTCAAAACACTCTTTTCTCTTCTTTTTCTTCCCCACCTACGGATTCAAAAAGAAAAAGGCAAGAACAAGACCAAAAATTTATCTAAACAATAAAAATAATAAGGATTTAAAAGGGGTTAAGCAAGGATTAATTCAAGATAGATTTAAGGGTTGATTTGAGCAAGGAATAAGGGTTATATAGAGCATGAAAGGCCACAAAATTTCTGCCCAAAAACCATCTTCAAAATCGAGTTCATCAAGGGTATAAATCTTCATCTCTTTGTTTAATCTATCTTGTTTTTACTTATACTCAAAGATCTTTATCAAAAGTTTATATTTTCTTCATGTTTTCTTTGAAATGATGAAGGCAAGTTGATAGAATCCTTCCCCTCATGCTCATGCATGTTGAAATCTAGAAGAAAGATTCAAGGATTCAACAAGTTTAAGACCCAAAATTGTGTTATAGATTAATAGCCTTTAAAATGATTTTTTCCTTTGAAAGATTTACATGTTTTTATATATTTTGATAAGTATATTTCTGGGATTTTTCATACAAAGAAAGATTTTATGTTGTTAGATGAAAGATATATAAAGATTTATGTTGAAAATGATGAGATGAATGCATGCATGTTAAGATTTTTACTAGTAATGTTGATTTTGAGTTAGGATTTGAAATGGATCTTTGGATGATGATTAATAATTTTGAAATTTATAATAATCTGTAAATTTGAAGTTAAGAGATGCAAATAAGAGTGATAATCTTGTTGGTGGTAATATAGAGGCTAAAACAAGCAACCAACACCATTGGTGAATTGATTTAATCAAAAAGCAATCTGTCAGAATTAATCTTCTGTCTTCTAACGGGTAAACTGGACATGTGAGGGCATTTTCAAGAAAAACCTTCAAAATAAAAGTTGTAGAGGAACTAGTCAAGAATAAGCACCAATTGGAATTACCATAAAATACTGAACCAAACGAAAGATATGATTTTTCTACTGAAACTGGTCAAAACTCTAATTTTGTCTGAATATTTTATGAACTTTGACAACTTTTATCTCCTAAACCAAAAGGCTCCAGGAGTTCATACTTGGTCGAAAGTAAATTCAATGTGTCCACGACTTAAAATAAATTTGTGGTATTTTTCTGAAGGTCATATCAATGAGAACGTTTACAAAACATTTCAAGTCGCCAAACATCAACCATTCTGGCCAGTTTTAGTTTTGAAATTTTTAAAGGTAGCAAGCAATGCCTAAAAATTAAGTAAAAATTTACAAAATTATAAGACACAAATAGGTTGATACAAAAAAATCTGGAAGGTCCAAATAATTCATCTTTACCCCAAAATAGTAGCTAACATTTCGTAAAAATAAAGTATAAAACAGAAAATTTGTAAGTAATCTTATAAATGGTATAATGGGCTATGTAATGAACTAAGAACCATAGTGGGCTAACCCGGCCCAAATAACCAACCCATAAAAAAACCATAAATCAGTAGGCCCAACCTGGCCCAATAACCTATATAACCCATTAAGCACATAACTCAAATAAGGTAAAACCCAACAACTAATGTAAGCCCAAAACATTTAAAAGCCCATGACACTTTTGGCCCAATTGATAAAAGCCCATAACACTTAAACGAATTTCATGAACCAAGTAATCGTAAGACAAATCGAGAAATATACGAGTTGAAGACAAGTGTAATCAAAATAAAACAAAGATAATTAAGTGGATAAACGGAAACAACTAAGGTAATGATAATATAAAATGATACATTGAAAGGTAATTTACACTAAAATCGGTTACACATCAAATGATGAATAAGGATAAGATGACTTAATATAGCATATAATAACCTGATATATCAAGTGAAACCACAAATGAAGCCAAGTTACCGAAGATCTAACAACTTATAACCACGCATGTAATGAAAGTAACCTTTTACACCATCAATCTTTACAACCAAAATGATGCGAATATTAGTAATACACTTGGATCCCACAATTGATAGCAACATAATGAAAGTGGCATTTCTAAGTGATGGCTTGAAATATGATGGAGGAACATAATGGATATATGGTCAAGGAAGCTATAGATGGGAAGTACCCATTTTGGATAGATAAGTATAATATGCGGCATATCAAGTTGAGTCATAGCCCCCTTTCAAACTATTTTATGTGTTTAACTATCGGGGTGAAAAGCATGATATACAAATGAAATTGCTTTATATATATATATGAAATGATTCTTGAGATTATGATTATGAAATGAAATTATAACGTATGTTCAATGTGATAAATGTTATATGATGAGCTTGAGTTCTGTCAACCCGTTTCCTTTCGGTACACTACTATTTACTCCAAAAATGGAGGCATGTAGTTAGATAGTTGCGCAACTAGGAGTCGTCCACCCACCCAGAGTGTAACGGTGGAAGGTTGGTTGCCTTTATGACGACCTTCACTTTCAGTCCGACCAGAGTGGTGATCTAGCTACCTTAAACTTAAATGGTCGTCTCCATGGCACGACCCCAACTATAAATAAAGCACTTGATTGACAGCTTGTGCTAAGAATTGAACAAATATATTGTTTGGACTTGAAAATGGTAGTAGTAGTGGCTCAAGCACTTACTCATCAAAATTATGTAAAATGTGCCCTTGTGGCTAAATGAAATTGATATTAAATTATGCTTTTGTGGCTAAATGAAGTTGATATTAATATTGTTAATATATGGAAATTGTTTGAACATACGGTTTGGGTATCGTCCTTCACATGAAATCTTGAAAGTTGTTGAAATTGGAGATATTGAAAAGAATTTGATAACCGAATGATTTTGGTATGGTATACGATTAATCGATTTATATACTTTTTCTTTCATGATGATTTGACAAATGAGAACTTTGAAGTTTTACCATGGATTTTTCCAAGTCTTGATATGACATTATGGTATTTGGAAAACTTGATAATATGATATGAAAATTTTGTCGGTCATATGGTTTGGATATTTCAAAATGTAATAGTAATCTGTTTTTTTTTGTATTAAAATGGTTATGTACCAAGATTTATATAAAAACCTATGCACTCACCAACTACGTTTTCGTAGTTGACACTTTTTCTTTATGCTTTTCAGGAATTAGCATAAGCTTTGAGGATTTATATGCGTCATGATTGTTTGCATTGCACTTTGGAGTCAAAGATCAAACCTTGTGAAGAGCAATGGAATCCGCCTTGATCATTGTAGTATACTATTTCATGTGCTTGTTATTTCTTTCGTGGATTTAATGCCCAGGTGCGGTAGACGTATTGTACTTGGGGATTGGTTCACATGCTTGTACATCTGTAAAATTCTTTTATCAAATAAAGCTATGGTGAATCTTATTTATAATCCTTTGCCTTGAATGCTCGACTTTCTGTACATCTCATAATTCCGCCTTAGTTGGGGTGTTACACCACATACCGGAAACGCCTAAACGGCCGGATCATTTTGGAAAAAGGTGAAGTTTGAGACAGATAGACACTTGAAACGTGATTCGGGACGTACCCCAGAAATGATTCGGTCGAAATGGAAGGATTTGAAACATAAGGTGTCGGGTTTTTGTGGTATTTACAATGTTAAGAAAAGTAAGATATTGAGTGGCCAAACCAACGAGGATGTGTTTAAAGCGATCGTGGCGTTGTATATGCGGAAATACAATAACAAGTCCAAGTTTCCGAATATAGAGGCATGGGAAGTGTTGAGATATGGGCCGAAATGAGCGAAGGTTCTTACATTGGAGGGTATGGAGGATTCGGGTAACAAAAAGGCAAGAACGGAAGGGTCAAATGTCAATGTCCGTTCATCCGGGGAGGCGTCGATCCATGTTGACTTAAACAAGTACCAGTTAGATCAAAAAAAGGAAGGTGGGAACGACATAGATGCACCAGTATGACCTGCTAGACCCGTGCCACCCCGTCGTAGAGCTAAAGGTAGGCAGCCGTCAACATCTGCCTCTACCACATCTAAAGAATTCTTGAAGATGGTCGCCGAGTTGAAAATGCGACAATGAGGATAAAAAGAGAGGTCGGGAGTAGAAGATTCAGATTTAGAAGGCGATGATGGATAGCTATATGGCGGCGGAGGAGGCTAGGGAAAAATGGGAGGAAGAGATGACACGGATGGTCCAGAGTCAACAGCGAGCAAACGATATGAACTTCGTCATCAGGCCACACGATCACCTCACCGGGCCAATTTTGGAGATGGTGTTGGCGCAGAAATGCACCATTTATGAGAAATACGGATGTCGATGACTTAGTTTATATGTTTAAGTTGTATGTTTAAGTTGTTTTGTGTATTTGAATAATAGTTTATGTGTTTTGTTTATGTATTTTAGTGGTATTTTTAATTTATTAAATAAAAGCTTTAGCTATTATTTGAATAAAAATAAATAGAAAGTAAATTAAATAGAAAAGGGTTGGGAGGGGTGGGGTGGGGAAGCACTCCTAGCATTTGGGGAGGAGGCGCTCCCCCCACCCTTATAAGAGAAGGTTTTCTTGGATGATAAGATTAGGGTTAACCTTTTCTCCTTAAATTTAGTTGTTATTTGTTTTATTTCTTTCTTAAGATAACGATCCTAATTAAGGTCGGTTATCTATTCATCTTTGATGAATATCTTCTTAACTTTGGAAAAGGATATCTCTTAACTTATTAAATACCTCTGGGCTCATAGCTTTCACAAAGATGCTTCGTAATGAGTATGATTCATATAAACGGTCGGAGGGGTATATCATCACTTTGCATACTGATATTTTAATTAGTTTGTAGTTATGTGTAGTTTTGATAGGCGAATATAATTAGTTAGTGGGTATCTTCTATAATTTACATTGTATAAGTTATATGCTAGTTTTTAAAGCTATTTCAAATAGCTCAGGTCTTGGAGTATTGGAGTATATTGAAACGATAAGTTATAAATAACGAAATAAAGCTTATGATCGATCTTATAAAATCTATAATCGCGCTCATTTAAACTCTACACCAAGTACAACTTTATCTTGACCAAACATTATTGATAAGGGGAGTGATATCCTTACAACACTTCTTACCCATACACAACAATACATGCTTCATATGATTATATACTATGCAGTAAAACATGTACAGTTATTGTGTATGGCTAAAAAGTGTTGTAGAGATATCACTTCCTTTATTGATAGTTTATGAAGATATTTATAAATGGCCCTTTCTTCTTTCTGACTTTATATTTGAAAGTACTACGAATCTAGTTTTTGGGTGACAATGATGGTTGTCAAATTAATTTCATCAGATGGACGAGTTTAATACGTAATTAAATAATTACCAAGAACTAATTAAAACCTTACAACTCAAAACTCTATAAATTCTCTCCCAAAATTTACCAAATTAGAAGGAGTGTTCACCAAATTTGATGAGCTTTCCCAATTTTTATATCATCTTTTCTTTTTATATATAATTTTAATACATAAAATCACAAACTATATTTAAACTTAAGAGATGAGATCCAATAAAACCAAAAAGATTGGTGAGATACAATGGACTCATCTATGCCCTTGGATCAACTAACATCTATGGTTAAAATTAAAAGTTAATTGTACAAGTAAGAATATATATATATGCCATCTATTTTTTTTATATTCACATATACAACACAAAAAAAAATCATGTTTTTTCTCAAAACCTCTTTTGCCCTCTTTCTTCTCCCCCCCACCCCTTCTAAAACTCTAATCAAGAAACAACCACCACCACTACTACCAACATCGCGTTCAAATCGGTACAAACACCACCAAAATCATCGTCATCCTCAGTAGTCTTCTACTTTATACCGATCTGAATCAAGTTCAATCACATCTCTGTCATCGTCAACTGATCCTGAAGATGTTAATTGCAAGGAAGATTTTAATGAATACGAATTACATGTGATTAAATCTATGATAACATTTGAATTAATGAGATTTTATTAGTCATTCAATTGAATTTGTTGTTTGATGAAATATTGCTTACAAGATGTTTGATGAAATGTCTAAACCCAAGTTTATGCACTTAATCACATTTAATTATATATGTGTTTGTGGTTGTTTATGTATGAATTACATTTGATTGTATAAAATCAAATTTGATTATGTGTAGCCTTGTAATTTTTAAGGTATCCGTGTTTGTGTAATTTTTTGCTTAAAATCAAATTTGATTATGTTGAGCTTTGAAAATTTTAACTACATGTATGTGCGATACTTTATGTTTCCAATCAACTTTGATTATGTAAGCTTTACGAATCTATGTTTGTGTAGTTTTATGTTTAAAATCAAATTTGATTATGTGCAGCTTTGTAGTTTTTAAGGTATATGTGTGTGTGTAGTTTTATGCTTAAAATCAAATTTGATTATGTTGAGCTTTGAAGATTTTAACTACATGTATGTGTGATACTTTTATGCGTTAGAATTATAAAATGGTGTTAAATTGTAAATTATTTATTGTGGAAGGTGTTTTAGTATAAATAGGATGATTTATATATAAACCCCTAACCATCTCATTATGCAATAAGCCTTAATCATAATTCCATAACAACTTCTCTCTAAGTTACTTTCTCCCTCTAATTTCTTCTTCCACCTTCCATCACTCTCACACACTCAAACACACACAATACACTAATTCCACCATTGTTACACATATTATGCTCAAGTTTATTTTTACATTTGGTATCAGAGCATAATCTGTGTACTCGAGCGATCCACGAACACATTCGTAACCGATTTTGTTCAAAGTTTCGAGATTTTAAGCTTAATTTTCAGGCTAAATTTTTCTATTACTGCTCGATTTGAATCTATTTTGTGTATCTAAGTATTGTTTGAGAGTGGATTTGTGTTACAAATGATGAATTAATGATCAATTTCAAGTTTATGTTCGAATTTGGTGAAATTGCTTCTTGAGCTTGGAAACTAATAAAAAAGAAATACTGCAACTGTTGTTGTTCACGAGTCAACATCTTTTCTTTTACATTGTTTATATCGAAAAAAAAAAGAAAAAAAAAAGAAGAGAGAAGACAGAAAAAGCAGAATAGAAAAAGGAAGAAAATCATCATTTTTTTTTCTTTGAACTTCTCTCCTCGATTCAACATCCGTTCTTGATCGAATCAAGCTGAAATTTATGAGGTTTTAATCGCGAGATCGTTCTGAACATATTGGTAATCACTGTTTTTCCGTTTGGTGGAAGTTGGTGACAATTACAGATTCCGGCGAACGGACATTTTTTCCAGCGATTTAGATTAGAACAACTGTTGGGCAGGGTTTGTGCGGGATTCATTGGTGAGCATTTTGGTGGTGATTTCAAGGTTTAACTCAAAGAAACAACAAAGTTATAGTAATTTTAATTTCTCCGGCGAGATTCCGGCAAACTTCAAATTGTATAATTTTAGCTTAGGGTTCATTCGCTGTTTAATTCTGAATTGCTTGATGGTGGTTTCAAGTGATAATTCGAAGAAATAAGTGAGTAATCGATTTTTTGAAGATTTCCAGCGAGGTAGTTGAACTATCCGGCGACTGTTCTCTGCAAATTAATTTTTTGGCCACCATATTCATCAATTTCTAGCCATCTAACCATCATATCAGTTGCCCAATTAGATTTACATCATTTGCCGAGTTGTACTTTTTTGTTGTTCAAAATCTGCCATGTGCCGAGTTGGTTCAAGACCAGAATACCAAAATGAAATACTCAGCTTGAGTTCTCGTTACTGCCGAGTTTTCTGATCACTCTATTTCTGCCATTTGCCGAGCAAGTTGACAAGAATTTGCGGTAGTCCAGAATCTGTTTTCTTTTACTTTCCGAAAATCGACCTGACTTAATACACGTGTTTACCGAGTTGATGGTCTGACCAAGTCTGCGATTCATTGTGTTTGCCGAGCTAATTGATTAATCGATTTCTCGCATTTGCCGACTTAATACTTCTGCA
Organism: Erigeron canadensis; assembly: GCF_010389155.1. Lineage (NCBI taxonomy): Eukaryota > Viridiplantae > Streptophyta > Magnoliopsida > Asterales > Asteraceae > Erigeron > Erigeron canadensis. The sequence continues at coordinate 18,828,237 of NC_057762.1, read as the reverse complement.
AACAATACATTTCATCCCAAATCACCCATTAACCAAGCTTATTCTTCTACAAATAACACATAATCAATTTTCTTGCCTTCTGAAACTCGACCAACATCGTTTCACACCATTTGCAAAGCTCTTTCCTCTACAAATCATTCAAATCACCATTTCTTCACAAATCAACCATATATTTTCTTCTAATCAATCAAAGCTTTTGTTCAACCAAATATTTTTTCAGTTCGATGTTGAGATAGATTGGCAGACAGTTGAAGAACAATCTTGTTTAGGGTTTGTGATAATTTTGAAAGTAAGAAAGAAAGATTTTTTTTGTTGCTTGTTTAGAGAAAAAGAGCAAAAGTGTTTTAAGTAAAAGGACTTGTGAACTTTTTTGAGAGAAATATAATACTGGTAGTTGTTATTGTGTATAAAAAGTCTTACTCAACACTCTTTCACATTCATAGTTTTTTTTAAAAGGTCAAAATTATCAATTGGGGTAGTCATAAGAATTTTTAGTTTGGGCTAAGTTTAGTTTGTTAAGCTAAATTGTGTCTAGGTCGTTATTGGGCTTACAATTTTTTTTATTGGGCTCAATTTTTAAGATCTTTTATTGGATTGTTCGTTTCATTAATCTGTCAACAAGTTTTGATACAAAATGGCTATTAAAATAACGGACGAGTTTGTCCACAAGGTGTTAGATTTTTTAATGGGTGAAGAGCCAAGTTGGGAAGAAATACGTCGTCATGATAATCAAATTTGTTGGTGTATCAATTCGTATCCATGTGTAGTGGTTTGTTTTGAGGAAAAGAAAGTTGATGTGAATACCTTTAAATCTTTTGTGAGAGAACACAAATTTTTTCAACTTGAAATTAACCAACTCAAATCTGAAAACAAAGAGCTCAAATCTGCAAATGATCTGATTTTGTCAAACATGGAAAGTGTTCAAGAAGAAAATGATCATTTACAATCAAAGATTTCCAAATTAACAAACGAGTTGGATAATTCTTCAAAAGAGCTCAATAAGAATGTTTTGGACAGTCAATCGAAAGAACTTGTTTTGCAACAAAAGATTTATGAGCTTAACCATGAGTTGCGAAATAAGTCCATCATTGTTGAGAGCAAAGTCGAAGCAAAGAAAACAAATTTTTGTGCTCAAATCAAATGTCTTAAAGACAAGTGTTTGCAACTTCAGTCGAACAAAACATTTTTGACAAAAAGAATTTATGACCTTGAGATTGAATTGCAAACACAAACCAAATCTTTTCAAAGTCAAAATCATTGTTCCATCTCTTCTAACCCACCTAAAGAGGTTGTTGAAGTTTGCATACAACCTGATTGTCCTATATGTGAAGTTGTAAATTCCCCTATGCAAACTAAATGTGATGTTGTTAAGTCCATTGAGACCTCAACTCAGAATGATCTTGATTGTGTTTGTGACAAGATTGAGGCGTCTAAAAGTTTTCCAAAACGTATTTCATCCAAACTAAAAATTGATGTTCCAAAGAAGGTCTAATGGGTAAATCTTCTAAACCTTTTGAAAGAAAGTTTTCTCAGTTTACTAATTACTCTTTGTAAAAGGGTAAGATGTACACTAAGAAACCAAATTTTAATGGAACAACTACTTTTGTCTCTTTTCTATCCTTCGAGGATAATTCATCACACATTTCTCAAGCCAAATCTCAGTTGACGAAATCTAAATGGAAACCGATTTTAAAATCTAAGTGAACTGAGTCAAAATCATTCAAATATTCATTTTCGGAACTTTTTGATCTTGCACCAAAACCCGTGAAAGCAGTTGTGCAAAAAGTGAATGATTTTGGATCGAAAAATCATTTTTCAACTCCATCTTCCATGATTGGATGTTTTTCGAAGAATTCAAATGATTTTTCTCCGTTGCTTCCACGAAAACTCTTTTCAACTCAACCACCGGGTTTTAGTTCTCCGTGGAATGCAACGTTAAGTCATCAAATCGATGAGACTTACTTGTGGTCTTTTAACAAGTCAAAAAACCATTGCGCCCAATCTCAAATGGATTCCAAAAGTGATTTCCAAGTGATTTGATGGAAAGTGGCTTATGCACACTTCAGTGTATAACTCGTTCCAAAACAGTCTTTATAAATTCCAGAAAAAATTCAAAAAGATTTTCAAAGTTTCTTATTTTTAGAAAAACCCAAAAAGATTTTCTTTTTCTTATTTTTGAAAAATCCAAAAAGATTTTCTATTTTTATCATTTTATTTACTTTGTCTTTTAGTTCCTCACAAAATATTAGGATGAGATGCAAGGCATCGAACGCGTTTGTGTACTACTTCTGTAGTCTCATTTTTAATGTTTGTGAGCAACTTTTAAAATTTTTACTCACCCTTTATATGCCAAAACAGTTTGTTCAAATAGTGCATATATTTAGGGGGAGTTTGTTTATAAAACCAAAACTTCCAAGTGTTTCAACTCATTTTCCATTTTTATAAACACTTTGGATGCTTTTCATACCATTTTCGATCATATTCAAAGAAGTTCGGTGTTAGATTTGCACACGAGAGTTTAGGCCACTCATAAAACTCCATGATCTTGTCATCGCCGATGAGATCTAACCCCGGAGTTAAAATCTCAATTCTAGATTGTGAGGGTATATGAGCGTGATGATATTTGTGCAAATAGGACATGAGGGAGTAGTCGAAAAGTGAGAGGTTACGCTGAAAAAGATGATATGAGAAAGGGCTAAAAGAAATGAAAGCCCTCCCCAAATTTCTCAAAAAGGCCGGGTCAACACATTTCTATCGGATTTCATTTGTTGATTTCTCGATATTGAAGAAGACTTCATGAACCCAGTGAAACAATGCACATCTTTACCTAACCACTCAAGTATTTCTTAACATATGCTTGTTTTATTCTCAAGGAGATTTTCACATTTCTATCGACTCTTCATTTGGAAGATGTTGATATTGAAAAAGGGAGACACTCTGCTTTGGTCCCCGACTTCATTTGATCACTTATCGAGTCTAGAGCGTACTTAATATATCTTTCATTTCTTAGGACACAACAAGTCATTATATGTCTTTGTGACATTGCATATCTTTGTGATATTGCCAGAACATTCATAGTGATATCATATTTTTTTGATATTTCATGATGATCAATTGGAAATCCTACCAACGCTACCATCTTTTCCAACGTTGAACGTAGGTCTCATATTTTCATTTTATGAATTTATTGAGTAAACGAGAAGTCTATGTGACCTCGAATTTATTTCCCAAAAGTCTTTGAGGATAGTAAGACATGGTTATCGAACGCCTTTGTGACACTGACCATGAATTACATTCTTTAAAGCAATCTATCGGTTGAAAAGCCATAGACCGAACCATTTAGAGATAAGCTTTGTGCATTTCTCGATGATAATGAGACGTCCTAAACATAGTAATTGTATTTTTAGGCCACACCATCAATGCTTTTGATTTTTGGTTGTGATAACGGATTATTTTTATCCGGATTTCATTTCTCTTCACACAAACACAAAGAACACAAACACCATATAAAAATCTTTTTCCAACAACGCAACCTCACATTCTAGTTCACCAATAGGTCCATTGGGAATTGGGATAAGCTGTTTGATTGTTGTTTGTTGTCATCTACCATTTATGCTATCAATCATCATTGTATGATGAACACATTTCACATATTCATCATAAGGGGGAGAAATGATTATATGATTTATAGATCGACTTCAAGGATATATAGGTAGAATTTGATTGGTAGAATTTGTTCGAGGATGATTGTTGTGTTTGGATATTCAAAGGATCGTTAGTTTAGGTGAAGAGAGTGAATAATTATTGTGTTAAGTTGAGAGTTTGTTTTGAGAAAGTTAAGGGATTGATTCTAGATCGAGTATATTCAAGATGATATACATGGTCGATTATATATGTAGAAGAGTTTGAGATTGAATGGTTGATACTTGAATAGTTAAGTTCGTTCATATTTTGAAGAGATTGTTCATTTGAGGGGGAGCAAGAGAAAACTCAAGAATTGATCAATATGCTTCGAAATGATTGTTTGTTCTAGGGGGAGCAAAATATTTGAAGATATTCGTTTAGTTGATAATTTGCTCGAAGAAAGAAATGTTTGTTTGAGCGGGAGCAAGAATAAATTGATCAAAGGATCAAATGCTCCAAGATGATTATGATTCAGAGACAAGTTAGATCAAGAATTGAAGTTTCATAGTCAAATCAAATTTCTGCATTCCAAAACCAAGCTTCCGCGATGCCAAGAGAATTCAAATATAACCTAGTTTCCGCATTCAAAATAATTCAAAGAATTAAAAGTCAAAACCAAGCTTCCGCATGCTACTCAAAGCTTCAAGTTGCTTCTCCAAGCAACATCAAGTTGAAATCAATATTCAAAAGTTCAAGTTGTGAAAGCTTAAAAACTACAAAGATTTCAAAGATGCTTCCAAAGTATTCTAAGTTGCAAGAGAAGATCAAGATTTAGAGAGTCATCGTCAAATCAATATGTTTGTTGAGAAGATTCAAAGTCAAAGTTGATACAAGACATTGAAGATAATTAGAAAGCTTCAAAGTCCAATCAACATTGAAGATTTTCAACAAATGGGCTCATCATGTTTATTTAAACACCAAAGACGATGCAACATTTACAATTCAACACCAAGGAGGGGATTATTAGAATTATAAAATGGTGTTAAATTGTAAATTAGTTATTGTAGAAGGGGTTTTAGTATAAATAGGATGATTTGTATATAAACCCCTAACCACCTCATTATGCAATAAGCCTTAATCATAATTCCATAACAACTTCTCTTTAAATTACTCTCTCTCTCTAACTTCTTCTTCCACCTCCCATCAGCCTCACACACTCAAACACACACTATACACTAATTCCACCATTGTTACACATATTAAGCTCAAGTTTATTCTTTACATTATGTTTAGAATCAAATTTGATTATGTAAGCTTTACGTGTCTATGTTTGTGTAGTTATATGCTTATATTAAAATTTGATTTTTTGCATCTTTGTAATTTTTAAGGTATCTGTGTTTGTGTAGTTTTATGCCTAAAATCAAATTTGATTATGTGCAGCTTTTTACATTTTAAGGTATATGTGTTTTTGTAAGTTTATCTGTGTACAATCAAATTTGATTTTGCATTGCAATATGTTGTTTTCTATTAGAATCAAATTTGATTTTATATATAAATTCATACCTGTTATGTTGATTATTGTTTTTGACATGTATATTTTCATACAGTTCTCGTGCTAAAAAAAACCAAAAACAAATGTTACACAAACATTTCAAACACATGATAAATCATAGTTTTTTGTACCAAAAATTAATTATAAACGACAACCAGTGCTTGGTATAAACTATGGAACACTAGAAAACTGTCGGATAAATTGCAGCAAGTGCGGAGGTACGAGTCACAACAACTAGACATGTGAAAAGAATAAACAAAAGGTAGATGAAAACATGGATACTGAAGGAGTAACAAACAATTAGACAAACATTTTTTTCTTTATTATACATATTTAGAAATAAATGATTTTTAGTTGTTTACAAATTTTATACATGGATGATAGTTTTCATTGGTTGATCATTTGTGTATAGATTGTGTTCTTGTTTGACAAAAGAAATTTGGTTGTGAGATATGATCAATAGTGTTTAGTTTTGTTCCAGATTTAATTTTGTAAAGGTTTCTATATGGACTCCATTTGTTTTTCTAAATAACCAAATTTGATTTTGTATAGCTCGTTAACTGTAACATCCCAAACTTTTTCTTTAACTTTTGACTTGGGTCGTTAAGTCAACACTTTGTGTTGGTTAAGTCTTTAGATGATTTAATGCATATGTGTGATTAATGTGTTATATGTGTAAGGTTTAATGCCTTAAATATGTGTGTTAATGTGTTTAAGATGATCAAGATGTGTTTAATGTGTCGATAAGTATTCCCGTTAGCTATTTTGAGCCTTAAATGTGAAGATGTAAAGTTCAAGGGTCTAAATGGTGAAGCGAGAAAGATGTTACAGCAGATTTCAGGTCTATTACGTGACCTATGACACCCCAAAAATCAGTTTTATCTCATCATAAGATATTCTCTTAAACCCTAGGTGTCTCCTTCATAGATTTCGATCCTATAATCTTCCCTACAGGTAAAACATGATTCCTTGTTTGATTGATGATTCGTTTCATTAGGTTTTGTCCATTGATAACTGGTCATAGGGTTCGGGGTTGATTCGATTGAGTTTTGTTAGTGATAAATCATGTTTTTGGATGATTAAATATCATCATAATGTTTAAAATCACTTCATGGATGAATTGTTGTTTTCAATGAGTCATTAAGGTCTTATTTTAAGTGTATTTGATGTTCATAAGCTATCCATGGAATCGTGAGAGAGTCTATTTTCTAACGGTAATGCTTCTAAAAGATTATTATGATGTCAAGTTTCCAGAAAGGCTAATTTAGTGAGTGAATGCCGAGTTTCGTTGAGTTATGTAAGCTCTAAAGTATTAAACGAACCCCTGATGCATCAAGCATTGTTGTGAGTTATATATATAGGTATTTTGACATGATTCATGACCATAAGTAAGTGGGTTTTTGGTTAGCTCATTTATTGGTCGTTTAATGATTATAGGTAGTCGGGAATACTTGCAATGCTCGATAACTTACGTTATCATTTGTGGTGCTCTTCAACGAGGTAAGATAACTTATTTTGTCACGCTGGGGAACACAATAAAAGTTAGATTTGATAATTAATCGTTTTGATGAATATGTTCATATCTCATACATATGTGGGGTATGGGAACCACGTGGGGGACCATATGGGTACTTTAAGAGGTTACCATTACTATGCTTATTATGTGGGACGGGAATGAGATTCTATATGATATACGAATTGATAGCAAGTCGTATTTCATCCTTTAACTATTGTTGTAAATTTGTAATGTGTGAATGATGATTATGCAATGGCTATGATGCTTAATATGACGAATGCCTTGTAGCAAATAGTATTCCTTATCATAGGGATAAAATATACTGTTGCGTTGTATATGTGTTGATTATGTCGATGGTAAATTGAATGTAATGTTGCTTGTTTCACATGTTGATTATGTTTTTGATGAGGTTGTTTGTTGCCGAATGGCCTATAACATCTAGTTAACTAGACTTAAATAGGAATGTTATGGCACGATGCACGATAGGGCCTTAATGGAAAATGGTGTTGATGATGAATTAATGATACACACTGAGATAGTCTTAATGTCAAGTTAATGATGTCTAATGAGATAAAGCTAATGACGATATAACAATATGGGATGCAATAAAGATTAATGTGTTGTGACGATTTGAGATGACATGTGTTGATATGTGACGATATGTGTCGTTCTATGATGATATGTGATAATATGTGACAATATGTGATGGTTGTGATGAACTAAGATAAACTCGAGTATAAACTGAGACGAAAAGTGTTAAGCTTAACCCATGCTAGTCCTTTGGGGCTAGTGGGCCGAGTCGATCACGAGGGGGTAGTCATGATATCTCCTGAGTGACCCATATTTGTCGATTGAGTATTACATCTGGTATGATCAACCAACCTGTGGCGAATGGATACTCAACCCTATTCTTGTGACGATTAAGTAGCGTAAGCTACTTAACCTTATGTGACGATCAAGTAGTGTAAACTGCTTGACTTTATGTGTAAGTATGATATGACGATGACATAATAAGGTTGATGTGTGACGATTAAGTGGTGTAAGCTACTTAAATGTGACAATCAGGTAATGTAAGTTACTTGACTATTTGTGTAGACAAGATATGATGACGTGATTTTAAAGATAATAAAGATGATATGTGAAACTAAGTAGTCCTAACTACTTAGCTTTATGCGATGGTTAAATTGTGAAACCTACATGACTATACGATATGTATATAGATGATGCAATGAGGTTAATGTTGATAACATAAATTATGATAACAGTTGATGATAAACGAGATGATTATGATATAGGCACAATATAGGATTTGACATCCTTTTAGACAATGCTTGAGAAGATAATGATGACTTAGATGTTTGTGATTCCGATATGCCTTATATATGATGAGATGAACTTGATGAAATGTTTTAAATGGTGAACTTTTTGTCGAACTAACCCATTATCTTACTCAGCTTTAATTAGCTGACATTTGTTTCGTTGAAATGTGTTGTGTTTCCCAGGTTAGTGGTTGAAGATTAGTGAGATGCATGTGAGGCTGGGTAGACGATTAAAGATGCTTAGCTACTTGCTAGTAACCTCGCCTATTTAGACGACACTTCTGAACCTTTATTTTGATTATTGTAATGTCTTGGGTTTTACAAGACATGACCATATGTTGACTTATTTGTCATTTATGTAGTTGATGATATTTGTGGATTTCCTTTATTGTTGCTATGATATGGATTCGTAACACCAGTTTTATTAGTTCACAATTCCGGTAGGAATTGTAAACGTTTTGTTAAATGCTTCCACTTATTTTGACGTCGTTAGGCGAAAGTTTTTGGAAATCCATATTTTTAAAAGACGGGTGTTACAATAACATTGTCCGTATCAAATCAAATTTCATTTTGTTTAGGTTTCATGATATTGACTTTATTTTTTTTTATAAATGTATGCATAAAATCAAATATGATTTTTTATAACATTTTGACACTGTATGCATAAAAATCAACTTTGATGTTGTATACGTTTCTTGATATGGACTCCATTTGTTTTTCTAAATGTATAAATAAAATCAAATATGACTTTTTGTAGCTTTTCGAATTTCTACGTATAAAATCAAATTTATGTTGTAAGGGAGGGACGTTCAAAATCAAATTTGATTCGGAGGGGGAACCATGACAACGGGGCCTTCGGCTACCTCTCTAAGGTTTAGGGTTTGACGGGGAGGGACATATTCTAAAACCCTAGAAAGGGCACCCTTTCGGGGGGAAGGACGCATTCTAAAACCTTAAAAAGTGTAAGGGTTCCCACTCTAGGGTTTGAAGGTCAGCTAACCCTCGGCCTTCAAACCCTAAATCCTAGAGCGGGATGTAGTATGGGAGGTACGCGTTCTAAAACCCTAAAAGGGGCACCCTTTCGGGGGGAGGGGGTGGGGGAGCACACATTCTAAGACCCCAAAAAGGGTCGGCTAACCCTTGACCTTCAAACCTTATACCCTATAGCGGAATGTAGTAGGGGAGGGACGTGCAAAATCAAATTTTGATTCGGAGGGGGAATTATGGCAACGGGGCCTTCGGCCACCGTTCTAAGGTTTAGGGTTTGAAGGCTCAGACCCTCAAACGGGATATAGTAGGGGAGTGGCTTGCAAAATCAAATTTGACTTTTTATAGGTTCCTTGGTATGGAGTTAAATTGTTTATCTAAATGTATGCTTAAAATCAAATTGATTTTGTGTACCTTTTTGACAATCTATAACTTATAGTAAACTACGCGTAACACCCCGCCTTACCGCAACACAATATTGTCAACTTTGCGTGTAGTCTCACGAATTTGTCTCTGGTTGCTCGGGCAAACTTCCCAAAAGGGTCATCCATTTGGCATTGTTGCCGCCCGAGCACGCAAAACTGTGGAGTTCTCCTCTCATCCACAGCCAATGCGCCCAAAACGCGTTGTGTTTTGTAAGACAACGACGTCACTTATATCCAGGATCCCCTGTGTATGTTAAGATGTATGCTTTCACACCATCTCAACACAACTCAACGTCGTCATTGAGTTATGCAAGTGTGCCATACACTCCTAACAATTGAAAGGTTGCTCTGATACCACTTGTAACACCTCGCCTTACCACAACACAATATTGTCCGCTTAGCCCGCAAGCTCACGACTTTGTTTCTGGTTGCTCAGAAAAACTTCCAAGAAGGGTCACCCATTTAGCATTGTTGCCGCTCGTGCACGCTTAACTGTGGAGTTCTCCTCTCATCCACAGCCAATGCGCCCAAAACGCGTTGTGTTATGTAAGACAATAACGTCACTTATATCCGGGATCCCCCTTGTATGTTAAGATGTATGCTTTCACACCCTCTCAACACAACTCAACGTCCTTGTTGAGTTATGCAAGTGCGCCGTACACTCCTAACAATCCAAAGGTTGCTCTGATACCACTTGTAACACCCCGCCTTACCACAACATAATATTGTCCGCTTTGCCCACAGGCTCACAACTTTGTTTCTGGTTGCTCGGGCAAACTTCCAAGAAGGGTCACCCATTTGGCATTGATGCCGCCCGAGCATGCTTAACTGTGGAGTTCTCCTCTCATCCACAGCCAATGCGCCCAAAACGCGTTGTGTTATGTAAGACAATGACGTCACTTATATCCGGGATCCCCCTTGTATGTTAAGATGTATGCTTTCACACCCTCTCAACACAACTCAACGTCCTCTTTGAGTTATGCAAGTGCGCCGTACACTCCTAACAATCCAAAGGTTGCTCTGATACCACTTGTAACACCCCGCCTTACCACAACATAATATTGTTCGCTTTGCCTGCAGGCTCACGACTTTGTTTCTGGTTGCTCGGGGAAACTTCCAAGAAGGGTCACCCATTTGGCATTGATGCCGCCTGAGCATGCTTAACTATGGAGTTCTCCTCTCATCCACAGCCAATGCGCCCAAAACGCGTTGTGTTATGTAAGACAATGACGCCACTTATATTCAGGATCCCCTTGTATGTTAAGATGTATGCTTTAAAATGCACTTAACAGGACACGAACCTGGGACACATGATATAGAAGGTAGGCGCCTTAACCATATGGACCAAGTCCAAATTTATCGGATGTCCCCAACATTATTAAATTATGAATTTCAAAATTTTTTAAATAAAGCAATCATTTAATGCAGAAAGGTCCCTTTTAAAATGTCATCATTTCCTAACGGAAATATCAATCATAGTTTTGATGTTACTTATTGTAACACCCCAATAAAGTGAAGATAAATAAATTAACCCCATTTTGTAGTTTTGACATTAATTTAATTTCCTAGTAATTCATTTTTGGATATGGGGTTAATTTAGTTGGAACTTTAGCGGATAACGGGTAAAATACCCACTATTTTATTTTGGGTCGTGGCATTAAAGGAGGGTGCCAACCTCCCATCTTTTCCTTAGTCACACTTCCATTTTGCTCCCCGCCATTTCTTCATGCATTTTCTTCCTAATTCTTCAAAATTCAAAGCTTAAATCCTTTAAATTCAAGAATAGAAATCATAATAATCATCACCATCAAATAATCTTCATTCAAGAATTGAAAAGTTAGGGTTTGTGGGTTTGGTGGTGGTGGCCGAAATTCTAGAGGAAGAAAGGAAGAATAGAATTGTGTGATTGTGATTGTTTTCAAGTGTGTTTATCCTAATTAATCAAATCCTTCAACAATAATAATAATAATAATAATAATAATAATAATAATAAATAATAATAATAATAATAATAATAATAATAATAATAATAATAATAATAATAATAATAATCACTACATTTAGTTAACTAGTGAATTGGAGAATTGGGTGTGTGTGTGTGTGTATCGAACCACACCAAGAAAGAAAAGAGGAAGGAGCTTGATTCTAGTTGTTTAATTTCACTATAGTAGATTACTTCTCCAAGGTAAGAATTTATTTAACCTAGTTTTGATTCTTGAGAAATTAGGGTTCATGTATTCACCAAATTTGGGGGTTTTGGGTTGGATGATAATTTGGTTAGTAAATTCCCCATACTCTATTTACATTTTGATATATGAGCTTAGTATTGCATGAAATTGTTGAGTTGAGCTTGTTAGTGACCTTTATGGCCAAAATGAGAATTTGGTGAGTATGATTTGAAAAGGGGCCATATGGTGTTGATAAAAGAGATTCTAGCAAAATGATAGATTTGAGATTGATGATTTTGAAAGATTGAACTTTGTTAAGTGAAACTTAAATTTTAAGCCAAATCAAAGAAATTGAGCTTGGGTGATTAGGAATGCTAGTGAATCGATAGTTTGGTTAACTGAGTTAGCCAAGATTATGAATAAAGTCTTATGTGCATATTCTATTGATTTGCTAGGTTGAAAGCTTTGCATTTGTTGTAGCATTGTTGATTGTTCTTAGTCGCGGAGGAGGTGAGTAATCTTGCATACCTTTATGTATACGTTGGGTCAATCGACCACATCATGTTGAAGCCTTTTGTCCATGTGTGGTGTTGACCACATCATGTTGAAGTTTATTTATCCATGTATGGTGATTGATTCGGCATAGGCCCATATGGGGCATAGTGTTTATGAGGCCTAAGAACCTCCGGGGCCTAAGAATCCTGATAGTTAATCATGTTGATGATTGTTTAGCGTATGTTGATCCATGTATGTGTTTATTAGCGCAAAAGTGAGTATGCAAGTAATGATATGACGGTACCATTGGTTACATGCGATAGTCCTTTGTGTTTTTGCCCTCCTTCGTATATATATTTGTATGCAAGTTTATTCACTAAGCATTCGCTTACTTTTTAGTTGTTTACCATTTTTTTATAGGTAGTTCCGTGATAATTGTAGAAATATTCGTGTTTGGATGCGGAAGTTATGTGATCAACAATGGTGGTTATGGTGTGTTAGTGTGTGTTCTTGAGATAGAAAGGAGTGTGAGTGAAATGATATGATTTCATACAATACGGGAATGAGTTGTTAGCTTACTAAAAGTTCCTAGGAATGAAGGATTGAGGGGTTTATATATCCTAAGGAAACTTACAAAAGCTCCCCCTCAACCTTACAATTATTACATAAAAGTTCATAAAGTTAAATACAACTAAGTACTATTTTTGTATCTCTAACATTCTCCCCCTTAGTGCTTGGTTATGAGCTTGGTAGTCCATCATTTCTTCCTTTGATATCTTCTCCTCATGCTTGCTCTCCTTTGCTTGTTCTTTCTTTTCTTATAACTTTGAGCAGCAGTTGATGTTGATGGTTTGTCAATCTTAGCACTCCAGAAGGCTCTTTTCTTGTAACTATTCCAAGTGTCTTTCCAAAACTTCTTGGGAATGAAATGACAGTTATCACCTTCAGGGCGTTCTTCTGGTAGTCGGATATTGTCTTGGAAATTCACTGGAGGAATGTTGTGAGGACCATGCTTGTGACTAGGATTCCAAAGAACCCATGAGCGTGTCTCAGTATATCTCACTCCTTCTTGAGCCTTGGGAGTCCTTTCAACAATAAGATCTCTTACTCTTTGACGTATCTCAAGAACAACTTTGATACGTCTAATATGATTTCTCCTCTGAGACTTGATGTTGTCATCTTCTTCATCACCAACATCTTCATCTATTGCACTCAAAATGGACAAGCAGTAGTTCAAAGTACCATCAGAGTACTTTGGAAAATCTGAAGCACAAATGAAGATCTTTCTCTTTAAACGATTAATGAAGACGAACCCATCCAAGTCTTCAATCACATCTCCAATTTGAAATGAACCTAGCTCATAACCTCCAGCTCTTTGATTTGGTTTTGTGAGGTTAATCCTGCTAGTTCTTCTCTCTAAGCCGATCTGAAAGTCATTGAATTCATAAAATCTGATTATAGCTTGATTGTGGCTTTTCAATGCTTCATAGGCTTGAAGTTGATCTAGAGTCTTGATAATCAGATAAGCATATTGATTGTAGAGGAACAGAACATCTGAGATCTTCAAGTGTTGAAATGATTCTTCTTGAACCATATACATACAACCATCTGCTCTGCGAACTTTGAATCTAACAAGTCTCATGTTGTGAGATATTAAGGGAACAAACAACTCTAGCACTTGTGTGATTGGTCTTTCAAACTGTCTATACCACCATTCTTCTCTCACTGAACTAACAACATTCATCAACTCCATATACTTATCTCTTTGATCTTTATGTCTGAAAAGAAAGAATGCTCTCAACCGATTCAATGTCATGTTCAATCTTTCAACAGGTGTGTAGTAAATCTGGAAAGCTCTTTCTTCAAGATATCTAGCTTTGCACACAATCTCATCGGGTTTTGTACTTAGATCCAGAATTTTCTCATAATTCTCAACAAAATACCCTTCATTGATCTGCCATATTCTGCTTCTTGAGATTCTTGGATGTCTGACTCCTTGTGCAAGCTCACTCGGAGTCTCAAGATTCTCTGGGTTTCTCAAATGATATATAATCTCTTCAAATATATCTTTCCCATATGTTTCTTGCTGAGATTGTTCACTTGTTGGAGCATTATCAGGATCATCACTTGAATTGGATGAATCAGACTCATCATCTTCAAGTTGAAATAGATCAGGATCACTTGACTCATCAGAAGTGGTGGAGTAATAATGTGAAATATCTTTTACAAGTGGAGGTAGATCATCTGAATCCGATTTATTAACATGAGTTGTAGAAGCTTGATCTTGAGTTTGATTGATTTGCTCTTGATCTTGGATCACATCTTGAACATTTTGTTCTTGACCATCTAGTCCTCGAGTTTCATAACCTTCTCCGATATCTCTTATATTCTCCCCCTCGGGTTGATCATCAGGATCTTGATCATCCCGACTCCTTGAGATATCGGCCAGTCTACATTGTTGGTCAAGTTCTCGAACTCTTTTCTGAAGAGCTTCTACTTCAGCTTGTTTTGCTTGTTGATTTTCTTGAAATGACAAATATGAAAGAAGTGATTGAAAGATTGATCGTTTATGAGAAGTTAGATGTGGTTCTTCGGATCTCAACCGATGCATGAGAGAAACAATAAGAGTGTCGGTTGATAGACCACTGGTGGCAAGACGTCTTGGTGAGCAATCACTTAGATATTCGGTAGAATCAGAAGATTCAGAAGAAGAACTGGAAGAATGATGTGGTGAACTGGGATCAGGGAATGATTGAGTAATTGGTGTGGATGTTGTTGTTGGTGGAATTGATGGAATTATCGGTGTTGATTGAAAGTGGAGATGATGGAATTGTTGTTGTTGTTTGCATTGTTGTTATTGGTGATGTTCTTTGAATTGATGGGGGTGTTGTTGTTGCACGAATTGGTATTGAAGATGCTACTGGAGTACCAATACGTAAAGCACCGCCAGTAAGCAATCTTGGTGATGATCTTGTTTCGGTGGCAGGAAGTTTTCCAGTTAAGATATTTCTAGATACAAGCAATGCACTTGTCTGACCTTCTTCAATCCCTTCAACAAACTGGGATACCAACCTTTGAGCTTCAATAGGAAGAGGAATAACAGAATCTGGCACTTCAGTAGCCTCAAGTGAGTCTACCGAGTGACCCGAAGACATCATTACTGTCTCAGGATTTCCTGTTGATTCAAGATTATGAATAACAGTTGATGATTCAGCTTCACAACCTGAATCTTGTGGGAAATGAAGGTGAATAACTCCGGAGTCACTTAGACTTGCCGTTATGCCTAAGGCACGAAGAGCTGACGCAACTGATTGAGCTCGAAGGAACTCATACTGTCGCACAGCCAATCTAGCCACTAAGGCGCCTTCGTTCAAAGTTGGCTTGATGTTAGCAATGGAAGGACTTCCAAACAATCCTCGAGAGGGCACAATAGCCAATCTCTCTATGTTTGTTCCGGCAACATCACCTAGATGTGCAAATGGTATTATAATCGGTGCCATTGGTGTCCTAAGTGGGGTTCTAGACAAATGTGCAGAAATGAAGTTCAAGAGAGGAGCAGATGTCTCTTGTGTTTCAACATTCACAGACTCAGCAGATGTCTCTTGACAAATGCATTTCTTTTAAAGAATCATAATTCACTTTGAGAGCTTCATGAGCTATTGAGAGTTCTGAAAAATTTTCATTGATTTTATCAAACTCTTGTTTAGCCATTTTCAAATTGTTTTTGAAAGTTAGATTTTGCTTTGTCAAAGTATCAGTAGTTGTTTGTACAGACAAGAAAGCATCTTTGGAAATGAAATCTACCACACTTGTTGTTGCTTGTGAGGTAGTTTGTGAAGAAGTGATTGTTGATGTCATCAAGCATGTGAAATCTTCAGAATCAGCAAACTTTGGTAATTCATCCCATATTTCTTTTGCATTGTGATCATGATTGATAGCAGAGAAAATCTCGTCAGAAAGAGATTGATAGATTTAGGATTTTGCTTGCTTGTCAGCTCGAATTCTTGCTTTTTGAGCATCAGTGAGTTGGTCATTGGTAAGAAGAATTCCAAGGGGATGTTTGAACTGAACTGGACCGTCAAGAATTAATTCTTTAATGGAGACACCATTTGATTTAGTATCAAGAAAATCCATGAATTCGTTTTGCCATTGGACAAAAGAATTTTTGTGAAGAATTAGGGGTCTGATGATTGACATCATTGGATCAATGTTGATTGTTGTCATTGAAATGAATGAACAATGATTTGAAAATTGTTTTGTTGATTTTGAATTTTGGAAGACAAAACGATCTTGATGGAGATCGTATTGAAGAAAGAAAGGTAGGACGATCTTAGGTAAGATCGTGTTAGAAAAAGGACTTGAAAAATACTAAGTATGGAAGACAGGAAGGTAAGACGGTCTTGGAGAAGATCGTCTTAGAAAATTTGTTAAGGAAAAATAAGACGGTCTTGAGGGAAGATCGTCTTAGAAGAACTTGGGTTAAATTTTCTAAGTACAGAAAATCTTGGAAATTTGGACAGAATATGGTTATCATTTCAGGAAAGTTGAGCAAAACCAATCTCAATGAGATTAGTTACCCAGGAAGTGTGTGATTCCCAATCACAACAACTTCAAATGTTCAAATCACTACACACAGTTCACACAGAACCAAAAGATTCTAGGACGATCTTGAGAAGATCGTCTTAACAACTAATGCCAGAAAAACCACTAGGACGATCTTGGGAGATCGTCTTAACTAAGTAAAATGGTCTAAAAGAAGATCGTTTCAAGGTACTTTCTTCAAGAACACCAGAAACGACAAAATAGTTGTGCAGAACTCAAATGTGCTCTTTTCTCACTCAATTTTGAGAGTTAGAACTTGATTCAAAAGCAGAAATGCTCAGAATTCAATCGCGCACAACCCTAGAAACAAAATTATAGCTCAAATCAACTCAAACTCAAACCCAAAATCTAGTCTATTTTCCACAAATTTCGGATTTCACTCAAAACTTTGAATTGGATTCTGAAATTTAACAGGATGTTTTATGAGGTGATTTAGAATGAATTTTTGAACAAAAACAAGAAAATTGAGTGAAAATTGATGTAAAAATGATGACGAGCAGAGACGGTTTTGTTTGAACACGAATTTTAAATTTTTGAACAAAATCAACACAAATCTGTACAGAATTTGTTCCGGATCTTCAACAGATTGTTGTTTTGCTCTGATACCAAATGATAATTGTCGAAATATTCGTGTTTTGATGCAGAAGTTATGTGATCAACAATGTGATTATGGTGTGTTAGTGTGTGTTCTTGAGATAGAAAGGAGTGTGTGTGAAATGATATGATTTCATACAATACGGGAATGAGTTGTTAGCTTACTAAAAGTTCCTAGGAATGAAGGATTGAGGGGTTTATATATCTTAAGGAAACTTACAAAAGCTCCCCCTCAACCTTACAATTATTACATAAAAGTTCATAAAGTTAAATATAACTAAGCACTATTTTTGTATCTCTAACATTCCAGAAGAAGGAACTAGTTGTTGATTAAAGCTTGAAGTATTAGAAGTAAAGAGTGTGTCCCACGACCTGAAGAAGGAACTAGTTGTCCCACGGCCTGAATTGTTTTTCCTCCCACTGCGACGCAGTGAGAGTGTGTCACACCCACTGCGGCGCAGTGGGGCTTCTCCAGTCTTAGGTCCGAGACTTCCCACTACGGCGCAGTGAGAGTGCTCAACCCCACTGCGGCGCAGTGGAGGTATAATTTTTTTTTTTTTTGTGTTTTTCGGTTTATCGAGTCGAGTCCTTTCAAGTTGGTATCAGAGCCAAGGTTTAAGGGATTTAGGTATTCCCTCGTGTAGAGAGTACCTAGACTTAAACCTTAGTCGAGACTCTACCTTAAGTACCCGAAAAATTTTATATGGGACCGAAAGAGTGTTTGATGATGCAAACTTATAAACTTGCTAGTATTAAAGCACAATAAGAAGTCGGCCTTATTGTGGTTGAAGTACTAACAAATTATAAACTAATGGCATCAAACCTTGGGACGGTTTAGTATAAAGTTATAGGTTTGGCTTTTAGTTTGAATGAGTAGAGATAGGTTATGAATTTAAATCGATTTATTCACTCTTATTATAGTATGGCCGATCAACATAATGACGAAGATGAACACAATAGACGAAATGAAGAAGAAGAGCCCGTATTTGACGAGGATAGCATGGACATTTCGGATCAAATAGGAAGAGCTTTAGAGAAGTATACTCCTCTCTTACTTAAGAGGTTGAATCAAACTTTAGAAGGAGCAGTGAATGACCACATTGCACAAATGATAAGAGAAGAAGTTGCAGTTAATGTGCAACGAGAGTTTGAGAAACGGGATGCCAAGGATAAAGGCAAAAGGACCGGGGAGGAGAAAGATGTGGAAGTGACGGGAGAAAGGGTTTACAAAAAGAAGTTCACTTTTAGGGACTTCGAAGTATGCCACCCACCGGAATATCACGGTGACCGTGATCCCATCGTTTGTACTCGGTGGATATCGGAGATAGAAGGGGCTTTCCGTACTAGTCAATTCCTCTCACATTTGAAAGTTATATTTGCGGTGGGTATGCTTAGAAATAGTGGAAAGAGATATTAGGATGGATTGTTGGCAATCAAGAAAGGGGCTCTAGATAATGTGGAGTGGCCCGAGTTTAAAACCATGTTCTTCAAAAAGTTTAGGTCGGCGGCTGAAGTAACTAAATTGAGAAGTGAATTTCTCAATGATTGTCAAGGGAGATTAAGCTTGAATGAATTTCGTGCTCAATTCTTGGATAAAGCACAATTTTGTCCGGAATTTCTTGAGAACGATCAATTGCTAAAGTAGCAATTTTACATGAAATTGAAGAAAAGCTTGAGGGAAAAGATAAGCTTGCGTCAAATGGAGTCTTTCTCTATGTTAGCGGATGTGGCTCGAAATCACGAGATTGAGGAGACGCGAGTGGATGAAAGGTTGAGAGTACCGATTCCCCAAACAAGAAACCTAAGCATGTTGGAAGTTCAAGCGGAGAATTTGCAAAGAACGACATTCCTATATGCCATCAATGCAAAAGGAACCATTCAGGTGTGTGCAAGGCGTCAATGAAAGGTTGCTATAATTGTGGACAACTGGGGCATATGAGTCGAGATTGCAAGGCGGGGTCGGAGAAGCCGATCATGTGTTTTAAATGTTTTGAAGGGGGACATATGAGGAGTTCTTGTCCATTGCTAACCGAAGAGGAGAGACAAGAAGAAAGGAGAAAAGAAGTGGAAAGAAGGAATGCACGAGCTTATGGAAATCAACAAGGTAGGTCCTTCCAATTAAGGATACTAATAATGTATCCGCATGTATCTCTCCTACGTATGATATTCCTATACGAATTCTTCCAATCTTTGGAAACCAACGAATCACTTGTTGCCTTTTTTTTGGTTCATATTATTCCCGTATTGAAATTACTTTTAGACACCGCGTTACAAGTCAAGGTTAGGAGCAGCATAATGCAGTTAGCGAAGGATGGGTATAATAAATGTATCACCAAAATTCTCTCAATCTAACTCAAAATCCCTTTTGATGATTAAAATTTGATATAGTTGTAGGTATGAACCGGTGGAGTATTTAAAATGTTAAGTTGTGTATGTGATGAAGTGGCGATGCAATTTACTTATAAGGGTGGAGATGTGGTTGACAACCGAAGGGAGCGTTCTATAGCGTTGTACTTTTGCTCGTGCCGTCGTTATTTATCTTGCAGTTGTCAAGCCTATTTTGCTCATATTTTCGAGATTAAAAAGAAATATTCACATAGTGAAAATAAGCCATTTTGTCTGTGAAATTGTCAATATTTTATCCAAAGACTTGTCGGACATTCTTTCCGAACGGCAAGTAGAACCTTCTATTGATTTAATTCCGGGGACTATCCCCATTGCTAATATCTTTACCGTGTGGTTCCAATGGAAACGTAAGAAGTAATGAGGCAAGTTCAAGCATTTTTCAACAAAGACTTCGTTCATCTTGGTAACTCTCATTAAGGTGTGCCATTTCCTTTCAACAAAGAGGAGGATAGTAGCAAGGGGAGGTATAACGATTATCTCGAATTCAACAAGGTGACTACCAAGAACGCATATTCGTTGTCAAGAAACGGTGATCTATACAACTCAAGGGCAAGGAGCTACATATTGTTTTAATATAGATCGATGTTCTAGTGATCAACCATTTCAATGTGCAAGGAAGGCAACCCCCAACCCTGTTTTCGCTCTTGTTTTAGTCATTTTGAAATCTTCATCATTCCTTCCTAGACTTATTGACGTTATGTAATTTTTCATGAAGCTTAAGAATCGTGATCATCGACCCATATCTAACAAAGCCGAAATTGTTTTCATTAATGTTTTATTCATTTATTCTGAAACAAGCTAATTGTGAGATTCATTTATGGGAGGTGCTAGAACCGTATGTAAGGAAAAGCGTTATGCACGATGCCAATAGCAAAAATTGTGAATGAGAGAGGCGTAACCCGTGGTTATGTAGTCGTTAAGAAAGAAATCGTGACTGGAGTTGTTAAGGTTGCTTAGCATTTAGAAGTTACCGATGAGCTTTCGAGTGTTTAGTCTACTTTTCACGTGCCACGTCTTAGGAGGTGCCTTGCTGATAATGCTACCTAGTTGCTTTTGGTAGAAATTGAAGTTGACAATAAGTTGAACTAGACTGAAGAGCCATGGCCATAGCAAAACAAAAACAAAGAAGAGTTTAAGGTAAATTCGTGAGATCGTACAAGATCTGGTGAAAGCTTAGACTAATGATAGTTTGTACGTGGAAGTTTGAGAAAAATGTGATTGTTTATCACTATCTTTGATATAGTGTGGATCACGAGGACGTGATCCATTTCAAGTGGGGGAGAGTTGTAACACTCCAATAATTTTAAGATAAATAAATTAACCCCTTTTTGTAGTTTTGACATTAAATTAATTTCTTAGTAATTCATTTTTGGATATGGGGTTAATTTAGTTGGAACTTTAGCGAATAACGGGTAAAATACCCACTATTTTATTTTGGGTTGTGGTATTAAAGGAGGGTACCAGCCTCCCATCTTTTCCTTAGTCACACTTCCATTTTGCTCCCCACATTTCTTCATGCATTTTCTTCCTAAAGCTTAATAACTTCAAATTCCTGAATAGAAATTATAATAATCATCACCATCAAATAATCTTCATTCAATAATTGAAAAGTTAGGGTTTGTGGGTTTGGTGGTGGTGGCCGAAATTCTAGAGGAAGAAAGGAAGAATAGAAGTGTGATTGTGATTGTTTTCAAGTGTGTTTATCCTAATTAATCAAATCCTTCAACAACAACAATAATAATAATCACTACATTTAGTTAACTAGTGAATTGGAGAATTGGGTGTGTGTGTGTGTGTCGAACCACACCAAGAAAGAAAAGAGGAAGGAGCTTGATTCTAGTTGTTTAATTTCACTATAGTAGATTACTTCTCCAAGGTAAGAATTTATTTAACCTAGTTTTGATTCTTGAGAAATTAGGGTTCATGTATTCACCAAATTTGGGGGTTTTGGGTTGGATGATAATTTGGTTAGTAAATTCCCCATACTCTATTTACATTTTGATATATGAGCTTAGTATTGCATGAAATTATTGAGTTGAGCTTGTTAGTGACCATTATGGCCAAAATGAGAATTTGGTGAGTATGATTTGAAAAGGGGCCATATGGTGTTGATAAAAGAGATTCTTGCAAAATCATATTGTTTGAGATTGATGATTTTGAAAGATTGAACTTTGTTAAGTGAAACTTAAATTTTAAGCCAAATCAAAGAAATTGAGCTTGGGTGATTAGGAATGCTAGTGAATCGATAGTTTGGCTAAGTGAGTTAGCCAAGATTATGAATAAAGTCTTATGTAAATATTGTATTGATTTGCTAGGTTGAAAGCTTTGCACTTGTTGTAACATTGTTGATTGTTGTTAGAGTCTTATGTACATTTTGATATATTGAAATCGCATATTTTATATGTATTTATTTTATGCGATATCATTTCTTTTATGTTTGTAATATTGTTATTTTTATAGAGTTTTATACTTAATATGTATTTTTATTGGATTATAGGTCTATGTGATGAAATGTGTTCAAAGCGAGTATTTATGAAGAAAATGGAAAATATGAAGAATGGAGCTCAAAAGACGATGTACCAAATACTAATCTTTGGTGTTACATGAATATTTTGATAGAAGACTTTTATCAAGACCCTCTTTGTGCTCGGGTAGAAATAAACGAATGAATTAAGTGATGCCATAATATTAAAGAGAGGTGGTGATCGTGAGTGGACTGCAGCCGAGAAAAGAGCTTTTGCTCTTGATTTCATGTGGGCTAGTAGTAAAAGGAAATAATAAGATCATGAATAGGAAATAAGCCCAAATATTATTATTATTGTTGTTCAAAGTCGGCCCAATAAAAAGAAGTCAGCAGCCCATTAAGAATTAAAGTGGTCGGTTAGTATGGGTCGAGAATAAGAGGTGGTGATTTTGGTAGTACGTGGTCATCAAGTCAAGCAAATACTATATATATTTAAGATTCAATGTCAAAGGGGAATTAATTTTGAAAAGCTAAAGGAGTTGGAGGGTGTCGGTCGATTCGTGAGGGGCAGCCGCAAATCTCATGTGGGTTTTGGGCTTTTGGTTTCGTAAAGCAGCATCTATTCGATCATAGCCATCGACATTCATCCGCTCGTTCGACTCTTTTTCTCTTATTATTATTAGTTACGATATATTATTATGGATTCTATTATGTTAATTTGTTTAATTATGTCTAGCTAAGTATTTAATCATCTACTAAGATGAAGTGACACATTGAATAATGGTTACATAATCTTTTTAATCCAAGTTGATCTTAATTATCGTTGTGTCGAGATTTTAATGAATTGTTTTCTTGTCACTTATTATTATGTTTGTTGGTGATATATGTATTCTTTGTCGGTGGTGTCAGAAGTATATAAGTATGATTTCAATTACTTGTCTATAAGTAGTTGGTGCTAGTTCATGGTGTAATAGTAAACAACATAGTAATAATAGGAAGTAATTTGTTAAATGGGATTAGAGGTTGATGGTGTCACGTTAGTTTCATGTAGGCATGATTGTTAATTTATAGCCAAAACAAATTGATTAATTGGGTAGATTATATTAAACGTTGGTGGTGCCAGTTTTCTATGATTGAACTAGTTAGTTAATGGAATTGAATAGAGTTATAAGCTTGTTGGCCACCAACTCAGTTTCTTTGTTCGAATCTAGGTTATCTTATCAACATATTTGGATTGGGTTTTAATTTAAATGCAACCAGAGTTAATGTGTCATGGAGTCGAAAGTAGATGATCTTTTAATTAATTTTGATATTAAAACTTTCTTTTCGTTTAATTCTTAGGAATTACTAATTTTATTAATTAACTAACTTTTTCAAAATCTAATATGACGGGAGTCTTTAAAATCCAAAGTTTTTCTTAAACTACTTAAAACTCGCTTACTCTTAATTAGTCTCTGTGGATTCGACCTGGACTTACCTTTAAAGTATATTGCATACGAACAGGTCCACTGCCCGAGAGTGTGTAGTAGTCAGTTCGAGAGTATTTCTTGTTTATAAATTTAAGACTAGATTTTACACATCAAGTTTTTGGTGCCGCTGCAGGGGACTAATTTAAGAGTTTTAGTTTGAGATTTCGTAGTTGATCCTTTCTTGTACTCACTTGCAAGAGAGTTACTTGTTTTCTTAGGTTAATTTTCGATTTTTAGTCTTAATTTTTTTGTTTTGTTTTGTTTGTGTAACCCGGTGCGTTTTACGGTTTTCTTTGTTTTGTTTTTAGGTTGTTTCCTAGTTGATGACCACAAAGGCTGCTGGTGTACCACTAGTAAGTCCTCAATCTAATCCGGGAAAGACGAAGAGACGTGGGAAGAAACCTTCTAAATCCATTAACCTTTCATCTAGCAAAATAGATTCCTTAAACTTAAACGTTGAAGCTGAAAGTTCCACCCATTCTACACCACCGGAAAATAAACAACCAACTCCACCGAAAACTTCACCTAGAAATTCACCACATTCAACACCAAACTCCACTCCACCCTCTACACCTCCTACTACACCTAGAAACATGGCCGAAGACGTGGTTCATCCGTTTGATAGAACTATTGGGGAGAGTACTCGAGTCATTGCACCTAATAGGGGCTTGGCTATTTGTCCTCCAACCACCGCTCCGAATTTCAATGTCAAGGGTAATCATTTGTCTCGGTTAAGGAAAATCAGTTTGACGGCGTTGTTAAATGGGATCCGTATGATCATGTGGAGAAGTTTGAAAAGGTTTGTCGATTGTTCAAGTTTGGGGAGACACAAATGCCACATGTTAAGCTTGAATTGTTTCCATTGTCTCTCACGGGAGAGGCGACGACTTGGTATAAGAATCTCGATGAAAATATATTTGAAACATGGGAAGAATTGAGGGAAGGTTTTATTGAGCAATTCTTTCCGACTCAATTGGTTGAAACAATGAAGTTGGAGATCCGGGCTTTTAAGCAAAGGAGTGGTGAAGATTTGGTTGAAGCTTGGAAAAGGTTGAAGGAGTTGATGAGGAATTGTCCCGGGCATGGTATTCAATTGAATGAACACATTCTCATTTTCTTCCGGGGTTTAGACAGCTGCACTCAAAGGGAATTGGATTGGGCTTGTGGAGGTAACATTAATAATGTTACGTACAATGAAGCCTATAAGGTTATGGAAGATATGGTTCGTACAAGTGTGATTCGAGAAGCGGGTAGAACTAAACTGGATCTTGTCAAAGCGGGAAGAAGAAGTGTTGCTCAGGTTGATAGTGGTGGACATGATGATGTGGTGGCTGAAAATAAGGCATTGGCGAGCCACATGGATAAGCAATTTCCAAGTATGGATGGAAGATTCGGGTTGATTGAGAAGGATTTGAAGACGATGGTTGCGGGTTGTGATAATTGTAGTGATATACATTACACGGAAGATTGTGATAAAGCATCAAGAAAAGAAGAAGTTGATTATGTTCAAAACCAATACCAACCACCGTTTGCAAACCGAGGACTTTTTCAAAGGAATGGAGCTTATCAAAACCGGTACCAAGGTAGTTCTAATTCTAATTTTAATTCTAATGGTGCAGGAAATTACAGGTCTACATTGGGAGCTTCATGGCAAGGAGGTCCTTCGGTTCAACCGGTTGAAATTGTTGATCCTAATGCTGAGCTTAGGGATCTTGTGAAGAAGTTCATGATTGATCAAGATAAGAAGAATGATAACTCAAGCACCGATATCACCGCTTTGAATGATAAGATGAATCAAAATTTCAAGAATCAACAAGCGGCAATCAAGGATTTAGGTGTGAGGCTTGATAGGATGGGTAATTCTAATCATTAACAAGGTTCATTGCCTAGTAATACCCAACAAAAACCTAAGCTTTCCGGTTCAAATGATGGAGGTAATAAGTATCAACACCCGAATGGTAGGAATGAGCATGTAAATGCCATTATTACTCGGTCCGGTAAGGTAGTTAATTCTCCTATTTCTCCTCCTATTTCTAGTGCTACTAATGTTTCCACGCAGGTTGATAGTGAGGACGAAGAAGATGATCAAGTTGATGAAGAGATAGTAGTGGAGCCGAACCCAGCCATGAAATCACCGGCCGTTCCATTTACATCTACTACACCGGTTGCTACACCGGTAGCTAAAACGGCGGTTGTTGAACCTGAGGTGAAAGCGTACAAGCCTAAGATTCCTTTCCCTCAGAGATTGAAGAAGGATAAGCTCAAGGAACAATACGGTAAGTTTGTGGACATGATTAAATCGGTTTATATTAATGTGTCTTTGGTTGATTTGCTTTCAGGAATGTCGAATTATGCCAAGTTCATCAAGGATCTTGTGACGGATAATAGGAAGCTAGAGGAAGCTAAGGCTACTTTCCTCAACGCGGAGTGTTCGGCAATTGTGCAAAATCAAATCCCTCCTAAACTTGAAGATCCAGGGAGTTTTCTGATTACTTGTTCATTAGATGCTAAACTTACTTGTGATGCGTTAGCCGATATTGATGCTAGTAAATTTGATGCCGTTTTCAGTTTTTAGAAGGATATCTTTAGCGGCGTTGAAGCCAACTTGGATGAGCATTAGGCTCGCCGATCACTAATTTCAGTATCCCATGGGGATTGCTGAAAGTTTGTGTGTTAAAGTAGGCCATATTGTCTTTTTGGCCGATTTTGTTATTCCTGAGATGGAAGAGGACACCAAGGTGCCTCTTATCTTAGGCCGTCCTTTCTTATATACGGTCGATGCCATCTTATATACGGTCGATGCCATCATTTGTTTTCAATTGATAAAGCTTTACAACATCCTTACTCTACCGATGATTCATGTTTCTGGATTGATGTGATCGAAGAAGATGAAGCTTTGGAAATGGAATTGATGAATTTTTTGGACACGGATGAAGAAGAAGCTTTGCGTGCTTGTAGTGAAGAGGAGCAAGTGATGGTTGCGGATATGGTGAAGAGATTATGGAATTAAGCACCGATGAGTCACCACCGTAGGATGAGACTTTTGAGGAGATTGAGAGGGATGGTTTGAAGATTGAAACTTCGGTGGACAATCCACCAACCGATTTGGAGCTCAAGCCACTTCCCGGGCACTTGGAATATGCATTCCTCGAAGGTAAGTCACTTTTTTCCCGTTGTCATTTCATCATCACTTTCGGATGATGAAAAAAGTAAGTTAATGATTGTTTTGAAGGCTCATAAAAGAGCCTTTGCTTGGCATACAACTGACATACCCGGAATTCGCCCCGAATTTTGTAAACATAAGATTAATTTGCATGAAAATTTCAAACCAAGTGTTCAAAGATGTCGTTAGGAAAGAGATAATTAAACTTTTAGATGCTGGAATTATTTATCCTATCTCTGACAGTCCATAGGTAAGTCTGGTCCATTGTGTACCGAAGAAAAGGGGAATAACCGTTGTCACTAATGAACATAATGAACTTGTACCTACTAGGATGGTTACCGGGTGGCGGGTGTGTATTGATTATAGGAAGTTAAATGATGCAACCCGTAAAGACCATTTTCCCTTACCCTTCATTGACCAAATGCTCGAACGGTTAGCCGGTAACGAGTATTTTTGTTTTCTTGATGGTTTCTCCGGGTACTTTGAAATACCCATTGACACCAATGATCAAGAAAAGACGACCTTTACATGTCCTTTTGGTACTTATGCTTAAAGATTGTTTAACTCATTCACCCATTATGGTTTCTCCTGATTGGTCTCAACCTTTTGAACTAATGTGTGATGCGAGTGATTTTGCAGTTGGAGCTGTTTTAGGACAACAAGAAGGTAATCATTTTCGTCCTATTTATTTTGCTAGCAAGACTCTTAATAGTGCTCAACAAAATTACACTACTACTGAAAAAGAGTTGCTTGTTGTTGTGTATGCATTTGATAAGTTTAGGTTGTATTTGGTGCTTAGTAAGACCATTGTTTTTACTGATCATTCAGCCCCACCTACTAATGTAAAGGCCATTAGAAGTTTCTTAGGTCATGTCGGGTTCTACCGTAGGTTTATTAAGGATTTTTCTAAGATAACCCGACCTATGACCCGATTGCTTGAAAAAGATGTGCCTTTTGAGTTTAATTCAGATTGTGTAAAAGCATTTGAACTACTTAAAGATTGTTTAACTCACTCACCCATTATTATTTCTCCTGATTGGTCTCAACCTTTTGAACTAATGTGTGATGCGAGTGATTTTGCAGTTGGAGCTGTTTTAGGACAATGAGAAGGTAATCATTTTCGTCCTATCTATTTTGCTAGCAAGACTCTTAATAGTGCTCAACAAAATTACACTACTACTGAAAAAGAGTTGCTTGTTGTTGTGTATGCATTTGATAAGTTTAGGTCGTATTTGGTGCTTAGTAAGACCATTGTTTTCACTGATCATTCAGCCCTTAAGTACTTGTTTTCTAAACAAGATGCTAAGCCTCGTTTCATACGTTGGGTCTTGCTTTTGCAAGAGTTCGACATTGAGATAAAGGATAAGAAAGGGGCTGAAAATTTAGCGGCCGACCACTTAAGTAGACTTGAGAATCCTCACCGTGAGGAATTGAGGGAAGAGGATATAGATGATGCCTTCCCGGATGAATATTTGATGAGTGTTAATGATATTAATGTTCCATGTTATGCAGATTTGGCTAACTATCTTGTTGCAGGAATACTTCCAAAGGGGTGGACACATCAACAAAGGAAAAAGTTCTTTTTCGATGTGAAACACTACTTTTGGGAGGAACCATTTTTGTTTCGTGTTTGTGCAGATGGAATGATAAGAAGATGTGTTTTCGGTGGTGAAACCCGGAAAATCTTGGATGAATGCCACCATGGACCTACCGGTGGTCATTAAGGACCATCTATCACTGGTAAGAAGGTTTTTGATGCAGGTTTTTATTGGCCAACAATCTTAAGGAAGCTCAAACTTTGGTCGAGACTTGTGATGCATGTCAACGCCAAGGTACTATCACAAGGAGAGATGAGATGCCTCAAAATTATATTCAGGTTTGCGAAATTTTTGATATTTGGGGTATTGATTTCATGGGGCCATTTCCACCTTCCAATAAGAATTTGTATATCTTGGTGGGGGTAGATTATGTTTCAAAATGGGCCGAGGCAAAGGCATTGCCAACAAATGATGCTAGAGTAGTGATAAACTTTTTGAAGCAATTATTTAGTAGGTTTGGATGTCCTAAAGCCTTGATTAGTGATAGAGGAAGTCATTTTGCTAATTCTCAACTTGCTAAGGTGCTTAAGAAATATGGGGTAGAGCATAGGTTTTCGACTTCATACCATCCTCAAACTAGTGGTCAAGTAGGGAATACAAATAGGGCTTTAAAGCGAATTTTGGAGAAAACCGTAGGTGACAACCCGAAGAATTGGTCTAGTAAGTTAGATGATGCTTTATGGGCGTTTCGAACCGCTTATAAGACTCTAATTGGGACTACCCTTATAGGTTGTTGTATGGAAAGACTTGTCACTTGCCGATAGAGATAGAGCATAAAGCATATTGGGCTCTTAGGAATTGTAATATAGATTTGATAGGGGCGGGTGAGTTAAGGTTTTTACAATTGGATGAACTTGATGAATTTCGATTACAAGCTTACGACAATTCTAGGCTCTATAAGGTAGGGAACTAAAGTTTGGCATAATCGTAAGCTTCGTAAGAAAGAATTTAAGGTTGGTGATAAAGTGTTGTTATTCCTCTCTAGATATAAGTTTAAACAACCTAAGTTGACCTCTAGATGGACCGGACCATTTATGATTAAGCATGTTTATCCTACGGGTTATGTGGAATTGTTTAGGTCAGATGGAACGTCGTTTATTGTTAATGGTCAAAGGTTGAAAGTTTTTCATGAGGAAGAGGATGTGATGGGAGTTGTGGTGGACGAACTCCCTTTCTTTGAGTTTGATCAATGATTGTAGGGACGAGTCTAGCTAACGACTCGTTAATAAATCAAGCGCTTCTCGGGAGGCAACCCGTGTTTCGTGTTTTATTTTTTGTTTTTGTTTTTCTTAGTTTTATTACTTGTTATTTTGCATTTTTATAGCTTTTTGTTGAGATTTTCAGGTTTCGAGGTGCCCACACACGTTATGGTAAGTCTTAAGTATGGGGAGGTAAGTCAAAACGTGCAAATTTAGGTAATTTTATTTTTAAATTTTTGTCTAGCATAATGTCATTTTTCTTAATATAAAAAATACAAAAAAATTGAAAAAGTTTAATAATCCAAAAACATTTGAAAAAACCTAGAAAATCCAAAAAGATTTTGATTTTTAGTTTACTTTATTTCTTTTTTGTATTTAGGATTTTAGTAATATTTTTAGTTCTTTTTACTTTTATTTTGGAATTTTTAATGTGTTTGTTGAGTGTGTGTTAGAGCTTAAAAAAAAAGGAGTCAAATGCGGTAGAGATGCAATTAGCTTACATTATTTTTGGATCAACCGAGCATTTGGAGCATGCACATTAAACCCGGGAAGTTTCATGTTCTTTATTTTTTTTATTTACTTTTTTCTATTTTCCATAGTTTTTATTAGTTCTTTGTACATGGAGGGCAATGTACAACTCAAGTGTGGGGAGAGGTCAATAGGAAAAAGCCAGGTTATTTTGCGTAAATTTGAAACTTTTGCTTGCTTGTCCTTATAGTTTAATGAGTTAATTACAAAAATCGTCCCTGTCGTGGTACCCAGCTTGCAGGTTTCATCCATAACTTTCAAAAATTACAGTTTTAGTTCAAAAAACTTTGCTCCATCAACAGTTTTAGTCCTGGCCATGAACGTCCGTTTAAAACCAAGTCACGTGATTCACACGTGATGGGTAATCTTGTAAATTGGTTTAATAATACCCAGAGTTAATTACTGAAATCGTCCCTGTTGTAGACGGTCACTTGCAACTTTCATCCCTAACTTTCAAAAAATTACAATTTTGGTCCAAAATTTTTATCGTCAATCTATACGAAAAGAAACATTTACACACACACAAAAAAAAATCCTAATTATCCAACTTCTTCTATTTCTATAAGATATAAATTCACAAACAATCTTAACTCACATACTACTCTCTTTTTAAAAACTAATGTTAGAAATCCAAAAATTGTGATACATTGTAATATAAGTTATGGACTTACTTGTTGTTCTATCATGAGTTGATAATTTCTAACGTTGAGGGCTAATAGTGTTAATTAGCATAGTTAGATAGTTTGGACTATAAATAGCCCTCAATTCCTTAGAAATTATAACAAGGCACATTAACAACACATTATTCATACAATTACACCTGAATATCACACTCTTAATTCCAATTCTCTCTCAAAACACACACAAACACCAAGAACACACACACTAACCAAACGCCATTGTTGATGTGAATTCGGTTGAGGAAATCGTGTTGATTACATTTGGTATCAGAGAAAACATCGTTTTGATCTCGATCCATAACTGAATTCAATCACTTCTCATCACAAATCACCTTTAATTCTGTTTTAATTCTGCTTCTGTTCGTCATTTTTGTTCGTTCTGAAAATCAAAAATTAACCTCTCAAATCACATAAAATCACAAATGTTTGTTCACCGTTCGATTCCTCATAGTTAATAACATAATCCTGTCAAGTTTCATGTTCTAATTCAATCTGGATCAAAAGTTCAGATTTTGAGTTTTTGGCGCTAAAATTTGGGATTTGATTCTGTTGTGTTATAAGCTAAGTTTTGTTAATCGGATCATTGCTAAGGTGGAAACAAACTGTTTGCAAGTGGTTTCATGTTCCAATTCTCAGAAAATCAAAAGATTTTGAAGTTTTAAATTTCGTCAATGGAGTTGGTCATGTTCAGAGGTTGAAGACGACTGTTAAAACGATCTTAATTTAGATCGTCTCAGTTTTCTTTCCTTCATATTTTCATATCAGTGTTGTGGATTGTCAAACGATTCAAATTTTGATCGTTTTGACAAGTGTTGTGTTGTGAATAACTGATTGTGGCTAACTGATCCTTTGGATTGGTTTTGGTCAATTTAGTTATTGAAAAATACATAAGCTATTGAGAAATTCTGAAGAGGAACCAAAACGATCTCTTTTAGATCGTTTCAGTTCTCTTAGAAACTAGAACGATCTCTTTTAGATCGTTTCAAGTTTCACTTGAATTTTTTTCTGGTTTGAGTAATATCTGCAGAGGTGTGATTGTAAATCATACTACTATTGGGTAACTGATCTTCGTGATTGGTTTTGCTCAATTCATTTCATTACAATTCATACCAAAACTCTGCCCAAATCAATTCAGAACACTTAGAATTTTCATTCTTCAGAAAATCATTCAATTTAGATCATTTCAATTTTAATTCAAAAACAGATCGTTTCATTTTAATCCCATAATTAGATCGTTTCATTCTTCATAACAATTTAGATCGTTTCACTTTAAATCCCAGTTCAGGTCGTTTCATTTTCACTCCAATTCAGATCGTCTCATTCATACTTCAAAACAAATCGTTTCATTCTTTATTTTAGATCGTTTCATTTTCATTTCAAATTCAGATCGTTTCAATCTAAATTCAAATCAAATCGTTTCATTCTTCATTACAATTCAGATCGTTTCATTCTGGTTTCAAATTCAGATCGTTTCATTTCATTTAACAATTAGATCGTTTCATATTTTCCTAATTTCTTAAAAATCAATTCAATTCTCAATTCAAATCAATTTTAAATGACTACTCGTGAAGCATTGTCTCTGGATACTGATACAAGACCACCAGTTAAGAAATATTTCAAAGCGAGGCCAACTAACAACAATCTTCGAACTTCATCAACAAGTGCATTTCCAAAGAAGGAACAATATCATCACAAGAGTTTTGAACAAGGTGAAACAACTGTCTCCAAGAAAAGAGACAAGAAAGCAGAAAATGAGAAACAAGTCATGGAGAAAGAGAAGACATCTGACAAAAAGTGTTACAACTGTGGATTTCCTGGTCATTTTGCTGTGGATTGCAAACTGCCTCGCAAAAAGGATTATGCATACTACAAGCAGAAGATGCTTCTGGCAAAGCAAGTTGAAGCCGGTCAAGCCTTGATTGCTGAAGATGACAAGTGGCTCTTGCTTACTGATGATGAAGATGAAGATCTGTCAGCCAATGTATGTTTCACGGCAAGGTTGAGCAAAGATAAGATGCTGGAGGCTGACAACACTGACGAGGAATATCCCGATGATGAGGTAAATCTCGACTCTACTTTTTCATCAATTAAGGATAAAGAGTCTTGTAGAATTGCCTTATCAAACCTGACAAATCATTACACTTCTTTAGCCAACAAAAACAAGAAATTAAAAAATAGCATTGTATTTTCAAAAAGGGAATACACAAAACTTCTTGAAGAAAATTCTAAACTTCATTTTGAATATGATGCTATGAAACAAGAATTTCAAAACTATAAAGAAAAAATGTTGGTCAAAGAATGTGAAATGAATGCGTCTCCTGACTCTAAGTTATTGAAAAAGTGTCATAATTTAGAAAAGACCGTTCTTGATCTTGAAAAGGCCAATCAAGATCTTGAAGTTCAAAAGACAAATGAATGGCTTCGTGCAAATGCGAGACAAATGGATGTTGATATTCTGAATAAAAAGCTTCAAGAGGCTACACCAAAAACAATTGAACTTGAAAGAAAAGTTTCTGATTTAAATCATAACTGTTTTTTAAAAGGCATTGAGATTGAAAATCTTTGAAGACAAATTGAGGAACATAAAAAGAATATACTTTTCTATCAAGAAAAGTTGTACAAAGTTGAATAAAACCCTCTTTTGGATTTCACTGCCTATTTCAATAAGTCAAAAATTGATAGATCAGAACTTCTTCATGGGTTGGGATTTGAGAATATCACTCCATTGCAAAAAGCCAAAGAAAAAATCGAATCCTTGTATGATGAAAAGTTTTTAAGACTTGGTATGGTTCAACAATTCATACGTCCATTGGATGACGAATTTGAGACTGATGAAGTTGAGAAAATTCAAAACAATAAATTTTTGGTTAATTATGATGCCATCAACACTTCTTACGAAATGAAAAAGTCTTCAATTTTTGAATTAGAAGAAATTGCGTCTAATTTTGAAAACCAAGAATCTGTCGTTTTCCCACCTAAACCAACTAAAGTGTATGTTCCATCCACTATTTTGGAAAAACAAATAGAAGGTTTGCAACAAAAGGTGGAATCTCAACAAAACTTTATCAATACTCTAAAGTCTCAAAGTTCGAATTCAAAGAATGAATCAATTGTTGTTGATATCAAGAAAGTCTGTGTGAATGTTTCTACACAAACAGATTTTAGTCTTTCTGTAGACCATTCAACTCAGACTGCTTATGTTTCATCTACTTCTACCTCCACCCAAACCTTGACTGATTCTTTTGAGTATTCATGTCAAAACACTGCTACTGGCATAGCTGATGATTATGTGCAATCTGATTTATCGAATGACGAACTTGCGCATAGTTTAGTTTTGATATGGTACTACGTTAGGTTTTTCACTTGTGAGCTTCCTGAAGAGTTAGTTGTTCACCCTAAGCCTTGTGTTAGTATAGGTGTTGATACTTCTACTCAATTTTCTTGTGAAACTAAAGAAGCGTCAGTTCAAGCTAATGTTATTCCTGAGACAACCAATAGTGTGAAGTTGGAAAACAAAACTCCTGATTTTTCAAAAGTCTCTCCGGTTTCACCATTCAACAAATCTGATTTTGATAAATTCATGGAGGGAGAATATGTTTTTGATTCTGAAACTGAGAAAAAGATTGAATCTACCAAAATCAAAGTTGAATCAAAAAAGGAATCTCCAAAATCATTGTTCAAAGCTAAATCATTTTTCAAAGCTCCAACTTCATATTATTCAAAAAAACGGGTTACTTCCAAACCCATCAAGACTGAACCAAAGACTGTCACCAAACCAAGAATCAATAAGTTAAAAACAGAGTGTCCTACCCAGAAAAGCATGTCAAAACCAAGCAAGATGAGACCAAACCTAAAATAAAATACAACAGAGTGAAACTTCTGGAAATCAATTCAAATGTTTCTTTGTCTAGACCTCATTCTAGTTCAAATTCAAAAGTGTCTAAGTCTAGCTCAGTTTTGCTAACTAGGGATGCTTCAAATGGTGCAACTAGGTATAGGGATAGATATGGCTGGTTTTCTCATGATAAATCTAAGAAACAAGAAGTTTCCGCACCTCCAAAAGAGTCTGAAAAGATAAAAGTGCTTCAAAGCTCTCATTCTAATCTTCTTAATGTCAATCCAACAGGTGGAAAGAGCTTGATTAGTGAGTCTAAATGGGTAGCTAAGTCATTAGTACCTAGGATCACTAATGTTGATAAAAAGAAGAAAAGGCGAAGAAGAAAAGATGGTAGAAAGAAGAAGCATGTTTTTGTTGAGTCAAACAATTTATCTTTTAAGTTAAACAATGTTAATGGTACCAAGGCTAGGCCTTGTGATGTTGTAAACAATGATAATTCTTGTTCTCATATACATGGTTTGAATGTTGGTAAAAATGTCACTTTTGATTCATGCGTTAATATTCGATCGTTCAATCCAAATGTGCTTATTGATAATGTGCTTATTAACAAGTATGTTGACATGAAAGCATGTTTGTATGCATTTCCTAAGTTATACCCCCTGCCTGTATTAACTAACCACAAAGGACCCGTCTTTAAGTGGGTACCTAAAGTCGGTTAAATTTTGTTTGCAGGAAATAACCATCTGTGTATGGATAATCGATTCCAGGTGTTCAAAACACATGACTGGCAATAAATCATTGCTCAAGAATTTTGTTGAAAGATTCATGGGAACTGTGCGTTTCGGAAACAACAATTTTGCTCCAATTCTAGGTTATGGAGAGATTGAAAGAAACGGAATTGTCATTAAGAAAGTTCATTATGTTGAAGGCCTGAGTCATAACTTGTTCAGTGTTAGACAGTTCTGTGACAACAATCTTCAAGTTCTTTTTCGACAATCTTTGTGCAAA
The DNA here is from genome assembly GCF_010389155.1 of Erigeron canadensis. Lineage (NCBI taxonomy): Eukaryota > Viridiplantae > Streptophyta > Magnoliopsida > Asterales > Asteraceae > Erigeron > Erigeron canadensis. The sequence goes on along the minus strand of NC_057762.1, from coordinate 18,792,602 downwards.
GTCCAAACTCTAGATGGAGTGGATATCCTATGCGGAGATCGTGAAGATAATCTTTTCACAGTTAATCTTGATGATAACCAACCAACTGATAATATCTGTCTTGTTTCAAAAGCTACTTCGAAAAATTCTTGGTTGTGGCACAGAAGGCTTTCTCACTTGAATTATCAAAACATCAATGCTTTAGTCAACAAGCAACTTGTTGAAGGTTTGCCTGACTACAAATATGAAAGTGAGCATGTCTGTCGTTCTTGTGCAGTTGGGAAGATCAAGAGAACTTCTCATAAACCAAAGAAAATTCCACGCACTTTGGCACCTCTTCATTTGCTTCACATGGATCTTTGTGGGCCTATGAAAGTACAAAGTAGAAACGGGAAGAGATATATTCTGGTTGTCATTGATGATTATTCTAGATACACTTGGGTCAAGTTTCTTGCTTCAAAAGATGAAACAACTCAAATTCTAATCGATTTCATCACTTCCACTCAAGTGAATCTTCAACTTCCAGTCCGTTATATCCGTTCAGATAATGGTACTGAGTTCAAAAATGCCATCTTCAATGACTTTTGCAAATCAAAAGGCATTACTCACCAATTCTCTGTTGTTCGTACCCCGCAACAAAATGGTGTTGTTGAAAGGAGAAACCGTACGCTGGTGGAAGCAGCAAGAACAATGCTTGCTTATTCCAATTTACCATCAAACATGTGGGCTGAAGCTGTTGACACAGCTTGTCATACTCAAAATCGGTCCATCATCAATCAGCGTCATGAGAAGACTCCTTATGAGGTTATTAACAAACGCAAACCCAACATCAATTACTTCCATATTTTTGGGTGTGTTTGTTATACCTTGAATGATCGGGAAAATATTGGAAAGTTTGAAAGGAAAGGTGACGAAGGTTACTTTGTTGGTTACTCAAAGACATCAATTGCATATCGCATCTTTAATCGTCGAACAAACACGATTCAAGAAACCATGAATGTTTGGTTTGACGAGATGTCTGGTATGATATTTGAACAAGAAAATTTGCTACCAACAACTAGTGATCCGAGTACTTTAAGTGCTTCCTCAAGGACGTCTACCTTAGCTTCAAAATTCAAGAAATATCCAACTCCAACAAGTGAAGAGCTAGATATTCTTTTTGAAGAATTCTACAATTAAAAACTGATTCAAGAAAAGGAACCTCAAGTCATCATTGAACCAATTCCGAACAATGACCCCATTCAATCAAATGAATCAGTTCCAGATAACAATCATGAATCATCTTCAAATTCTACAGAGCAAGAAGAATCATCTTCAAGTGATATTTATTCTCAAAAGAATGATCAAGAACAACCTTCTCAAATCACCCAAACAACAAATCCATCAAATACTCCAAATGTGTATGTACCACTGGATTTTGATCATCCAAATTTTGAGGAAAGAGTTCTTCCAGGCTATGATTCCATTGCTCAACAGAACTCTGGATTTAATGATGATAATGTTGACCTTCATCAACAAGATCCTCTTCCTCATGACAACAAGTGGTCACGTATACGCAAGGATCATCCTACAGAACAAATCATCGGAGATCCACAAACTGGTGTTTCTACCCGTACTACAGTCAATGAGTGTCTTGTTGCACTTTCACTGAGTAACATTGAACCCAAAACAGTCTCTGAAGCTCTTAGTGATCCAGAGTGGGTTAAAGCAATGCAAGATGAATTAGCTCAGTTTGAGAGGCTGAAGGTATGGAGATTGGTTCCAAATCCAAGAAAAGAAGAACCAATTCGCACCAAGTGGATTTTCAAGAACAAGAAGGATGAAAATGGAGTTGTAGTAAGGAACAAAGCTAGATTGGTTGCAAAGGGTTACTGCTAACAACCTGGTGTGGATTTCGACGAAACTTTCGCTCCTATTGCAAGAATGGAGGCCATTCGTATCTTCTTAGCTTATGCTGCATTCAGAAACTTCACAGTGTTTCAAATGGATGTCAAAACAGCATTCTTAAATGGAGAACTCAAAGAAGAAGTTTATGTGGAGCAGGTTTTGTTGATCCTAAAAAGCCAAACCATGTCTACAGGTTAGACAAAGCTCTCTATGGTTTGAAGCAGGCATCTCGAGCATGGTATGATTCCTTATCTACTTTTCTACTCAAAGGAGGCTTTACCAAAGGTACAATTGACCCTACCCTGTTTATTCGTAAGCAAGGTAAACATGTTTTACTTGTCCAAATATATGTTGATGACATTATTTTTGGGTCAACCAGTCAAACTTTTTGCCAAAATTTTTCATCTCTAATGGTCAATCATTTTGAAATGAGCATGATTGGGGAAATGAATTACTTTTTGGGTCTACAAATTAAACAACTACCAACTGGTATTTTTATATCACAAGGTAAGTACATAAAAGATATGTTGAAAAAGTTTGAAATTACTAACTGTTCTTCAATTTCAACCCCAATGGCTGCTCGTACAAACATAAATGCTGATAAAAATGGGAAACCATTTGACCAAAAGAGGTATAGAAGCATGATTGGTTCATTGTTGTATCTTACAGCATCTCGCCCAGATATAATGTTTGCAACATGTATGTGTGCTAGGTATCAAGCCGCTCCTACTGGTTTACATTACCAAGCTGTGAAACGAATTTTTCGTTATCTAAAGGGTACACCCAATCTTGGTCTCTGGTATCCAAGGGATACTGGATTCAATTTAACTGCCTATTCAGATGCAGATCATGCAGGTTGTAAGCTTGATCGCAAAAGCACATCTAGTACTTTACAATTCTTAGGGGATAAGATTGTAAGTTGGTCATCCAATAAGCAAAATTGCGTATCTCTGTCAACAGCAGAAGCTGAATATGTAGCTGCTGCTAGTTGTTGTGCTCAAGTGTTATGGATGAAAACACAACTTACTGACTATGGTCTAAAATATGATCGTGTCCCTATCTATTGTGATTCTCAAAGTGCCATTGCAATTGCCGTCAACTCAGTCAACCACTCACGTTCAAAACACATTGATGTGAGATATCATTTTCTCAAAGATCATGTTGAGAAAGGTGACATCGAACTCTATTTCGTGGGAACTGACCACCAACTCGCTGATTTGTTCACAAAACCACTGGACGAAAAGAGGTTTAATTTCTTAATCTCTAAACTTGGTATGCTAAATCTTGATCCTTAATTCACTTTACCATGAAAGGAATTCTTGATTCATTTTTCAAAAAATTAAAAAAAATTTGAAAAAAAAAAATCAAATACAAAAATAAAATTTTTTTTTGAAAAATAACAAAAAGATTTTCTTAATTTTCTTTTATTTCATGGTGGCTTGCGTATATTCAGTATGCAACCCGTTCTTCATTGAACTATTTATTTCAAGATAGCTTATGCACACTCAGTGTATAACCCGTGCTTATTTGTGTTATTTATTTCAAAATGGCTTGCATATACTCTGTATGCAACCCAGTCTTAAAAAGAAAAATTATTTATGTTTCAAAGTTGGAATCAATTCATGTTGTTATACATATAAATTGATATAAGATAACGTGGAATTGAACGCCTTTGTGTACTTCCAAGTAGTCTTATATGAATGTTTATGTAATACAAGATGTTAATTGCAATTTTGTTACACCTATTTCAAAAACTCTCAATTATTGATATGAGAAACAAAGGATTGAACGCCTTTGTGTACTCCTGAGTTATCTCATCTTGAACAATTGATTGAGTTCATTTTTCATAAACCCTGATTTGATTTCACACAAATCATTTTTGCTCCACCTTTTCTATGAAAATCTTTTCGATCTATCTTTGCATAGATAAAGGGGGAGTTTGTGATTTCAAATCCCTTTCAAACTTCAAATGTGTTGTTTAAACATTTTTTTACATTTAATGTTTTTTTTCTTCCGAAACATTTGCTTCAAAGGAAGTTCGGTGTTTAGTTTGCACATGAGCGACTAGTTTTTTTTTAAATTCTACTCCATCAATTTCATCATCGCCGATGAAATCTAACCCCGGAGTATTCACTTCTTTCGTTAGAACGTGAGGGTATTTTTGAGTGATGATGAATTTGTGCAACTAAGTTGGAGGGAGTAAAGTCGAAAAGTGAGAGGTTATGGTGATCATGTTGTGAGAAAAGGGTTAAAAGAATTGATACCCTTCTCTAAAATTCTAAAATCGCTGGGTAAAACACATTTCTATCGGATGTCATTTGTTGATATTCGGTATTGAAAAAGCCTTCATGAACCCAGTGAAGCAATGTACATCTTTACCTAACCACTCAAGTGTTTCTTAACAAATGCTTGTTTTACTTCTCACGGAGATTTTCTCATCTCTATTAACTCTTCATTTGGAAGATGTTGATATTGAAAAAGGGTGACACTCTGCTCCAGTCCCCGACTTCATTTGATCACTTTGTGTCTAGAGCTCTTATAATTGATCATTAATTTGATCGTTATTCATTCTTTAGGACACATTTGCGTCATATCTTTGTGATATACATGCCTATCTTTGTGATATATCCGGAACATTTGTAGTGATATCTTAATTGATATTTCACAATGATCAAATGGAAATCCTACCATTGCTAACATCATTTCCAGCTTTGGACGTAGGTCTCATAATTGCATTTTTGTAATTATTGAGTTAACAAGAAGTCTATTGTGACCTTGGATTTTTCAAAAAAAGTCTTTAAGGATAGTAGAACATGGTTATCGAACGCCTAGGTGACACTGACCATGGTTTATATTCTTTAAAGCATTCTTGAGGTTGGAAAGCCAAAAGACCAAACTATGTTAGAGGTTTGCTTTGTGCATATCTCAATGATACATAGGAAATCCGATAAATGATATACATTTCTTTCGGTCATTTCATTAATCCTTTCGATTTTTGAATGCAAACGGATCATTCTTATCCAGTTTCTTTTCTCATCACCCCAACACAGAAAACACCAACACAATGCTAAAATGTTTATCCCAACAACTTCGATCTTACATTTTAGTCACCCATAGGAACAATTGGGTTGGTTTATTTGGTTAAGATTGATGTTTTGATGGTTGATAATTCTTCATGTGCATAATGTCTAAATTTTAGTCATGATTATTTCTTCTAAATATTCAAATCAATCAATGTTTGCATAATGACATTGGTTCCCAACTTTGTCATTATGAGGGGGAGAAAATAGTATGTTTGATTATTGATTAGGAGAAGAAATTAGCATGATTGATAAGGACAAGGAGAAAAGTTTGTGTTTGGTTGTTTCGTTTGCTTTCAGGGATACTATCTTTCAGCTTCAAAAATCAAAGAGACTGTGATTACTCATGGATTAAAGAGGAACATGATTACTTCATAAGAGACTTTCCAAAACCTTATTGAAATGTTTACTCTCAAAAGTGTTCAAGACGATGTGACAAAGATCAAAGATTCAAAGGACAAAAAGCTTCACGTCATACAAAAACACTTTATCTGAAACTACATTACACACATCAAGGGGGAGAGTACATATTTCTGAAAATTCATTCCAAGATTTCAAAGAAATGACTTCAAGATTCAACAATTCAAGACAAGTTCATACCTTCCCACCTCAAAAGACAACTCTGATTCATGATTCAACAATTTTCGAAGATTTAATACACACACTCATCATTCTTTGTTCACAAAGAACATTGAGAAACAACAGATGATCTAACTTCAAGAAGTCCAGGACCAAGATTGAATCAAGTTCTCCAAAGACAATGAGAAAGCTTTGAAGACTTGTTTTCATACACCAATTGTCTTCATCACCGGGCTCATCAAATTCATTCCTACAAGACAAATCAACACGTACTTCAGACATTACAATATATCACTAAGGGGGAGAATGTTAGAAATCCAAAAATAGTGATACATTGTAATTTAAGTTATGGACTTACTTATTGTTATATCATGAGTTGATAATTTCTAAGGTTGAGGGGCTAATAGTGTTAATTAGCATAGTTAGATAGTTTGGACTATAAATAGCCCTCAATTCCTTAGAAATTATAACAAGGCACATTAACAACACATTATTCATACAATTACACCTGAATATCACACTCTTAATTCCAATTCTCTCTCAAAACACACATAAACACCAAGAACACACACACTAACCAAACGCCATTGTTGATGTGAATTCGGTTGAGGAAATCGTGTTGATTACAACTAAAGATTCAGACTCTCTTGGATTTAAGTGTTTATGGATTTTAAGTAATTGATATATTTTTTTTTTTACTTAGCTTTGTTTTTGTTTTGAGAACTTATAAAAACAGAGGAAGAGCTAAGAATAATAAAAATGGTGAGATTTTTCTAAGATTTTTTTGTTTATGAGTTAATTGTATATAAAGAATAGATCTAATATATATAATTATATATTTTTTGTATACAGATCATGTATTGATATGAAAGTAATGATATTTGGAGTTTCATTAAATGTTGGATTAAATTTGTGTTTGATTTTGGATCTGGGATTGTATCTGTGATATATGTTATGCATTAGAAATCCAAATGATTTTGCATTTAATTTTATTTTGGATTTTGGACCAAAAATGTAATTTTTTGAAAGTTAGGGATGAAAGTTGCAAGTCACCGCCCACTACAGGGACGATTTCTATAATTAACTCTGGGTATTATTAAGCCAATTTACAAGATTACCCATCACGTGCGAATCACGTGACTTGATTTTAAACGGACGGTTATGGCCAGGACTAAAACTATTGACGGAGCAAAGTTTTTTGGACTAAAACTATAATTTTTAAAAGTTAGGGATGAAACTTGCAAGCTGGGTACCAAGACAAGGACGATTTCTGTAATTAACTCTAGTTTAATTGTTTTGTCACATAGATTAAATCATACTATTACTAATTAAACTATATTCCCTTTGGTAAAAATTTTAAAATGTGTTTTGAATGATTAATCAGGCAAATCCCTTCTGGATTGATAACATGACTAGCACACTCTACCACAAAACACCCAATATGTGAGATCTTGATTCATTTATAGATTTGATAGGTGTTACGGTTTTGGTTTAGTTGCCTTGTAAATTTGTCTCTCTCATAGGCTTTTGGATTTATCCGGAAGTAAGAGTCTCTTTTAAAGCTTTGAACTATGACGTGCAAGTTTAAGGTTAATTTATTCCATTTTCACATTTCTTTCTTTGATATGAGTGTGCCGGTGATAGCGTTGATTCTAGAACTTGTCTTAGTTGATCGTCCCGCAGTTTGCTAGATGATAAAGAGGTAAATTTAGGATTAAACCCTTTTTCTTTGTTTATTCACCCTTTGTTATGTTCATCATTGTTTAACCATATTTATGTGTATGTGCTTAGTAGCTAATCACATCGGTTAGTGAATTTCCTTGTTTAAACCCTTGTTGCACTCATTTTTAGTGCAAGATACACTTAGAAAACTTGTTGAGCCTCGCCTTTTCTTTTGTGTTTAAATCCACTTAAATATTTAACATTTTCCTAGCCATACCGATAGTTGAAATCCTTGGTTGGTCATTAGTTGCCTATGCTAGTTGAATGGTTTGGGGTTGTCGTGGTCGGGTTGGTATATTTTCGTTTGTTAGGAGTAGATTGATTTCGTCATGATTATGGATTAAGTCTAGATTATTCTAATTAGTATGAGTTATGATTTGTCCATGTGTTTCAAACTTAAAAAGGGGGTACCAATTAGGCAGGGTAAGAGTAGTTCATTAAAAAAAAAAAAAGATTGAAAAACAGAAAATATAAAAAAGAAGAAGAAAAACGAACTTGGACTGTCAATTGGTATTTCCCTCATTTTTGTCAAATCAAGTTAAGTTGGTAAGTTAGTTAGACCAACATTTGCTTTATTGTTGAATCTTTTGGTATACGAGTTGGTACATATGTTTAAACCAACAAAAGTGTTATTAGATTGATTACATTCTTCATTTGAAAGTTGGCATGTTCTTGTAAGCCAATATGGGTAAGATTTGGTGGTTTAAAGTCGTTTGAAGGTGATACACCACAATGGTGTTGTAACACCCCACCATTGGCGGAAACATGAGGTGTCATGAAAAGTACAGTACGACATGGAATTACATAGATACTGCTAAATGAAATAGAATATAATAAATATATTCCCAAATACATGAGTTCAAAGTCATAACAGTGCTAAAATAGCTTATTACAACCAAGTCCATAAAGAAATATTCCAAGGCATGCAGCCTTAAAGTCTGAAAATAAATAGAGGAGCACTAATCTCCGAAGCCCAAGCCTAGCATAGCAGTCTTTATCCTTGATTAACCTGAGCACTTGAAAAGTATACTAAAACGCGTCAACACAGAGGTTGGTGAGTTCGTAGGTTTTAATCAAAAGTCTAGTCAAAGAGATATGTCTTTTGTCGATTATTTTAAGTCTAAACCAGTAATAGTTCAATATATAACGAGCAGAGTTACGCCATAATAAGTCCAAAAGTCTCAATGTCTCAAAGTCTGGTCTTACGGTACCTGCCTTAGTCCAAAGTCTCAAGTCTCAACACACACAATAAGTACGTCCAAAGCACAACAAACAAACACATAATCACACACATACACAAGATCAAGCACGTCAAATGGCACAAGTAATATACGCACAGGCTCAATATTGAACATAAAACAGAAATCGACAAAACTGTTTGAAAATAAGTATACTTTCCACCCCAAAACTTATAAAAAGAGGGGCTACGAAACTCACCTGAAAGCAGCACAAGCACAAATACCCTAGATGAACGAACAAGAACACGAACAGTCAAATACACTTGAAATGAGCTCACTATCTGTCCAAAAGTCCTACATTGTCCACAAGTCATCCAGTAAGTACTTACTAAATTGTATAAGTCCATGTCCTATACTAGTGTCTTAGGAAATGCCATTATATCTCATCAAATGTCATACTATTATTAATAGTCTTTTTGTCCTTATAAGTTGTCCAAGGAAATAGTTCATTTAATAATGTCCCGTTTTATTGTTTATATCCGTTAAGTCTTCGTGTCAACGTCATTATAAAATATATTAAGTCCGGAAAGTCATATAGTTGGTACATCGTCTTTACAAAGTCTTTTTTTTTTATTATTCTTTGTCTATATATATATAGTCGTTATAAAGTCTATGAAGTCCGATAAGTCATTACTGTCATTCAACGAATGTATAATTTATAAATGGTCCTTTCAACGTCTTTTTAATATATATGTATATGCTTAAATTGGTCTTTTAATATATTTATGTATATATATATTCAAATTAGTCTTTAATGTATCTATATATATATATTAATTTCATTATTATAAAAATTTGGGATTAAATTTTAAATATAGATCAATTAATTCAAATACCATTTAACTTTGTTTAAATACTTTAATTTTTGACTAAATGACCAAATAATACCCAAAACCCTAATCCTTATCAATAAGCCGTCGTTGACCAAGTTTGACCGAACCAAAAATTTGACCTAACACCAAAATACAAATCAAATCCAATTTTTGAACCAAAACTCTTTTCTGGCCGGTTTGACCAAGTTTGACCGGCGGTTTGACTAATGTTGACTGAACGAAAATCAAGTTTCCGGTGGATCTATGAACCATAACCGATTTCCAAGACCAAAAACTAAACGAAAGTCACATATAATTCGGATTTCGGATATATATATGCAACCGAAAACTTATTTATGTTAACAACGATTTCGGATCCAACGATATACACACATACAAACCGATTTTCATATAAAAAAAAATTGTAAAGTTTCCGGATTTGGAGGGATTTCGGTATAAGATTTCGGATCAACAAGATTTCGGATCCAAGCTTTTCGAATTCAAAGGTTTTCGGATTTGATGCTTTTTCGGATAAACCTTTTCGGATCTACCAAGATTTCGATCCATATATATACGTTTAGATATACTTACAATAGCCGAAATATAAATCTATTCTGATGAAGAAATTGGATCTAAAAATATATAGCCGAATATATATATATATATATACATATCAAGAACTCGGATACATAATCGAATATACATATATATACCCAAGATGAAATTTTCGGATCTATTCATACAAATATATAAGAAAAGAAAAACGGACCTATATACCTATATGATATATAGTCGCGATTTGTATGTATATATATAAAGAAAATCTGAGAATTTGAAGGAGAAAACCATTTAGATCCAAAGATTTAATCATCACTTACCAAGATATACAAAAATATTGAAGAAGAAGATGGTGGTTAATGGTGGATGGTGGTGGCCGATCGGTGGTATAGAGAGAGAGGGAGGAGGCGGCTGTGGAGAGAAGAGAGGGAGGAGAGGGAGTGAAGTGAGAAGGGGAGGGGGAAGAAATGAGAGAAATGGAGTTAGGGTTAGGGTTTTGTTAGTTCCCACCCATGACCCTTGACCGAGTTGACCATCTTTGACCTTCACAAAACTCGTTTGACTCGACCATTTTACAAGACTCATGACCCGTAAATTTATTTTGTCGTCATATTTAAACGTAACTTTTTAATAGCTTTCTAACGGATATAAACATGTCTATTTTTACTTATTAAATCTTTACTTGATTTAATTTTAAGTATTTTACTAAGTTTGGCATTTCCACAAGACAACTAGCATTCCTCCTGTTCTCGAGTCCACATACAATTTTTCTAACGTCTAAACGCTCAATAAGCCCAAATCTAATAGAAATTCATTTATTCCGTGATAAAGTCTTATTAGACTAATTACGTACATAAACAATACGAACTAAAAATGACCGGAAAGTGCCTTCGGAAAATACGGTCAGATGACGGTTGTCACAGGTGTCAGTTTTATTCGGTCTATTGGGGGAGTAGAGTCGGGATAACGTCTTTTGGGTTATGGTTAGATGGCAACTAGTGATATGGGTTGTGTTGGACTAGACTATATGTAAAACTTTGTTAATTGTTGTGTTATTTCCTTTTAACACCAATTATATCCCTAAATTTCCATACACATTGTTAATGACCCTTGTAAGCCTTCAGATTTGTACATTACAGCCGTGTTATTTACCTCTTTTGATCGACGTTATATGGTGCTAGCACCATGGCGACGTAGGGATGATTCTATTACAAGCCTATGGTTAAAATATATGCATCACGACTAGGCTTTGAGTGATTGATACAATATTTCAACCCAATAGTTTGTTAGTTGGAGAAAGTTAGTTGAGATGTTCTTCTTTCATTTGATTAAAGTGCTTAGTCGTGTTTTCGACACTTGTTGATCATTCAAATATTGTCAAACATTTCGATTTTCATTTAAGATTAAAACTGCTTAACCACTCTAAATTGTTTTCTAACTTTCGTGGTTAGCTTCTTTTTTATTATTGTCACGTTTTGCAATCGAGAACCAAGGAAATGATTGTTTTGAAATTTGAATTTGCTTGAGGACGGCAAAAACTTAAGTGTGGAGGAATTTGATATCGCATATTTTATATATATTTATTTTATGCAATATCATTTTTTTTATGTTTGTAATATTGTTATTTTTATAGACTTTTACACTTACTATGTATTTTTATTGGATTATAGGTCAATGTGATGAAATGTGTTCAAAGTGAGTTAAATCAAGTCTATTTATGAAGAAAATGGAAAATATAAAGAATGGAGCTCAAAAGACGATGTACCAAATACTAATCTTTGGTGTTACATGAATATTTTGATAGAAGACTTTTATCAAGACCCTCTTTGTGCTCGGGTAGAAATAAACGAATGAATTAAGTGATGCCATAATATTAAAGAGAGGTGGTGATTGTGAGTGGGCTGGAGCCGAGAAAAGAGCTTTTGCTCTTGATTTCATGTGGGCTAGTAATAAAAGGAAATAATAAGATCATGAATAGGAAATAAGCCCAAATATTATTATTATTGTTGTTCAAAGTTGGCCCAATAAAAAGAAGTCAGCAGCCCATTAAGAATTGAAGTGGTCGGTTAGCATGGGTCGAGAATAAGAGGTGGTGATTTTGGTAGTACGTGGTCATCAAGTCAAGCAAAAACTCTATATATTTAAGATTCAATGTCAAAGGGCAATTAATTTTGAACAGCTAAAGGAGTTGGAGGGTGTCGGTCGATTCGTGAGGGGCAGCCGCAAATCTCATGTGGGTTTTGGGCTTTTGGTTTCATAAAGTAGCATCTATTCGATCATAGCCGTCGACATTCATCCGCTCGTTCGACTCTTTTTCTCTTATTATTATTAGTTAAGTTAAATTATTATGGATTCTATTATGTTAATGTGTTTAATTATGTCTAGCTAAGTATTTAATCATCTACTAAGATGAAGTGACACATTGAATAATGGTTGCATAATCTTTTTAATCCAAGTTGATCTTTAATCATCTTAATTAACGTTGTGTCGAGATCTTAATGAATAATTTTCTTCTCACTTATTATTATGTTTGTTGGTGATATATGTATGCTTTGTCGATAGTGTCGGAAGTATATAAGTATGATTTCAATTACTTGTCTATGAGTAGTTGGTGCTAGTTCATTGTGTGATAGTAAACAACATAGTAATAATAGGAAGTAATTTGTTAAATGGGATTAGCGGTTGATGGTGTCACGTTAGTTTCATGTAGGCATGATTGTTAATTTATAGACAAAACAAATTGATTAATTGGGTAGATTATATTAAATGTTGGTGGTGCCAGTTTTCTATGATTGAACTAGTTAGTTAATGGAATTGAATAGAGTTATAAGCTTGTCGGCCACCAAGTGAGTTTCTCTGTTCGAATCTAGGTTTTCTTGTCAACATAATTGGATTGGGTCTTAAGTTAAATGCAACCAGAGTTAATATGTCATGGAGTCGAAAGTAGATGATCTTTTAATTAATTTTGATATTAAAAACTCTCTTTTCGTTTAACTCTTCGGAATTACTAATTTTATTAATTAACTAACTTTTTCAAAATCCAATATGACGGGAGTCTTTAAAATCCAAAGTTTTTCTTAAACTACTTAAAACTCGCTTACTCTTAATTAGTCTCTGTGGATTCGACCTGGACTTACATTTAAACTATATTGCATACGAACGGGTCCACTGCCCGAGAGTGTGTAGTAGTCAGTTCGAGGGATTTCTTGTTTATAAATTTAAGACTAGATTTTACACATCATATATGAGCTTAGTATTGCATGAAATTGTTGAGTTGAGCTTGTTAGTGACCATTATGGCCAAAATGAGAATTTGGTGAGTATGATTTGAAAAGGGGCCATATGGTGTTGATAAAAGAGATTTTAGCAAAATGATAGATTTGAGATTGATGATTTTGAAAGATTGAACTTTGTTAAGTGAAACTTAAATTTTAAGCCAACTCAAAGAAATTGAGCTTGGGTGATTAAGAATGCTAGTGAATCGATAGTTTGGCTAAGTGAGTTAGCCAAGATTATGAATAAAGTCTTATGTGCATATTGTATTGATTTGCTAGGTTGAAAGCTTTGCACTTGTTGTAGCATTGTTGATTGTTGTTAGTCGCGGAGGAGGTGAGTAATCTTGCATACCTTTATGTATACGTTGGGTCAATCGACCACATCATGTTGAAGCCTTTTGTCCATGTGTGGTGTTGACCACATCATGTTGAAGTTTATTTATCCATGTGTGGTGATTGATTCGGCGTAGGCCCATATGGGGCATAGTGTTTATGAGGCCTAAGAACCTCCGGGGCCTAAGAATCCCGATAGTTAATCATGTTGATGATTGTTTAGCGCATGTGGATCCATGTATTTGTTTATTAGCGCAAAAGTGAGTATGCAAGTAATAGTATGATGGTACGATTGGCTACATGCGATAGTCCTTTGTGTTTTTGCCCTCCTTCGTATATATATTTGTATGCAAGTTTATTCACTAAGCATTCGCTTACTTTTTAGTTGTTTACCATTTTTTTTATAGGTAGTTCCGGAAGAAGGAACTAGTTGTTGATTAAAGCTTGAAGTATTAGAAGTAAAGAGTTTGCTAGACTTGGAGGTATTTAGGTCATTCATGAATGACTGACAATCTTGTGGTTTAGAGGCTTAGACATCCCTCTCCTTATGGCTCTTGGTACATTTTGTTTTGATGGTCATGCTATTATCAAATTTCTGTAAAAGGTCAAGTGGGGTTCCATAAAGTTGCAGAAGTTGTATTTTGGACGAAAATGGTGTCAAAATGGGTAAATGACCCATTGATGGTGTTCCTTAGATTTTAAACAAGTTGATGTTGTAATTATGTTTGAAATATGTCCATATAGTTGTTGGTAATCACTGAAACGTGTTTTATGAAGTTCGTTTTGAGATTTGAAGGTTGAAAGTTTGATCAAGTGTTGATATGATATTTTTGGTTTGCTGATTTGGTGCTCACTGTGGCGCAGTGGGGGTGGTTTTGCCCACTGCGGCGCAGTGATGTCCCATGGCCTGAATTATTTTTCCTCCCACTGCAGCGCAGTGAGAGTGTGTCCCACCCACTGCGGCGAAGTGGGGCTTCTCCAGTCTTAGGTCCGAGACTTCCCACTGCGGCGCAGTGGGAGTGCTCAACCCCACTGCGGCGCAGTGGGGGTATAAAAAAAAATATTTCTTGTGTTTTTCGGTTTATCGAGTCAAGTCCTTTCACTTATTGCATCACAACGACAATAAAGGAAATCCATAAACAACCAAATGACAATAAAGTCTTAATCGACATATTAAAAAAAGCGTCTAAGTAAATGAGGCAAAACTATGGCAACAATGAGTCTTCATCATAGAAACCATCTACCCATGCCTCACTCTAAGCAAGCTTCAATGATTAACCCGAAGAGACACAACATGGGGTATTCACAATTAAACCCAACTTCACCATCCTTACAACTCATCGCTACCAAGGTCCTTGTGTAGCCTAGTGAGGTAGTGAACACACGTGCAGAGGGATACATTTACAATTATTGTCCGGAACGTAATTGCAAATGTATCACGATACAAGTGTGTTTATGTGGCTATACTTTTGTTAACCAAGGTGGGATGTATAAGAGATGGTGGGATTGTTGTGTAGTGTTATACTATGATGGGTTGCATGTGACCAATCGGTTATAACGCTGGCGGTGTTGATGTTTAAGGTGAATGTGTGATGTGTTTTTCATTGAGGTAGATGAAGTTATTTGTGAATTATGTGGGTGGTATGATTATTGCCTTATAACTCGGAGTAACTCTCGATTCTGAGGTGATAGGGTCTTGTGTGTGCACAAAACTTAAACACTAGGTGAATGGTTATCCTAAGGTTTGTCAGTGAGGTAATGAGTTTCACTCTTTGCCATACAAGGGGATATAGAAGTCATTCGCAATGAGTGCTTTATGTGAGACTTTCTCGAATAGGTGAAGTTAGGCTATATATTGAAAATTGTTGGTGGTCTTTTGATTGATCGTGGTGAATATCATATTGACCTTGTGCTTGGTGCAACCAGTTGCAAAGGCTACTTATAGGTTGGCTCCTACAAAAAATGACGGAGTTAATGTCTTAGTTGCAAGAGTTATTGGATAAAGGTTTCATTCGTTTAAGTTCCTCGCCTTGGAGAAGTCTAGTCTGTTTGTTAAGAAATATGGTTCATTGAGGATTTGCATTGACTACAGAGAGCTGAATAAGCGAATGGTAAAAAATAAGTTTCCTCTTCTAGGTATCAATGACTTGTTTGATCAATGCAATGGTGCTTCTTACCTTTCCAAGATTCACTTAGGTTCTGGTTATCTCTAAGTTAAAGGTTGAAAACAAAACTGTGGTTAAAACTGTTTTTCGTACTCGTTATGGGCATTATGATTTCCTTATGATGCCTTTTGGTTGACTAATGCTCCGACCGCATCTATGGACTTGATGAACCGAGTGTGTCTAACTTCTCTTGGTCATTTCGTAAAAGTATTCGTTGACGATATTCTTATTTATTCTAACTTTGAAGATGAGCATTAGGTTTATTTGCGAGTTATTCTTGAACGTAGGAAGGAGAAGCTTTATGCTAAATTCTCCAAATGTGAGTTTCGGCTTCGACAATTTCATTTTCTCGGGCATGTGACTTCCGAAGGTGGTATTAAGGGCGATCCTTTAAAGCTTGAAGCTGTGATGAATAGGGAGTAGCCTAAGTGTCCTATTGATGTTAAGAGTTTTCTGGGTTTAGCTCGTCATACTAGGAACTTCCTTCAGAATTTCCATTGTAAAATTGAACCTATGGCTGTGATGACGAAAAAAAATTGAAAGTTTTATAGACGGAATAATAGGGGCAGTTCATTTAGACGTCGAGGCAGATGTTGTGTGAGAATCTTATTCCTCATTGCCTAAAAGCATACATGATATGATGGTTATAATGGCGTGTGATTTCTGGATATGAACATGAGAAATTAAGGTTAGACGGAATTTGTAAAAGTATATGGTTGTGAGATGAAGTACTCTCTGGGCTAATATAATGTGATTGTACGCTCTTTGAGTCACACTGTGCAAGGTTGTACTAGCACATGGATATCGAGGGCTGATGAAAGTAAGTCGGATTGCTCGATCCTGTTGGATCAGCCTAAGTTGATGATTGATCTGACAATTATGTGATTGACAAATGATGGAGTTCAGAGAGTTACGAGTTAGTGGATAATAGTCTTAACTTTTGATATAAGAATATCGTGTGCAAATTTTGAAGAATTGTAACGACATCTCTATGTTGCTGACTCGATTATGAGGAAAAAATCCTCTTAAGGGGGAGGTAATTGTAACATCCTAAACTTTTCTATCTTTGACTTTGACTTTGACCATTAGTTGACTTTGACGCCGTTAGTTGCTTAAATGCTTAGGTAATTAACTATTAAAGCTTGGATAATAATATTTTAGTTGCCGTTAAATATTAGAGTGCTCGCTCGGTCGTTTGAGTTCCCGGTTCGTTAGTTTGAGCCTTCACAGTCGTTAGATTTAAGTTAGGGGCACTTTGGTAATTGTGAAAGGGGTGGACGGTTTTGAGGGGATTAGGCAGCCCTAATCCCTAATTTTTTCCAGAACTAAGTGTGTGTCATTGAAGGCGTGCCTCACTTTTCCTTCCTTGCTCAATTCCTTTGATTTCGGGTCGATTTGGAGCGATCTAGGGCTTGATTTCGATTCCATAATCATCCATAAATGTAATAATTGAAGTCCTTACTGATTATTGATCATTTTCATCTATTCAATTCGTTCAAACTTGGTCTTAATTCAATTGAATACGTTTTGTTGTTAGAATCAATGAATTCGGGTCGATTTGTGATCGTTTGGTGCTAGAATTCGAATCTCTAATCATCCATTGAGGTATTGATCGAAATATGTGTTCAATATCATTAACTTTCATTCTATTAATTCTTTCATAACTGGGTTTCTTGATTGGTGGTTGATTAAATAAGTTTTATTGATAGAAACGATGGTTTTGGATCGTTCGGTAACCCAAATTTCAATCGATTAGGGTTTGGTGATTCCCTAAATGTAAGAACGTGATATTGATGAGGATTTTATGATTAGATAGAGTCCTTTTATTATTCACACCTGATCTTGCTCAAGGGAGGGTATTTGTTGATTGAAATCAGTCGTTTTCGCCAATTTAGTGACCTAAAATGTTAATCGTTGTCTTGCAAATCAATCGGGGAGTAATCGATGATTTCATTGCATCAATATACCCTTAATCTACTGTATTTTAGGGTTCAAAAGTTGTGGTGGTGGTTTGGGGTTGTTTGGTAATCGTTTGAGTTATGTCTGGAAACAAAAAAAAGGTTTTTGGCCGTTTCTCAGTAGGTGCAACGCACTTAGTGTTGCCGAGTCGAAGTGTTGCAAGAAGGTGTGATACACCTCTAGTGGTGTGATGTAGTGGTGTGGCGCACCTGGATTTTAGGTGCGGCACACCTTGTGCTGATTTGCACATTTGGGTTTGTTTGATGCTCATTTCAATTGTGTTTTCATTCTAGGTTTTCGAGAACACATTCAAAATATATTAAACGGTTGTTTATTGGTTATAAAGCGTTGAGAGGTAAGATAACTACCTTTTGGCACGAGGAACACAACGAGAACTTAGTTTTCATAATTAACGATGATTAAAGCCCCTTTCATACGCTAGTTAAGTTATGGGAACTTCGGGAGGGCTTACGGTTGGTTTTATGCATGCTATGCCTTAGTTTACTTTTGTTATTAAGGTAATGCATGCTATAGCTTGTGATGATTAATATCATTGGTTTGATAGTATATGGTTGATATGTTATTATGATTTGCATGGTTGAATGAGATTGTGATTTCAAGCTTGATGCGTAATTAACCTTAGTTAACTATGGTTACTTATAGTATGCATGCTAGGATGACTTAGATGATCAATATGTTTTTTATGATGGTATAATTGATGGTCGAAATGATGTTGAGATTGCATAGGTCAACTTGATTGAAAGATTGATATGAATGAAACGATGTCTAGACTACGATTGTATGATTGATTAATATTGCGATTGTACAATTGATTGAGATTGCGATTAATTATTTGTGGTCGATTGATTAGCCTATACATGTAGTGCACTAGAAAAATGTAGGTTTTCATGGTCACGATTGCACGATAGGGGCCCTAAAATGAGATTGAATAGATTGTTGAAACTATGCGATTGAAACAGCTAAAATATCCTTAAGGTAAATACGGTTGATAATACTCGAGTATAAACTTATGTTTAAAAAGTGTTAAGCTTAACCCATGTTAGTCTGGGGGGGGGGGGGGGGGGGCTGGTGTGCTACGGTTGGTCGGATGGGGTAGTCATGATGCTCCTTACGAGATGGTCACAATTGCTTGAGTTTGCCGGGTGGTTAGGACCGATCACCATGCTTTGTTAAACGGCTTTCTCCTAGATTTGGTTATGCTTATCCTTAACGACGCCGATAGACCCCGAAAGGATTACCCATCATGTCGGGTGAAAGGTTCCTTGAAAGGTCGAATGACCGCCTATGCACAACCCGCGATTGATTTACTTATGTGATGCAAGTCACTACTTAACGATTGAAAATGGCACAACCTATGATTAATGATTGAGATTGAAAATGAGATTGATAATGATGATTGATGAGATGATTGGGGTTGCTAGGAACATGTAGGAATGATATCATCCTATTGTGTTATTCGATTGATATGTGATGATGATTGATATATGCTTTACATGTGATGACGATTCCTATATGCTTGACATGCGTATGATATCTATGAGATTGATTTAGTTGGCAACCTTTTTATACAACATGTGGTTATCTTACTCGGCTTTTTAAGTTGACACTTGTTTTGTTGAAAATGTTGTGTCTCCTCAGGTTAATCATTAAAGCTTGCTTAGAGTGAGAAATGGGTAGATGGTTGCTATGACGAAGACTTATTGTTGCCATTGTTTTGCCTCATTTACTTAAACGCTTTTTTTAATATGTCGATTAAGACTTTATTGTCATTTGGTTGTTTATGGATTTCCTTTATTGTCGTTATGATGCAATAAGTAACACCAAAACTATGATTGACATTTCCGTTAGGAAATGACGACGTTTTAAAAGGGACCTTTTTGCATTAAATGATTACTTTATTTAAAAAAATTTGAAATCCATAATGTTAGGTGTTACATTATATAACTACCACTTATAGTACTGTTTCAAATATTAAAATGAAGGGGTAGTTATATGTTTTTTGGTATGGACTATATTTCTTTTTCTAAATGTATGCATTAAATCAAATATAATTGTATACGTACAGTTTCTAAAAGTTATACAAAATCAAATTTGATTTTAAACATATATTTACTCAAACAAATGAAATTCTAATATCAACAAACCTATACACAATCAAATTTGATTTTATATGTACAGTTTCAAAAAGCTATACAAAATCACATTTGATTTTATTCATACATTTACACAAACAAATGGAGTTTATATTAACAAACGTATATATAATCAAATTTGATTGTATGCTTCAAACTATTGTATTTCATATCATATGTGTTTGTCTTAACTAATCAAGTTTAATTGGTTTATTCAATCAAATATGATTTTATTCAAAATCATAATGGTGATTAAATCATATTATCAAACTTTGGTTTCGACATTCCATCAAATATCTTGTATGTAATACTCAATCAAATGTGATTTGACTCTAAATTACATATAAGAAACTTTGGTTTAGATATTTTATCAAACACTTTGTAAGCAATATTGTACTAAACAACAAAGTCAATTAAAAAATTAATAAAAAATAACAAATTCAAATTTTAGAATAGATCTATGTACAATCAAGTAAAATTGGCTGTAAAATCTGTAAATACATATATAATCAAATTTGATTTACTACATACACTTTGATTTAGACATTTCATCGCACACTTTGTGGGCAAAACTCATTATAAAAATTTTAAACAACAACCAAAGATATAACTTCTTATCATATGAAATAACAAAAATAATAGAAAAAAACTACAAATCATGGATAAAAATGGTTTGTTGATCTATTTTTTAAATAAAAACATAAACTACATAAAGTATTACCAAAATAATATCTAAAACATCATCTTCCATTTGTTGTTGTTGCTAGTGGTTTGAGATGGAAAATCCACAAAGAAGGGGGCACGAGATGATGGCGGAAGCAAGTGGTGGTGGTTGTTGTCGTCGCCTGTGGAAAGGAGAGAGGGAGAGCGTATGTGTTTGTGTGTATCTGTGTGTGTGTGTGTGTGTATCCATTAGAAGGAAAGGAAGGGGAAAGGGGGAACATTTTTGTTTTATCTAGCAAATTTACAATAATACCCCTCCATGTTTTAGGAGGTAAGTGTTAATCTCAATCATTGATGGGAATGATCCAAGGGCTAAGATTAAGCCTTTAAGATCCAAGAAAAATTAATTTTTCATTTGAACAAACCACTTAAACTTAAACATAACATATCATTAAAATAAAAAAACATGTTAAATAGTCCTAAAACCTAAAAACAATACATAATCATAGATATTAACAAAAAAAAATTCATAGTCCTAAAAATAAAATTAAAAAACTTAAAAACACATTACTTAACACTTAATCGTCTAGATATGGCAAGTCTTGCACTGCAACGTGCTCCATGAGATTATATCAAAGGCAGTGATGGACATCCTTGTCTAGTAGCTCCACTAGCATATCATGGTCCCATGATTGTTAAATCATTATATGAACCAGTGATATGGTCTTCCCGTCGCCTTTTATAATCATGTTATATAAAATAATAGCCACATAAACAAACATGCCAATCTTCTCGACCGTCATAGGGCAGAGAGGGTACTTGAACAATTTTATTTTTTCTTTGAAAACACCAAAAGCTCGCTCGACATCTTTTTTTGCCCCCTCTTGTAACTTCTCGAATTTTTGCTCTTTTGGGTCGGTAGGATATTGGTATGATTTAACAAATGTGGATCATTTAGGATAAATTCCATCGATGATAGCAGGGCGTATTTAGAAGCTTCCATTCACGTAAAATGAACTGTTAAGCGTCGTTCCGTTTCGCCCTAGGATATACAAATTTGACTGACTTAACACATTGATATCGATATTTGACCCCGGAGAACCAAAAAAGGCATGCCAAATCCACAAATCTTTGTAAAAAAGTGATTTAGAGCATGATAGTAGGAACACCATGGTCACCTCTCGTATACTGCTCGCGTTAGTCTCCCTTTCCTCTCTTCTCATGGATCCTAACCGAAAGCTTAAACAGATACCGCGCGATGGTGCTACCGGATCGGAGAACTCGGCGTCGAGTCCTTATAGAGCCCCACTCCCTTCGTCCTAAACAAACACTTTCCCTAAAATTCCTGGTTGGATATTGTGTCACAACACTTTCCATAAAATTCCTGGTTGGATTAGGATATTGGTATGCTTTAACAAATGTGGACCATTTAGGATAAATTCCATCAGTAAGATAGGAGGGCGTATGTAGAAGCGTCCATTCATGTAAAATGAACTATTAGGCGTCGTTCCGTTTCGCCCTGGGATATACAAATTTGACTGACTTAACACATTGATATCGATATTTGACCCAGAGGACCAAAAAAGGCTTGCCAAATCCACAAACCTTTGTGACAAAGTGATTTAGAGCATGATAGTAGGAACACCATGGTCACCTCTCGTATACTGCTCGCGTGAGTCTCCCTTTCCTCTCTCCTCAGGGATCCTCACCGAAAACCTTTCACCGAAAGCTTGCCGGATACCGCGCGACGGTGTTATCGGATCAGGGAACTCGGCGCCAAGTCTTAACCGAGCCCCACTCCCTTCGTCCTAAACAAACACTTTCCCTAAAATTCCTGGTTGGATATTGTGTCACAACACTTTCCGTAAAATTCCTGGTTGGATATCGTGCCAGTGATACAGAGTCAACTTACAAATATTTTGGAAGTATCCATACGTTTTGGATTTGACTTGTTGAATTGGCAAGTTGTGAGGTTTTTTTACATAAATTTCCTAAGGGATGGACATATGAAGTCCCTCTATGAGGGTTTGACTTAAGTATACTTAAGTTTTAGTTTGAATGGGCAGAGTTTACCCCTATTAGCTGTCGTCCTTCGGACAGATTAGTAAGGGGTTTTCCCCCATCGGGTATTTGAATTAAATATACACTTCTATTTGGAGGGAGCGCTCTAGCACGGACCCGTTTAAGACAACGTATGCTATACCTTCTGCTGTCGAATCACAACACGACGTTTTAAGCGAAATTAACCAAAAATCACTCAATTGTAAAGAACATGATCCCCATCATTCTCATTTGTTTAAAGTAAAGACACCTTTAATAAATACATTTGTTGATCAACGAGAAAACATGAAAACGATTATAATAATATCATCCATGTTCAAAAAAAAAAGGAAAAAAAGATCATAATAATATCATCCAGTAAGATTTGAAAACCTTAATCCCACCAGTTTTTTTTAGTTGATCTAAAAGAATTCAAATAGACATTTAGAAATGCTTAACATCATGGTGCTGCTTCTTCACAAACTTTTAGAACAAGACATATAATGTGTACATTTAATAACTCTTAGATAAGCAAAGTAATAAAAGATAATTACACCTATATGTTGCTTGCAGCATATATGTTAGCGGCTGTATACACTTGTAAAATTAATACTAACTTGATTACAATCTATCTCCAATTTGAAATTTTTTAAAAAATATATGGTGTATTTACTCTACTTGTTTACCAATTAAATCGAGTCCGACTAGAAAGAATGCAATCCCTTGGAAAAGCAAGAAATAAAAATGGATACCTTGAGCCGATAAAAGACTCCGAGCAGCGGCTGTCAAGAGGAGAAAAGACAACATCAACTCCTTTGTATAAAGTCTATTATGTTTCTTTTTTCTATAAGTTTTCATCTCTTCTTCTTTCATCTTCTTTTGAAACTCGTCGAAATCAGGCTCTGAAATGCCTCTATGGTTTGGTTTTCGGCCTTTTTCAATCAATGAAATGAGATCACCCTCTGATGACCGACCAGATTTCTTGGTGACAACCCATTCATATGCACTTCCAAGTTGGAAAAGGCCCGAGATCATGGCATTGAATTTTGTTACTGACAATGTGTTTTCAAAGAGTAGATAAGGGACGAGAAAAGGGAAAGATCCGGGTGCTGGGAGGATGTTAAGAATGGACATTATCAAGGGGATGTAACAAATGATCAATAAGGGGAGGGTGGCTTCTGGTATGAACATCGTCATTGGGAGAACTACGCAGAAAAGAGTGAAGGAGTAAAACGGCAGGATTAGTTTTCGCAGTAGAAAGAAGAGGAATATGATGTTTCCTTTCTTCCACATGCTAATCTGCATAAAACACCAAACTGACATATTTTGCTAATATATGTTTAAGGTTACATCTGAATGAATCACGGAGTATCCTATAACGGATGCATACCTTTGATTGGATAATATTGGGCAAGCAAAGTCTAAACAATTGCATTGGTCCTGAATGCCATCTGTGTTGTTGCTTTCTGTAAGCTTCGTATGATTCAGGCAATTCACATTGGCACTAACAGAAAGAAAAAAGGAATACATAAATTAGTAGAGTAGCCAATTTCGACTCAGTTACTTATTGATAGATAGATTTAATTGGGTGATGCTTCATCGAAAGTAATCATTTATTTGATTGTTTTGTTTTGTTATTGAATATATAGTTATTGCTATCATATTTGACACGGGAATTATTTATATAGAATTAAAAAATATTGGACAAACGTTTTCCACAAGAAAAAAGTTACTCATTTTAACCCATGACCCACTCAACCCATCCATTTTGCCACTTCTATAAATTATCATCAACTAACGTATCTATGGACATGGTCTAACAATTTCATTTAGGATTATGAGCAACAGTTGAAACGTATTTCAACCATAAAGAAATGTAATGAATTTAGTCAGGACTTCCAAAAAGTATCTATAGACTTTCCTCCTTAAATGGTGTTCTTGTGGTTCTAAAATATATCTCAGTGCTTGCACTTATTGAGGAAATTAGGTAAGTGCATCACAAGGTATAAGAATTGGTCAAAGGTAAAGGGTATTAAAAGTAGAAGGATTTATACCTCTACATCATTGAGAAATATCATTTTCCATCCATGAAGATGGGCTCTAACAGCAATGTCCATATCCTCAACGGTGGTTCTCTCCAACCACCCTCCGGAATCCTCCAACGCCTTAATTCTCCAAACTCCTGCTGTCCCATTGAACCCAAAAAAGTTCAAGAAAACACCATTCACTTGCTGTTCAACTTCAAAATGGAACGCTAGATTAATGTATTGTAACCTCGTGAGCAAATTCTCATCCTTGTTCACAAATGACCAACGTGCTTGTACCAATCCTAATTCCTCATTATCCTTCAAATTTCAATCAAGATTCATAGTTAACTAATTGATACGCTCACGCACCCCAGTCTTAAAGGATGTTTGATTGTGCATTTGTGATATTTTGATTATTGTACTAAAACGTGTTGTAAAAAGTAATGTTTAGAGCTGCTCCGCTATTAGAAGATGTGATATAATAATCTACTAAGAATCATATAACCCAAACTCATTATATAAGCTGAAATAAATATTTGAAAAGATCTGTTTGTCCATATAGGACTAAATTCTGTATATATTACACTTCAATCAGCAACATCTGATGTGATGCTTTGCAATACAAGTCCGACACCCCATAAATACAGAACATATAATCTAGTACCTTAAAATGAATAACTGTTTGTCTGAGGAAATCAGGGGATGGTTGGAAATCAGCATCGAAAATGGCAACAAATTCGTAATCTTTAACATAACTACAACTCATAGCAGATTTAAGATTACCCGCTTTATATCCATCTCTAATCACTCTGTGTCTATAAAGGATATTAACACCTTCTTGTTTCCATCTATGAACCTCCTCTTTGATCAACCATTGGACTGTTGGATCATCTGAGTCATCCAAAACTTGTATCAAAATCTTGGATTTTGGCCATTTTAAATTACACACCGCCTCGATTGATTGCTGATAAACCTGAATATGAGTAGGTGTAAAATAATTACCAAATGGATATCTCAATACATCACAAATAAACAAACTATTCATGGTTAATCCCCATCCCCACACCATGACATGTATAATCCACTTATTATCTCTACATTATATTTCATGGGATGATAAGTCCGGAGAAGTTTTAAGAGGTATATATTTGTAAAACGTAATGATCAATCCTCCTAATTTGTTAGCTGGAAATCCCTCCTAATTAATAGGATTGCGACATGTATAGGAAAGAGAATTAGTGACTTCCATGTATTAACAAGTGGATATATTAGGAGGACTTTTAGAATGATTGGTTAGGAGGATTTATCATTTTCCATTTGCAAATAATTATCAAATGTGTAGTCAAAGTTCAAAGAATTGATTCAAAACCTAGCAAATTATTCACACTTGAACATAAAGAGTAGCAAATAGACCAATGAGTTTTCATCATTTGAAAACTAAAATTTCTATAAATAAAAAACTGGTCAAAACACAACGTGATCTGAATTTAACACAATGTGTTTTTAATTATTTTTGGAAACACATTGTTTTAATTATTTTTAGAAAACACATTGTGTTTTGACAATTTTCTGATTTTCACGCGCTATCAGAAACACATTTTGACTTAAACACAATGTGTTTTTAGTTTACACAATTAAAATACATTGTGTTAAATTCAAATCACATTGTGTTTTGATTAGTTTTCTACTTTTTAAAAAAAATTTAGTTTTCAAATTAAAATAGACCAAGATACAACTCTTTTCAAATTAAAATAGACCAATATACAACTCATATCCTAGCAAAATGTTCACGCAGAGAGCATAAAGAAAGTTCAAAATAAGCTTTAACTCTATATCTTACCATGAGTTTCATATGCAATGCTAATTCATATTCATAAGAACCTCGAAAACCAACTATACAAATTCTCATGATTTCACCATTAAGCAAAGAACTAACTACATCAAACATATTGTAGTATCAAACTTGTCACCCTTTTTTTTTATCATATGTATCTAACATTATGAAAATTATAGGTTCCGATATGATCTCATATAACTGATAAATAGGTGACATTCACAAAAGTGTAATGAATCGGTTCACTAATCACGTTAGCAAAAACGTTGTTCCGATATTCACATAAATTACTCAAACACCAGCTGTTAATAGTTCAAATAACTTAGATCATGAAAAAGGTTAAATTAAAACAATTTCAAAACAAACTTACTATGTGAATCTCAAATTTGAAACACAAGTTACCTCTTTTTCATTACACATTGGAATCTGAACAAGAACCATAGGAAAAAACCCATCACAATCACCACATTCAACATCAACCTCTTTTCTTTTCGCAACCAGCCTAATCTTCATAACACGGATCCAGAAACAACCCAAACAAAGCACAAACCTATCCAAACTCTGAATCAAAAACAAAGCAACACACACATTTGCCAAAACCTGTAATGGAGGGGCAAGATACTCAACCCGAATCAAAACCCATTTCGAGTAAATCCAATCAAAAAAACCCCTAAGCTTAAAAGTATATGACAATGTATACAAATATTGTAAATGCAAATCATGACTCCTAAACTGCCATCCTTTAAAATAAGCCACAATCTCGAATACCAACAAACAAACAGATAACCAAAGGGATAACTTTATAAACGTGTAAAACCAAGGTGGGGTATGTATGGTTTCCTCCGTACGGGCGGCTTTGACACGTCGGCGGACAGCGTAAGAGAGGGAGAAAGTGTTGGCGGCAATGGAAGTAATACAGCCGGCGGCACGATGGGCTTTTAAGAGTAGAACCCAGGTAAGTTGTTTGGCATTTTTGTTATGGGTATGATGAGATGAAACGGTGTCGTTTAGGAAATCTTTTTGGTCTGATGTTGGGAGATTGAGTTCCACCATTGACCAATTCTTGTTGTTTACCATCACCGGTGTTACACGGTGGGTCTTCTTTACCCACCAATTTGCTTCCATTTTTCTTCTTCAAAATATTAATTATTATTATATATATATAGCTAGGTTACGTCGATATTTCAAAGATTGTTTTACGTGAAAAAAAATATGGATATATTGTGAGTTAGTTAATGATATCATGCATGCATAAGGATTTTTGGTGTTATTGAGATGATCATTTAATTTAAAGATTTATAAATGTCGGTGGAGGCCGGGTTAATATAAGAAATCTATAATGTACGTATATTTTGTTTTGCCCACCGGCCACCTAATTCATGAAAATTAGTATTGATATTGAAAAGAAAAGATTTGTAACAAAAGAGCGATGGGATGAAGAAGATGATAAAACACACGTACACGTGTTACTTATAATTTTTTTTTTTTTTTTCATTTGAAATCAATAGAAATATGAATTTTTAAAGTTACTTTTATAAATCCATTTAGATTATTCTTTCCTAGTGCTTTAGTATATACTCGTAACATATTTAAGTGAAAATGTTTAGTATATACTCGTAACATATTTAAGTGAAAATGTTCAGAGTATAACAAACTTAATTCCTCGGGTTCATATCATATCTCGGGGTTATATAGCAGTAGCGTCGTTATTGATGGAAAAAGAACATGACCGACCGATCGACCTCTTTCAGGAACCTGGACCTATACGGCTATACTACTACTTTTACGAATCTATTCGTGACTCTCCTACTTTTGTACTAATTCGTTTTGTAAATATCAGTGTTCCAACAAAAAAAAATTATTGGACCTAGCCGAATGGATATCATTATTGTTTAGTAATATACTAGTCATAATCCTCGTACGATTTACAGTAGTTATATAGATTGTATCATAAAGAAATTTAAATATTCCTTATATATGATTCATGAGTATGAAACAAATTGTGGTTAAGGTAAATCAATAATCGAAGCTAAGTTATAATAAAAGGCAATGAGTAATGATAAATATAATATATGCTTAGTTAAAGTTTTGAATTACCTTAAATATTTACAATCATATCAAAATCGGAACTTGTAAGTATAGTGGATAGCTGCAAATAGTCTTGTGAGTCGGATCGTAAACTCAAATTATTGCAGTGTTCATGTTAATAACTTATTATTATAAGTAATAGGAGTTGAAAATTTGATAAAGAAAAAAAGAAAATTTTATTATTGAGAAAACGATCAATCAAATTAAGTTATAATGTGTTATGTATTTAATATTTAATTAAAATTCTAATAAGGAAATTGAATCTATATACAATTACGAAAGCTAATTTATTTTAATAAAAATAAATAAATTAAAAGGACACATATCGATCAAGGATTAAGCCACGCGTCGTTTTAAAGATATCTCAATCCTGTTTTAGTTTATTGGTAGATTGGGATACCAGTCTCACGACCGTACGTCCCTAGACGTCAGACGACAACTATTGTGTAAACCGGACATTGGAAAAATCGTTAAAACATGGAATCAATTCTAGTCCATAATTTACATGATTAAGTAGAGGATTAGAATAGGATATATAATTAAGTAAACAAATTACGTACGGAGAAAAGCTTAATAATAGATACGCATGTGCCAAAATTTATTTATAGTAAATGTAAGACATAGTCGGATTGAATTACGTACTAATATAAGCGCATGCAGAGATCTTGGTTTACATTCTTGTGTCACACCCCGCTCATAGACCATAGCTATATATTTATAGTCAATCATGGAATAAGACATTATTATTACAAGCCATATTTATGCCGAAATGAACAATGCGACACATGTATCCACTAATAACTTTAATTGCGGAGAAATCTAAAATAATGTGACGGATTATCAAAAGAATTCGGTCACATTGGTCAACTGATATTCGTAAAAAATGACAAAACACATGTCAACCGAAATAGTTTTTGCGACCTGATCTGTTGAGAGACGAAATAACAGATATCACCACCATACAAGCAAAACCAAGAGTAAGGAGAACCGTCGCAATGATCCCACGGTCCAGAAACTTATGTACTTTTGAATTGAACTGATTAATATCGAACCCAAGGTCTAGCTCTCCTTTTAGTGCAGCAATTATGAAAGCTAGTATAGCAACCATACTGTCTGTTACTTGTTTCAACTCCAGTGATGCAGCAAAGCCTGCCCCAACCCCTGTTGCCAATATGTAGCTTATCAACTGCAAAATAATCATCAGTGCATAACATTAATTGTTAGGGATCTAATGTATATTTATTTGTTGCAACCTTCGATTAGAATCTAATAATCAGTATTTATTTTCTATTTTCTAGTCTTAATTACCTTATCAGCATAAAAGTCGAACTCTGGAAGACACGAATGCTGAATCAACCTCTTCTCTTTGACAACATAGTATAAAGCGAAAGGAATTTGAATCAACATGTAAACAACGCCAATGACAGCCGTCGCAAAAACATACCTATTCGAAACAAAAATAACAAATTAATCATATCATGTTTTTTGGATGAAACACATACAGTACTGGTTTGATAATAATTGACAAAAATTAAGAGGTCAATTTTTATGGAACGTTAACGCTTTACCGGTAAGTCTTGATATCCTTCCATGTTGTCTTATCGCCATCAAGCTTGTAACTGTTGCATAACATGATCACAGCAGAAGCAAGTAAAAAGGAAAGAGTAAGGATCCGGAGCACCAAGTTGGAGTATGCAACAGTTTTGACCGACATGGCTACTTAGTTTTTGTTATTGTTAAAATGTGCATTAATTTTTTTCTCTAATCTTGTGTTATATATATACATACAGCTAGCTGGTCTGTGGTACAAAATTTTATTATAGACACAGTTTTTGGACACACATAGACACCTGTTCTACAACGGTCTTTTTTACTACCTAGAGACCAGTTGTCAAAGGCTTTTTATGAGATAAACAAAGCTTTGATAGAAACCGATTTTAATACATTAAAAGTATGAAGACCGGTTTTTTAATCGTCTATATGATTTATTTTTAATGCGTTCACAAAAAAGTCATAGAAAAACCGGTTGCTTGTATAAATGTAAATGTTTCACTTCGCATTTAGACCATCTCTTTTTTAACCAACCGATCTATGCAAAATTGTAAAAACCAATCTCATACGTATTTTGTGCAGTAGTGGTACAAAGTTCGACAAAGACCTGTTATATAGATATCTTCAAGGTGTTTTGTTTTTTGTCTTGACCCTAACTTTAATCTTTCTATTAGTTTATATGTTAAGCTGCCGGCTTCTAATTAAGTTCATGGTTATCAAATAATTAGATTAGAATATACTGTATCATATTTAATTTGTTACGTACATATCGTTGGGAGCCACGTTGGTTGGTCTAATGGAGAAAAGAATGTTGGGGCGATGTTGGTGATTTTACTGTTATTGATCAATGGATCGTTGGTAGGAATGTACGATTGTAATTTATTTAGCATTAAAGGATTTTGTGCAGTCCATACTTTGGGCTGCAGCATATGGCCCATTTTTAGAAAGGATTCCAATACACCTGGGCTTCCAAATTTGATCAACTTTCCACAGCCCATTTATGCAAAAGTCCAAATAGCAAAATGTACGGTACGTTGGTGAGCAGTGATGGTGTTGGCGGCCTCCCCTTAGTCGTGCACAACAAACTGGATTGAACAGTTCAAAAAAATTGAAACCGAACCCGATAAAAAATTAGGTTGGCCAATCGCAGTTCGATTTTTCCGGTCCCCGTCGGGTAAAAACCAGTTAGCCCATTTTTCTAGTAAAACCGGGTACAAAATCGGGTTCTCCAACCCGGTTTCAAAACCAATTACGAAAAACCATTTTTGAACCGGATTCTTTTACTATCCATTAAGTGTCGTCAAAAGATTCATTTGTTACCGTTTTTGAACTTTTTTACACCGTTTTACCATCATAAAAAACTGTAAAAATAAGTAGGTTGGGTTTGAATTAGTTATAACACACTTATGCTCTCAAAACACTCCAAAAATCACTAAAAATATACAAAACACTCATAAAATGTCTACAAAATCCGCTTCGTCGCAAACCCATGACGTTGGTACTTCGAATGCGGAAACGATGTGGTAATAATAAAAGCAAGAAGAAATGCGGATCTCTTTCAACACTATGATTTGTGTAAGTTGTCGGGACTCGAGTCGCAGCCTGTAAAAAATGTAATTGTTTTTTTGTGTAAAGATACTAACACAACGTTGAGGCACCATGTGGAAAAACATTCCAGGTGCTAAGAAACATTCTGGAACATGGTCACTCATCTATGAGTGTCGATTAAAATATTTTTAATTGTTTAAGGGTAAAGTTACACTTAAATTAGTATGTATTTATTCGAGATTGAAAATGATGATTGATTGTTTATTGTTGTTGGCGGTTCCCAATTGGTGTGAATTATCACAGTTGCTTCACGCCACCAAGTGTATTTGAAGGGTATTTGTGTGTGTTTTTCATTAGTCTCCTAGAGAGATTTATCGGGGGTATTTATAGGGCTTGAAGGAAGGATCCAGAAGTTGGTCCCCTTTAACATGATGTCTGTTAGTCAGAGGCCGTTATTCGGTGTGTCTTGAAGCGTAACAAACTTCGTCTTATTGTCACGTGAGGACAAAGGGTCCGTGCCTTATTACAGTATCTTGGTATATCCCTTGTAAGACGTTCGGACCTTATTTGATAAATTAGGCTCTCACCTTGTAAGTAGATATTACCTTTAAGCTGCGGGCTTAAGAAATGGTACATCATGAAGCCCCCCCCCCCCCAACCTATCATTGCAAGTCCTT
Source organism: Erigeron canadensis (assembly GCF_010389155.1). Lineage (NCBI taxonomy): Eukaryota > Viridiplantae > Streptophyta > Magnoliopsida > Asterales > Asteraceae > Erigeron > Erigeron canadensis. The sequence continues at coordinate 18,760,435 of NC_057762.1, read as the reverse complement.
GGGGTGATAGGTTGATTGCTGTAGTCACGTTAAGGAGGGTTTGGATATACATCAAGACTCCATTAGTCGTGAGGATTTCTAAGACTTTTGGATGTATCACAAGGCTTCATCAGTTGGAGGGTTTTTAAAATATTTGGATGTACCTAAAGGCTCCATCGGTTGGAGGATTTTTAAAATATTTGGATGTACCCCAAGGCTCCATTGATTGGAGGGTTTTTAACATATTTGGATGTACCCCAAGGCTCCATTGGTTGGAGGGTTTTTAAAATATTTGGATGTACTTTGAGATATATTATGAGGGTTCTCCCCCCTTTTTTAAAAAAAAAGTGTAACTATATTATTAGTATTTGTTTATTGCTACAGTGGCAGGTGTAGTAGGCTCGTGGCCCGTGGTCAGTTGGCCTTGTAAGGCGTGCCCGATATTGTATCCGTTAGATTTAGCCTAATATTGTTCCACGTGTTCGTATTATACCCTTGGAGCATATAGACAGCTCCTTTTCTCTCCTATAAATATGATCTTTAGGTCATTTGTTTAACTTTTTCTAAATTTTCCTTGTTTCTCTTTCTTTTCTGGTTTTATATCCGGAGCCACCGGAGCCTTTTGGTTCGACCCTGCCGTCGGAGCCGTTTTACTCCATCTTGTCACATGTCTGTTCTTCTACGCCGCTTATCTTATATATATATATATATATATATATATATATATATACTTTGTTTATTATATATGGGTGTTGGTAATAGGAGAGATCTGCATATCCAATTTAGTACTGCCACTAGGGATGATTTGTTGGAGCTTTTATCGGAATATAGGTTCCCCCCGGGTATGGTTATAGCCTGCTACGACCATTGGATACCATTAAGGCGGTTCCAGTTGGTAAGATTGCACTGTATTTTGGTATGTTCGAGTTGGGAAACGTGCGTCTTCCCTTTACAAATTTCTTTTTAAGCGTGTTGGCGCACTTTAAGTGTCATATATCTCAAACTACTCCCTTTGGGGCCTTGCGTATTACCATATTTGAGGCGTCATGTAGGGCTCGTGGGGAGAAGCCTACTGTCGGGCTCTTTCGTAAGTTTTTTCGGTTAGGTGTTACTGGAGATTGGTATACAATTGAGAAGAGGGTCGGCTGTGGGTTACCAGAATGCATTTTTGGTGTGAAAGAGTCCGTGAAGGGTTGGAAAACTAAATTTTTTTATGTGGATTCCCCTATTATCAATCTGGCATACGAAGCTGTCCTTATTATGAGAAAAGGAGAAGCTCGTGGTACTTTAGCTAATACAAAGATACCTATATAGTGCGATCCTGCGATTGCTAAACAGTTGTGCAAGCCTGCCATCCGGTGCCGTATCCTTCCTGAGCCTATTTTATATTTGGCCAAATTGATCTCAGTGTGGGTGCATCATCCTGCTACTCTCTTATCCGCAGCTCTGAAGGGAAGGGTACGACCTCCTTAGACTGATCTTTTTTCTTTGTGCCTAGGATACCGTGTTTCTTTGTAGATTATATGTTGCTTTTCGTTTTCATTTACCCCTTGGACTAATCCTTTTGTGTTCCCAACCTTACTAATCATAGTTATTATTGTTTGCAGCCATGACTTTTCTTGATTTTCTGGAGGAAGATGCTGATGATAACGTCGAGTTTGAAGTTGAGATTGTTGTGGGTCAAGATCTTCCTACCGTTAATAACATTGATTTTGATAGGGAGGTGAGAGTGTTAAAAGATACTCCTCAGACTATTGCTCGCAAAAAGGAGGTGCTAAAGGCGCATGCCGAACAAGAGATCAATAGAAAACTTAGTGCGGCTGAATCTAAGGCTACGGGTAGTGGGGCCGCTGTATCTAGAAGCTAAAAGGAAAAGTGTGGAAGTAAGCGTCTTTGCTTCCAACTCTCCTAAGAAGAAGAAAACTCTTAAAGGCATCAAACTTAAAGAACCTCACGATGGTACATATCGCCTACAAGAGGATGATGTATTGACTGCCGCGCCTTTGCATGGCGCGGGTAAAAGTCCTAGAGCATTGCAGGGGCTTAATGGACAACATGAGGAAGAGCAAAAGAAAGATGAGGGGAAAGAAGGTTCTGAGGAGGGAGAATCGAACAAAGGTGATGCTGACAATGTTACGGGCTATTATGAGCCTGATCCCAGTCATAGTGAGGACCTCCTTCAACGGGTATTCCGGAGGCTCCTAGCAGTGAGGCTCCTTTCCAGATATCATTCCCCAACCTTCCATTTAACACTCTTTTAGACATCGAGGAGACCCGTAGATAGTATGTGTAAGGTACCCTATTGTTGCGTGGATCGTAATAAGACGTGATTCGTTATGTCAAGAGTGCGGAATCCTCTTGAGATAACTAGATTGCTATTGCCTTCCGTCGATTAATGAGCAATTAACCAACCCAAGGAGATACACAAGGCTTGTGGTTCATGTAGGAGATCACACGAAGGAACAATTAACCTTAATTCGTAGATTTACCAAGATTCAAAACCATTAACCTAATTCCGTAGATTAGGTCTTGTATTTATACTAGTTATGAATTGGATCGTGTGGGCTTAGGCCTTAATCGAAGGATTAGGCCCAAAACAATAATCAATCGATCTGCCTCGTGCTGACGTCAACACGAGGTCAGTCCTACATGCTGATGACGTCAGCACGAGGTTCGGCCCTTTGATTCTTTGTTTTACTTCGTTTGGCTCGTACATAACATCCAACCATCGTTTAAATGTTCTATGACACTTATAAACCTTGATTCTATGTTCTTGTACCTGCAAAACAATATATAACACACAAACACAATACTAAACATAAACAGATATAATATTGAAGTTCAAACATAATCATTAAATATCAACACAAGTTCTTATTTAAATGATTACAAACATAGTTCCTAAAACATAAACGATAATCAAATCTATGTTGCGATTATCACAACGAATCTGCATCTACAGACTCCCCCTTGACGATTGCAACTAGATCTCTTTAAAGTCTTTGAACTTCAAAGCTATCCATTAAACAAAAGTCTTGTGCTATTCGCATGAATTCTCTCTTGCAAACAATGTGCGAGAATGTTGCGATAGCGCTTTTCTTCAACTCTCCAAAAGTCCACTGCTGAACAAGGTGTATTCAAAAGTCTTCTCTGCTCACCTTTTGACAAGTTGACAACCTCCATTGGATCATACCTGCGTAGCAACATTTGTTCCTGTGAATCATCAACAAACATCTGTGCTTCGCCTGACTTGATATCTATTTGCCAAAACGTCATCGCTGTCAGCATATCTTGATCCCATCTGATAGCGGGAACCTTCTTAACACATTTAATCCTTCGCTGTTCAAAACGAAATGTGTCATCTTGATTCTTAATCTTCTTCAAAGGTGTTGGCTTAATCAACTTCTCTTCTGGCTTCAGACCTCTATCACTGAAATTTCTAATTCTTTCATCTCTGAATCTATTCCAGTAGAAATCTGCAAGTCCATTGCTCTGAAGATTAGCGAACCATCGTCTTCCCAAATCTATCATATCAGAATCACTGAGATAGTGGAAGTGTCTTTGACTTATTGACATGTACTGGCATCCCTCCTTTCTCTTGATAATAAACAATTTGATTCTGTGATCATAGAACCAACTTTGTATCACTGAGAAGTACTTGGGTGCATCCTTGTCTGATATAAATTCCCAAAACATTGACGGTTTTAAATTTCCACCCAAATGAAAACCAGCACGAGTTACAACCACTGGAATCCTTCTATAAATAATGAACTCAGGATCTTGCTGCACCGGAGGTATATTGAATCTTCTAACATCAATCTCTCGTGTAGCATCAATATTCCAGTATAACTCAAAAATATTGTCATGACCTTCATCAATAATGTTTGCAGATACAGCAAACCTCAAATTTGTTGCATTCCTAGGTTCATCTGGACTGTCTCTGATTGGATTAAGATTGAGATGTTCTACTTCAGCTATTGGTTCAACTTGAATGACTTCATCTTCATTAAAGACACGATCAAAACCATAAGGTATATCAAGCAACCTTTTTCTATCAGCTTCTGAAGTAATGAACTCTCCTTCTTCCATATCTTTACCATTGATACTTTCTAAGTCTTCTTCAGCATCAAGATCGTCCAATGCCCCTATCCTTTGAAGCTTATCTGCAATTCAAACAATTCACATATACAAAGATAAAGAACATAAATCATAAGTCAAGACATAAAAGTATAAATACATAAACGAAATCAGAATAAATAATACTATATCATAAATATAATGCAACAATTACATTAATATTTATCTTATAATCTTTATCTATTTTAACTTACAACAATAATATTATATCATAAATATAATGTAACAAATACATTCATATTTATCTTATAATCAAAACAAAAACAAAAATCATTAGCACTAAGGTTTATAATCCAAATCTGAATCCGAATCTGACTCTGACTCTGAAGATGTATGAGTTAACCCTGACCGTTCTTGCATTTGATCCCTAAGTGATCCTGGATCATAATAATCATCGTAATCCATAATCTCTACTCTAGCTCTCATATGAGCCTGTGGATCATAACCCAATCTCTTTTCTAGTCTATGCACAATTAAAGGGTGCAAATCTGACTCTGTAGAGGCATTGGTAGTAGAATCAGTCTTAGTTGACTCACTATCCTGAGTAGATTTTCCTTTGCTAAGATTTTCTTTTTCTATATGATTATGAGGATCATTCACTAGCTTTTCTCGAATCTCCCTTTCTATTCTATCAGAATTAGAATTGGAGTTACCTGAATTGGAATCTTCCTCATCATCATTTGGATCATCAGGATCTGCATCTGAAGCGGCCATCACAGCTTTGCGTTGAGAATCCTCAATACAGATCACGATTGAAGACTGAAAACGTCTTTACCAGCTGTACCAGCAATCTCTGACTCAGTTTGTCTTGGCGACTCCCCCTGAATATTTGCAATCTCTGTATCCATCGCATCACCAGCATCATCTTGATCTTGACTTCTATTCTCTGGCTCACCAACATCTGGTTGTCGTTGATTTGGATCTTGAGCTCGATCTTGATCTTCATGATCATCATCTCTTGTTTTCTTTGCTAGCTCATCATCCTTATAATCATCTTTATCTCCCCCTTGAGCCAAGAATTGGTCAAGTCTAGAACCAAGAGAATGAACAAGTGCTGTCATTACGTCCATTTCTTCTTGATGCTTGGCAACTTGGAGCTTTAGCTGATTCTCCAAAGCTATAACTCTCATCTGCACTTGAACATCTTCTTCTCAGAAAACAAACGACTCAGCTGCACTTGAACATGAGCAACTGGACGTTGAAGCAACATCCGATGTAGAGGCATGAGGTGGCATCGTAGCTTAAAATGAAGGCATACGAGCACTAAAAGTTCCTGTGGGAGGCATCTGAGGTCTTTGCAAAGGGGCCAACAGACGTCCCATGACAGTAGAAACAGGAACTATAGCCTGAATAAGAGCAGACAAAGGCCTAGCAGCAACTGTCGGCTCTGGCTCTTGACAAACTGTAGACTCTGGAACAGTAGGAATCGTAACAGTTATAGCTTCAGTGACAACTTGCGCGCGAGAACCAATTTCTCGAATGATAAACTTTGGTCTCGACCTTCTTTCCCCAACAACAGTAGCAAAAGTAGTAGACACCGAAACAGGAACATCAACAACTGAAGCTCCTAAAGCAGCAACTGATGGAGTAGCTTGAGATCTCTCCATAGCAGCTTGATATGCATCAAATTCGCTATCAACTTCAGCTTGAGATCGCTGAGAAGTTGGAAGTCTCTCCACAGCATCAACTCTTTTTCCTTGTCTTCTTCTTCGTTTCGGCAATCTTTCAACCTCTTCTTCATCTTCTGAATTTTCAACCACATTAACAAGCAACTCAGAAGGACCAGCAACATCACCAACTGGAGCAGAGGTAGAAGTAGAAACTCCAGAAGTTGCGGGAACAAGATTTGCAGGATCATCAATATCCTCCATAAGAGCATCCATATCTGGATCATGCTCCAGATCTCCAGCATATAGAGGAACATCATTGAGTCCCTCAAACTGATCAGCTCGCTCTTCTTGAGGATCATCTTGAGCCTGATCATTACCACCAGCAGCAGCAGCAACGGGTTCTTCATCTTCCCAACCTTGTCTAGGGGCAACATAGTTAGGATTAATCAAATGTCCGAACAAAGGTGGATTATCAACATGTACCGGAACATTTCTACCCGACAAGTGCTTCATGCTTTCAACAAATGCCTTATGAGTAAGACGACCTAAATTGAACGTAGGACCGTCAAATGGCAATTCAGCTGCAAAGTGACGAATGATAATCATCACAAATCTTGGAAACAGAAAGAATTTCTTGTCTGTACGAAATGACCTCAACTGCTTCTCTAAATTATCAAAAATGTACTGAGAAAAATTGTACGGCTTGTTCAGCACCAAAGCAACCATCTGAGAAGCGTTCTGGATATTCATCTGGTCATAGCCTGTACTCCGGTGACTAATAGACCTCAACAAATAGTAAGCTAGCAACTTCCATTTGCCACGAAGATGATTCTTGAAGTATGGGTGAGAAACAGCACCAATATAACCCATACGATCTTGAGCACCGTCACAAAATTCCTCTGAAAAATCAGTTGGACCTTGCTCTATCTCGACATCACCTAAATGTAATATCGTCCGTAAGTCTCCAGCCGAGAACGAGAATGAAAGTCCTCCAACAGTAGTGCGAATGTACATATGATCACCCATCTGCACTGAACGGGCTGAGTTCCAAAACTCCCTAATGAGACTTATCACCAACGAAGGGTTCTCTGTCACTGCAAAACGTACACGAGAACGTGCAAGAAACTGTAGAACACCATGAAATTCTATTGTACACCCCGTCTGAGTAATACTGAGATCGAGTTCAGCATTGTGCTCCTTGACGAACACACGAGCATTATTACCTTGTCCTGCCATACCTGCACAAAAACAAACAAAACGACAAGAAAACGAAAAGTTAGAAAAAAAAAATATCAGAAATTTCCTAAGTGTCACGACCACCTTCGTGTGACATCATCACGAGGCTAAACCTCTTCATGTGACGTTAGCACGAAGTGTTCTTTGTGAACCCAGAAACACGAGGCATAAACACTTCCATTCGACGATTCAATGAAGTTAAATCATCAACTTGGACTTGTTTTCATGCACATCATTTATTAAATGCCCAGAAAATCAATAATCGAAACAAATTCGATGAACACGAAGTGGTTCGTAATCTTGATGTTCTTCGTGTGAATAGTGACCGAATCATAGTATTTTCAATTAGTCTTGATTTTAAGTATGTTAACATGAACTTGTTTTAGATTTAAGGTGTACAAACATCAACTAATCCAATTTTAAGTCCAAATCATCAAAAATTGAAGATCAAATTCTTGGTTCGTCCTAGTTACTGTTCACGCAAAGAGAGTTCAAAAATTTGGGCATTATAACGACATGAAATCGTTAATTCTTATAGTCAAAACATCAATATTCAATCATAGATCGTGAAAGTACCAACAAATCTAAGTAACAAACACGAAAAGAGGATGAAATCGATCGAAAAGAGAATCGGATGAATAGTGGCACGAAGGAGACGAAGTTCGTGTGGTAATTTAGGGTTAATTTTCGATTAAAAAGTAATTAATGAAAGGTTAAAACCCATACTTATATTCGGAGCTTCGTGGGCCGGGCCAAACACTGAGTTCGTGGGCTTCGTGATGACGTAAGCGCGAGGCATGTTGACGTTAGCACGAACGAAGTCGAATTTTCAGTTTTATTAAAACATAGGAACTGCTTTCCTTAGCCAAATTTTGTAAATTTTCCAGAAAACTTATTAAGGAAAACTACAAAAATTCCAGAAACATAAACCTGTAGATACTCATTACTAAAAATCTGTATCTACTCGAATATGCAATCATAAATCATCCGTACTAACTTGTCACCACAATAATGTATCAAATAAATCTTACATTTTTATCTTGACATAAAATCGATCATTTCTTCATTGATCAAAACATATTTAATGTATAATGCATTACAATACATCAAAATATCATATCAACAACCTATCACATTACATCTTAGGTTGTGATCTTGATAATATAATTACAACCTATCACACTAAGTCTTAGGTTTATAAATACAAGGCAATCCATCCTTGTAACACAGTTCTTGTAATTTCTGAGCACCTTTTATTGTCCGTCGCAATGCAATTCTATAAGCAAGCGAAAACAATTTTGCCTTCAATCACAATCTGAAATTTTGATGCCAATTTCATTGTAAAATGAGTTTATTATTTGTAACCTGCACACTTAACAAACTTCATCAATGCATCAAAAACAATAAAATATCATAATTATGCAAAACAATCAAAATCTTAACCTATTGATCAAAAATCTAAGGCAAGTCCAATCTTTGTCAAGCACACTTATCAACCAAAAACAATTTAAATTTCAAAAATTTACTTGAAACTTATTCAAATATATTTTGACTTTTCAATTTCAAATCCATTTCATTTTCTAAATTAAACAACTTATGTATTAATTAGAAAATCCATCTCTTAAACATACTTACCATCAACAACAAGACTCATATAATTCACTAAGAATTACAACTTTTAATGCTTATCAAATCTCTCGTGCAATAAGAACTAGTTTGACACACAAACTGGTACTTATTACAAAAATAAAAATAAAAATAAAATAAAGAAAATAACTAAAATAAAAACTAAACTACTTTATTTATTTACAAGAAATCTTAAGTTTCTGCAGATTAGATCAGATTAGCATTTACATAAGTCTGCAAGTGAGAAATAATTCTCTTATTATTAGTTATGAACAGTGACTCAACCACAATTACCGGTATATTTGTCCTCTTAAACACTCGGTACTTCCAGTTTCCTTTGAGTTATGACACTTTCGACATACCCTGGCCAAGGACAGTCACCATGTAACCCGAGTAGCCTAATATGCCACTGAATAGTTTGCGAACTTATGTAACCCACATTCAGATATACTTCCGTAATCGATACAAGCACTAAGATAACAAATATTCAATATATATTCAAAAACATCCTTAAACAAATCATGAGACACTTTTTAGATAATAGAATTTAATTACTTTGTGATTTAACTTATTTGCTTTTGCATTTCATTATTTATAAGGAACCCGTGATTTTCTATGAGACCCGAGTAGCGAACTTTCTGACAACCTATCCCAAGTTGGAAGCTTTAGGTAGACTAGGTATACAAAGACACCCCGAGGACATACTTGTCCGAATCTCAAAGACCACATTAGCCCCTTAATTTACATTCATTTCATTTGCATAAACAATATTACATTTAATTTTCATGCTCATGAGTTGTAGAGGTTTTTGCCTATATTTTGAACAAATCCTATAGTAATGCTAGATCTTTCACAAAATTTAAGGACTACATCAATTCATTACTAAAAAGCAAGCATTCTCAACCATATATCTAAATCTGTTTCCCACAAGAACATTGTATAATTTAAGTTCAGATTAAGGAAATGTAAGTCCCAACTATTACTAGATGGGTGCTCAAGACACCTCTATGTCAATGGTGAGTGTACTTTGCAACACAATCACTTAATCTGGACGTGACCAGTTTAGAGTGGTTGTGTACCAGGTAATCTGGAGGTTTACTTATTAAGGTTACAATGTAAATAAGTAAATGCAATAGATACAAGTGACAAGTATTTATATCGATGAGACAATATGTATTTTTCAAATGTATTTTATTTATAGATTGTTAAATAAAATACAAGGTTGTTGCGGAACCAAGATAATACAAAGATGTAAACATCTTAACAACCTATGAAATACAATTGATCTATACTTGGAAATTCTCTTAACAATCGAAACACTTAAAGTTGTGAAATGTTCCTTTTTGCGATTGAGAGAATATTGCACAAGTTCACCAATATTGCAGAATGTATGTGTTTGCAAAGTTGTTGAAATGCTTAGGCAAGGACCTCTATTTATAGTCGAAGTATGAGCATTGGGATCTCAACTTCGAAGTACAAATATGGTTGACAGCACACAAAAGTATTATTAAATAATCTTTTGTGTGTGCTAAATAAAGTAAGACAAAAGGTTACTTTATTCAACCACTCTACATCTTTGCACTTTTATCCACAGACAAGATTATTGTCCGGTTAAAAGGATGTAGTGTAAAAGGTCCTCCTCGTGATCAGTGTAAAGCTTTGTAAAGGCTTTTACACTAAAGGATCTCCAATTGATTGATCTGGTGAAATGTCAACTGGGCTTCGCTGCCATTGCCATTTCCTTTCTTCCACTTGTTGTCTTCAACTTCAACTGGAAGGTCTTCAGATCTCAACTGAAGGAAGTCATCAGTTGCTTAAACTGTACAATGCAACTGGACTTCTAATATTTCGGACAATTCTTCATGCTCTCCAGATGCAGCTGGAGAGCTCCAGTTTATAGCCTAAACTGGACCTAACAAATTCCCCCTAATTGTCCTGAAATATTGCCAAGTATTTTCAAACTTGTTTCTATACAAGTATAAGTTTGAAATACTTGAATTTGACAAAACCTATTAAGTTTCCAAGACATTTTTATAGATCATCAAATGCCTTGTGTTTAGTTTTAATTGTTTGTAGATCTTATAAGTTATCTAACTTGTGAATTACAATCTGGCAACTTGTATATACACAATTTTACAATAAAGTTACAAGAAAGTAAATAAAATTACAAGCAGATAGATAGAAGCAAAACTTAAATAGATGGCCCTTCGCCAGTTTTCCTTCTTTTGGCAACTGATGAAATTGGCTGTTTGTCTTCAAGATCAAGGCATAATCTTTCTTCAATGTTTTCCTTGAACTTGATCAGATTTTGCAATACATACTCCCAGCCTTTTTCAACCTTTTTCTTCCGCTGCCTACCTTCCAGCAAACTCAACATCTCCACATGCTCTAAATGACCATACTGATGGACATCAGGGTTCTCAGTTGTTCTTTTGGGTCTACCAAAGTATTGAACCTCGACAACAAAATGTTTGGCACCAGGCTTGATCGATAATTTTACATCAGTGATCTTACCTTTATTGTGCCTTCGACGTTGTACATCAGATAAATATGTGCGAGCCTCTAATTCATTGGTCAGCTTGATCTTGCTTGTGCTCAGTTTTTGAGTAGCAGCTCGAATATCATCAGTTGTGGGTTCAGATGGTTCTACCCAAGTCCTCAGATTTGCATCTCTTGATAAGGCTTTCTGTTTTCTTCCTTTGGACTTGGGTGGAGTTAATACTTTGCTGACCACCTTCTTTACCTGTTCAATCCTTTTGAGAATCCCCTCTGACCTTATCTCTTTGGCCTTTTCCACCGATACATTTAAACACTTGGCGTCAAGACCAGCTTCATCATCTTGATAGTGTTTGTCCAGTTCTACTTCAAGCATTTCCTTCAGGGCATTGACAATCCTTGGATTTTCTTTTATTTTCTTGTATTCCAACAGTGTCAAGCCAAGGAGTTGTGCGTCAGTTACATCAACAAGAGGGGTTGGAAGATTTCTTGTAGATTCAAATTGATTTGCCTTCATTTGTTTCTTCCTTTCCTTGACCAGATACCCAACCCTTGCTAATTTCTGACTTTCACTTTCAGTAACTGGAGGCAATTGATCAACATTGCCAGTTTCCAACATTGGTGCATCGGTGGCAGGTTTCGTAGAGTCATCAGTTGCAATGGCCTTTCCTTTAACCACATTCCCCTTAACCACATCATCAAAAGATTCAATTACCTGCTCAACAGGCTCAGTACTGGTAGAAACAACCATCTCCTTCCCTGCACCTGAAGCTTCAACAAGAGTGCGAGGGGCACGAACAGACCTTTTCCCCTTGGCAGCATCTAGTCCTTGCCTGATAGCTTCAAAATCGGCATGACTGGAGGGCAAGCGATCTAGAGGCTGCCACGATTGCATGTTCTTGCACTCTTTGAAGACTCCACATAACATGCGAACTGTCCTCCATAGATGATTTATCTCTTGAGATTGAGTCATGATATTTTCACAAGTGGTGTCTTGACCCTTTTGAATCGCTTGAAGTATACTTAAATCATCTGGGGAGAGCCCAGTTGCTGGTGCTTCCTTGCCAACTTCTTCCTTTTCTTTCCCAGCTTCAGTGGTCAGTTTTTCAATAGCCGATGTGTGATCAGATACCTTCCTGGCTAATGTATCCAGACTGCACCTCAACTGATTGATCTCAGATGTTATGGGGGTGAGATCAACCTGGGGCGCTGTAGTCTTGGTGATCTCAGATATCACCCTTTCTATCAAATTATTCTCCCTTTCAGCCAAGGTATTTTCAATCCTCTGACCAACTGAAGTGGCCAATTAGTTGCCAAGCTCAACCACATTGAGACCAGGCTTTTCAACAAGTAGTTTGACCTGTCTTTCCAATTCGTTCAACTCAACCTCTGACGATCTGATAGTGTTATTCATCAGGTTGGTGATGGAGGTGGGTACCTTAGATTGAGTTAGGTCAAAAGCTTCTTTTAAAGAAGTAGCCAGTGAATTGCAGCTGATGACCAACTCGCTGAGCTTCCTGAATACCAAGTCCTCATTGCCATAGAACTTGTTAATCCCCAAATCAACCACCCTTACGTTTGTGATGTGATCCTTGTGGTATTTGGAGAGAGACTTGGTATTCTTGTCCAGTGTCTTTTGAATATCCTCCACCCTTGTTAAAATGTTTGAGATATCGGTTTGGAAAGACACGAACTGGCTGTCCAGGGACGGAGGGGAAGGTGCCACTGGACCTGCTCGGAATGCAACAGATACAACTGGAGGAGGTACATGAAGTGAAGGTTCTCCAGTTGTTGTCGCACCAGCTGAAGGAAGTGAAGTTGTTGAAGAAGGAACGAGAAGAGATTCAATGTGACGTTCATGCTGAGAATGCTCAGGTGTGAACGTCAGCGACGGTGGTGTAAGAATGTGTCTTATTTCGAGGCACATTTATGGAGGAAAGTAATTGTCGAGATGCGAATGTTGGAATTTCTTGTAAGGAGGAGAAGTCAAGAGGTGAAATTGAAACTTGTGGTTCTTGGGGTTGACCAAGGAGAGAAGGGAGCTGATCAAGTATAGTTGCATTAGCCATCTCCTGGTCAGATTCAGTCTCAGATGAATCCAAAGACTCAAGCTGAAACTCACCCTCATTTATGCCAAGATCCATAAATGTTGGGGGTGGCTGAATAAGTTGTTCAGACTCCTGATGACCAGTTTGAGTTTCCTCAATGGTTTCATCAGTTATAGGATCCGTTGCCAAAGCATCTTCTCCCTGAAAAGAGGTAACTGGAGCCTCAACTACAACTGCTCTTTCCTCAGTTGCAGTATCATGGGCTAATGATTCAAGGACCAAAATCACAGACTGTGACTGGTCAGATACAGCAAGTCCTGATCTAGATCTTCTATTTTTGGTAGATCTTCTCGCCTTTGGAACCGCCTGGATACCTGAGGGGAGATCTCCAGTTTCTGCAACAGTCACAGCATCTACAGACGAACTAGTGGGCCCTCATTATTTTGAGGCCCGCCCAGTTGTCTTTCTGACTCACTTGGTGGTGGTGCATCAGTTCTAGAGAATGCCAGTAGCATTCTTGGGGAAATCTGGACTTCATCAGAAGTGGACACAAGGTTGTCCAGATTTCTTAATAATTCTGGCACAGAGTATAAGGATTGTGTGTTGTTGTACTCTTTTCTGCCCAGAATTAGTATGAAACAAAGGGATAGAAATCGCGAGAATGGGATACAAGGACCCCTGTTCATTGGGATCTCAACTTCGAAGTACAAATATGGTTGACAGCACACAAAAGTATTATTAAATAATCCTTTGTGTGTGCTAAATAAAGTAAGACAAAAGGTTACTTTATTCAATCACTCTACATCTTTGCACTTTTATCCACAGACAAGATTATTGTCCGGTTAAAAGGATGTAGTGTAAAAGGTCCTACTTGTGATCAGTGTAAAGCTTTGTAAAGGCTTTTACACTAAAGGATCTCCAATTGATTGATCTGGTGAAATGTCAACTGGGCTTCGCTGCCATTGCCATTTCCTTTCTTCCACTTGTTGTCTTCGACTTCAACTAGAAGGTCTTCAGATTTAAGTCTTCAGATTTCAACTGGAGGAAGTCATCAGTTGCTTAAACTGTACAATGCAACTGGACTTCTAATATTTCGGGCAATTCTTCATGCTCTCCAGATGCAGCTGGAGAGCTCCAGTTTATAGCCTAAACTGGACCTAACAGGAAACCTTGCTACTTTGTGTCTACCAATATATCCCAAATTGTAATCACTGAACTAAGCAGTTATATTACGATTAAGCAGACTTAAAAGCTAAGTATCCTCACTTCTAATCGTCTTACAGCATTAACTTAACTCTCTCCCATATTTTTGTCATTTTCTCATTTTTTTTACATTTTTATGGTTTTTATGACACTAAGAACTTTTTTTGTATTTTTATGACTCTAGCTATTTACAGACACAAACTTACAAAATTAGTTCTTTGAGAGATTTAATATGAATCGGAATTCTTCATCCCATTGAGAAGAATTAACTTCTCAAATTGAGCCTTATTAAATGCTTTGGTATATTGATCGACTAAATTATCATCAGTTATAACCTTTTCCAAATGAATTAACTTCTTTTGGGCACAATCACGTAAGAAATGATGTCTAATATCAATATGCTTGGTGACCTTATACATGACAGGGTTATTTGTAATGTCTATAGCTAACTTATTGTCTATTCTAATAGGAGTATCAAGAAAATCCATACCGTAGTCACGAAGTTGTTGTTGAATCCACAATACCTGGGAACAACAGCTACCAGCAGCCATATACTCTGCCTCACATGAAGACTGAGCAACACATGTCTGTTTCTTGCACTGCCACGACACTAATCTTCCTCCTAACAACTGACAACCTCCAGTCGTAGACTTTCTGTCATTGTTACAACCGCCAAAGTCCGAATCAGTATATGCAACAAAATCAAACGTTCCTCCCATTGGATACCATAGACCAAGCCCTTGGTTTCCCTTAAGATAACGTAGAATACGTTTTGCTACAGTCAAATGTGACTCTTTCGGACTATCTTGAAATCTAGCGCAAAGACAAACAGTGAACATAATATCTGGACGCGAAGCAGTCAGATACATCAATGAGCCAATAATAGCACGATAATAAGTTGCATCCACAAGTTCATCTTTCGGATCAAGAACCCCTAAACCATGATTTTGTTGAATAGGAGTACCATATGTCTTGGATTTTAACATTTGAAACCTCTCCAAGATGTCATTGACATACTTAGACTGGTGAATAAAGAATCCATCTTTCCTTTGATCGACTTGTAGTCCGAGGAAAAATTGTAATTCCCCCATAGCACTCATTTCAAATTCATTTTTCATGCTCATTTCAAACTCTTTGCACATCTTTATATAAGATGAACCAAAAATGATATCATCCACGTAAACTTGTACAATTAGATAATCTCGCTTCTTCCACTTCATAAACAATGTGCTGTCTATCGATCCTCTTGTAAATCCATTTGTCAAAAAATGTGTCGACAACTTTTCATACCACACTCTGGTTGCTTGATGCAATCCATAAAGAGCCTTATCCAGTCGATATGCTCTTCTTGGATAATTCGGATCTTCAAACCCCGGTGGTTGGTGAACATACACTTCTTCTTTAACTTCACCGTAAAAGAAGGCACTCTTAACGTCTAACTGATACACCTTTATACCTTTGAAACTTGCATAGGCTAAAAATAACCTTATAGCTTCAAACCTAGAAACTGGCGCAAAGGTTTTGTTATAGTCATATCCTTCTCGTTGTGCAAGCCCCTGAACAACCAAACGTGCTTTATTTCTAGTAACGATCCCTTTGTCATCTCGTTTGCATTTATATACCCAACGAGTTCCAATCGGTTCTTTACCTCTAGGCGCATCTACTAACTCCCAAACTCCACGTTTTTCAAATTGAGCTAATTCTTCTTGCATAGCTTCAACCCAACATGGATCTTGAAGTGCTGCCTTAACATTCTTAGGTTCTACTTGAGAAATGAAACCAGAATATAAACACTCAGTTATCAATCCAGTGTCTTTCACTTCACAAAACAAACTAGTCAGATCCTTATTCAACTGATTTCTAGTTCGAACAGGTTCTATAGCATTACCAAGAATATTTTCAACTGAATGATCCTTATTAACTCGATATTGAGGAATCGAATCAACATTCAGACTTTCTCCTAAATTTGTTCTAATCTGAAACTCAGGAGAGCTAAAATCATCTTCCGATTCTTCAGAAATAGGATCATCATCAGGTAGTGTAACCTTTGACGGAGTAAGTGGTGTAGTGTTCTCGTGTTCACTATCATCTGAATCCGTTGACTTATTCTTGTCCTTACCACTTTCATCAACATCAGTAGTAGACTGAACTTTGGTTAAAGTAGTATGGCATTTCGAGTAGGCGGAGATGTAGGAGTATTATCCATGTGATCTCTTAAAATAATCACATCATCAACTGTCTCAGGATCTGAATAAGAATCAGGACCGTGTAGTGAACTAAACACACTATCGTAATCGAAGTTTTTGCCACTTCCAGAATGAGTAGCGGGCTTATGACTGACAATCTTGACATTTGTTCCCAAATCAACTTTGCCGGTTTGCTTGTTATAAACCCGTCGAATTGATGTTCCCAGTTTATAACCCATGAAAAATCCCTCTTCAACCTTTGGATCAAACTTTGACTGAGGTAGATATTTCAAGAAAGTACACGGTACACCAAATGGTTCAACATTCTGTAAATTCGGTTTCTTCTTATGTAGAAGCTCATAGCATGTCTTGTTATTACGCTTGACTACAGTAAACCTATTTAAAATATGACAAGCTGTATTCACTGCCTCCCCTTCTAGAAGGAGGAGATCGATTTTGTTGAGCCATCTTCCTAGGTGAATAACTCCTTTGAGGTGTACGAGAACGACTCGGACTTACACTACTAGAAGTAGTATTCTGTGAAGATCCCTGTCGTTTTGGAGTCTTAGATCTATTGTCATGAGCAACAATATCTGAGTCACAAGATCCTCCAGAGGACATACCCTTTTCTGGACATTTTCGTTTCCTATTTGGACAGCAACTATAAACATGTCCTACTTCATAACAATAGAAACAAGATTTTTTTGCTCTTGCTTTCTTAGCTTTAACATCAAACTCAGCTTGAGTCATGCCTAAACATTCCTTAAGTTCAATTGTGGCTGACTCTTCTTTTGATAAACCAGTTGACTCATTTTTATCAGAAAAATGTACCTTCTTTTGAGAGTTCTTATGAGTCGTATATGGAGTTAAGGGGACTTTTGATAAACCACTAGATGTAGATTCATCCTTATTCCATACTTTATCAATCTTGTCATGATCTATCTTTTCAAAATCAATTTCATTGGATGTAAAAACAGTATCACATCCCTTCATCGTAAAACATTTAATGTTCTTATTGACAAGACAAGTTGAATTCACTTAACTAGATCTTATAGGAGCACCAGCATCATACACTCCATTTTTAGGATTTACTGGTTTAACAAAAGAACTTTCAAGCTTATGTTTCTTATTTAGCTCTTTTATCTTATCAATCGAGCTTTTAGAGCTTTTAGGGGTCTTATGATCAACATTTTGTTTTTCTGAAACGATTGGACCAAGTTCACCAATATCAACCTTTTCAATAAGCTGTGTTAGAGACTCAGTATAATTATCATTGAATGGACCTCTAACCTCATTATAACTCATACTCAAACCACTTTTTTCTTTTGAATCCCGTGGTACAGGTTTTTGCATCTGCATTGATCTTATTAAATTAAATCCCCTAATTTGATCTAGTCTTGTATTAAGCTTAACTATCTCCAACTTTGCATCAACCAATTCTTTCTCTTTCTTAAAAAAATTCTCAGTTAGTTGAGCATATTGTTCATTTCCAGCTTTTTCCATTAAAACTGACTTTTTTAATTTTTCTTTCAAGGCAAGAAAATCCTTATCAGATGCACGAATCTTATCTTGATAAAGACTTTCCTGTTTCACCAAACCAGAATTTTTGGCGAACAAAGAGTCGTTTTCTTTCTTGAACATGGAGTTTTGACTAGTCAAGTTAATAACAGATTTATTCAGAATAAACACCTCAAGTTTCAAATCTGACACCATTTTACAAACGTCAACTATAGAAAACAAAGAACAAGATACCTTCTGATCTGCAGCCTTGCAATCTACCATGTACGCAACAAAGTCTTCAGTTGTCATACCTTCAGGTATCACGAAGTTCTTCATTTGTTCTTCAATGCTCTTCATAGAAATTTCATCAGCAGGACTCGATGACTCTTCCTTTTCTTCAGATGCTTTCACTGCTGTCACAGGTTCACTCTCAGATCTTACAGTCTCAGCAACATTACATACATTCTGCTTAACTATCTCAGATGCACTTTCTTCACTTGATATACAGCATAATCAATAGCTGCAGCTACCTCATCATATAATTCCACCATGTAGGCATGATTCGAGGTATCATCGGATTTTGTATCCCATTGATAAGTACCATCCGGATTCTGAACAACAACAGTCTTTGACTCCGAAATTGGTGACGAAACTGGCTGTTGTGGAGTAGCAGGATATGTAATCATTGCTTGAGTTTTCTGATTACTTGGAGTAATACCGCCTTGATTGTAATTTTGACGACCAGCAACGGTATTATCAATCCTCTTAGGTCGCTGACACTCTCTTGCAAAGTGACCAAATCCATCGCAGTTAAGTCTGAGTGAAATGGTCTACTAAGAGACTGAAATGAGTTTGGGTAGAAACATTCACACAAACTTTCTTGATATCAACAACAACTGATTCATTCTTCGAATTCGGACTTTGAGACTGTAGATTATGAATGAGTTTTTGTTGGGATTCCACTGTTTGTTGTAAACCTTCTATTTGTTTTTCCAAAAATGTGGATGGAATATACAAATTAGTTGGTTTTGGTGGAGAAATGACAAATTCTTGATTTTGAGACGCAATCTCTTCTAATTCAAAAATTGTTGAATTTTTTGTTTCATAAGAAGTATTAATAGCATCATAATTAACCAAAATTTTATTCTTTTGAATCTTCTCAACTTCATCAGTCTTAAATTCGTCATCCAAAGGACGAATGAATTGTTGTACCATACCAAGTCTCAAAAATTTCTCATCATACAAAGGTATAATTTCTTCTTTTGCTTTTTGCAATGGAGTGATATTCTCAAAACCCAACCCAAGAAGAAGTTCCGATCTATCAATCTTTGACTTATTGAAATAGGCAGTGAAATCCAAAAGAGGATTTTGTTCAACTTTGTACAACTTTTCTTGATAGAAAAGAATATTCTTTTTATGTTCCTCAATTTGTCTTTCAAGGTTTTCAATCTCAATGCCCTTTAAAAAACAATTATGATTTAAATCAGAAACTTTTCTTTCGAGTTCAATTGTTTTTGGTGTAGCTTATTGAAGCTTCTTATTCAGAATATCAACATCCATTTGTCTTGCATTTGCCCGAAGCCATTCATTGGTCTTTTGAACTTCAAGATCTTGATTGGCTTTTTCAAGATCAAGAATGGTCTTTTCTAAATTATGGCACTTTTCCAATAACTTAAAATCAGGAGACGCATTCATCTCACATTCTTTAACCAACATTTGTTCTTTATAATTTTGAAATTCTTGTTTCATAGCATCATACTCAAAAAGTAGTTTAGAATTTTCTTCAAGAAGTTTTGTGTACTCCCCTTTTGAAAATAAAATGCTATTTTTCAAATTCTTGTTTTTGTTGGCTAAAAAAGTGTAATGATTCATCAAGTTTGATAAGGCAATTCTACAAGACTCTTTATCCTTAATAGATGAAAAAGTAGAGTCGAGATTTACCTCATCATCGAAATATTCCTCGTTAATGCTGTCAGCCTCCAACACTTTGTCTTTGCTCAACTTTGCAATGAAACATACATTTGCAGACAGATCTTCATCTTCATCATCAGACAGCAAAAGCCACTTGTCATCTTCAGCAATCAAGGCTTGACCGGCTTCAACTTGCTTTGCCAAGAGCATCTTCTACTTGTAGTATTCATAATTCTTCTTGCGAGGCAGCTTGCAATCCACAGCAAAATGACCAGGAACTCCACAGTTGTAACACTTTTTGTCAGATGTTTTTCCTTTTTCCATGATTTGTTTCTCAGTTTCTGCTTTCTTATCTCCGTTCTTGGAACCAGTTGTTTCACCTTGTTCAAAACTCTTGTGACGATATTGTTCCTTCTTCGGAAATGCACTTGTTGATGAAGTACAAAGATTGTTGTTAGTTGGCCTCGCTTTGAAATACTTTTTCTTGAAATGCTTAGTCACAGCGGCAAGAGCTTGGTAGAATTCATCAGGAACACCATCTCTTGGAGCCAAGAAATCTTCTCCCTCCTCATCAGACGAAGAAACAACAGTCATTTGTCTTTTAAGAGCCTCAGAAACCTTTCTTTCAACAACCAATGCCAAAGGATCAGTAGATACAACTTCTGGCACTTTGTTGAATGAATTTTTGCTTAGAACTTGATGCTCATTCAACTTGAAAGATTCATAAAGAGTATGAATGGTGAATTTGGTCAGATCTTGATGTTGCTTGATTTGAGTTCCATAATCTTCCCACTCGGGACCAAGTGCTTTGATAAATTTGATGTTCAGCTCAATTTCAGATTTCTTGACCTTGTTCTTTCTCAGTTCATTGATCACATTGCAAAATCTGTAGTACACGGACTCGAGAGATTCATTTGGTGATTTCTGAAAATTGTCAAACTCAGTTAAGACATTTGTCAGTCGGATTGTTGAGGTTACATCAGCACCTTCCATTTGTCTAGCAACTTCATCCCAAATCTCCTTTGCTGTGTCATATGAATCAACTAAGCCATAGATCTCATCAGGAAGTGCTTGATACAAACATGACCTAGCTCTGTTGTCAGCAGCAGTACGATCTCTTTGTTCAGCATTCAAAAGATCAGAAGTCAAAATAGCACCGGTAGTAAGATGACGATGCATAGCAAGTCCATTCATGATTGAATCCTTAAGCATGTGACCATTAGTCTGACGTTCCACATAATCCATGAACCTTTTCTTCCAAAGTCCATAGTTACCACGATAAAGAACTGGAGGTCTTGTATCAGTACCCAGAGCCAACGCTTCACGAGTAGCCATTAGAAATTGATTTGAGAATTGAATTGATTTTTTAAGAAAGTATGAAACGATCTAAAATGAGATAGAATGAAACGATCTAAAGTTGGAAAGATAAGAAAACGATCTAAATTGATAAAGGAATTGAAACGATCTAAATTTTGATTGGAAATGAAACGACCTAAATTTGTCTTCAGGAATAAAATGATCTAAATTGAATTTTGGATGAAAAATTCTAAGTATTCTGAATGAATTTGGACAAAGTTTTGGTATGAAATGTAATGGAATGAATTAAGCAAAACCAATCACGAAGATCAGTTATCCAAGAAGTAATCAAACCAGGAATTTGTTTGAGTGAAAGATGAAACGATCTAAAAGAGATCGTTTTGGATTCACCAAAACTGAAACGATCTAAAAGAGATCGTTTTGGTTTTTCAAAGTCTGAAACGATCTAAAAGAGATCGTTTTGGATTTCTTCACAGAATTTCACCAAAACTTGATTATTTTCAAGAAATTGAATTGACCAAAACCAATCCAAAGGATCAGTTAGCCACAATCAACTCTTCACACCACAACCACACTTGTCAAAACGATCTAAATTGTATCGTTTTACAAGCCACAACACTGAAATGTAATAATCAAAGAAGAAAAGAAAAAAAAAACTGAAACGATCTAAATGAGATCGTTTTAGCTTCACAATGTCGTCTTCAACCTCTGAACATGAACAACTCCATTGACGATTTTTAAAACTTCAATATCTTTTGATTTTCTGGAAATTGGAACATGAAACCACTTGCAAACCGTTTGTTTTTACATTAGCAACGATCCGATTAACACAATTCAGCTTATAACACAACAGAATCAAATCCCAAATTTTAGCGCCAAAAACTCAAAATCTGAACTTTTGATCCAGATCGAATTAGAACACGAAACTTGAGAGGATTATGTAATTAACTATGAGGAATCGAACGATGAACAAACATTTGTGATTTTATGTGATTTGAGAGGTTATTTTTGAATTTTCAGTGATTAAAAAAAACGAACAAAAACAGGATTAAAAACAGAATTAAAAGGTGATTGTTTGATGAATTGTGATTGAATTCAGTTATGGATCGAGATCAAAACGATGTTTTGCTCGGATACCACATGTAACAACACGATTTTATCACTCGAATTCACATCAACAATGGCGGTTTAGTGTGAGTGTGTGTTCTTGGTGTTTGTGTGTGTGTTGAGAGAGAATTGAGATCAAGTGTGTGTTATTCAGGTGTAATGGTATGAAAAATGTGTGTCAAAGTTATGTCAAGGTTATGCCAAAGTTATGAATTCTAAGGAATTGAGGGCTATTTATAGTCTAAACTAACCAACTATGCTAATTATCACAATTAGCCCCTCAACCTTAGAAATCATCAACTCATGACTTAACAACAAGTAAGTCCATAACTTAAATTACAATGTATCACTATTTTTGGATTTCTAACATTCCGGAAGAATGAACTAGGTATTGTTGATTTGAAATTGTTGACTTAAAGTGCTAGTGACTTGAAGGTATTTTGGCCATCCATAAAAGAATGACATTTTGGTTAGAAACCTAGTTATTTCCCTCTCAAACTCTTGGCTCTTGATACATGTGTCTTTTGAATGAAAATGTGATGTATGATGTATTTTAAGTTTTTATGTCATGACTATTATGGTTGTTTAAGTGTAAATCATTTTGAGGTCAAATTGCCCAATTTCGTCACTTTGGGTAAATACGGGTAATGCAACCCATTTGGTCGTTCTAATGTAAATTTTGAATGTTAAGGTTTTGGATGTATCAATTATGTTGTAATATGTGATTTTACACTTCTTGGTGTTTTGGTTTAAGAATTTGAAGCATGGAATGTGAATATATGGATTTTTGATTAAAATGAAAAAGTGCAGGTCGGACCATAAATTTACGGCCCTGACCATAAATTTACGGCCTATTGATTTATACGGGACCGTAAATTTACGGTCCAAACCATAAATTTACGGCCCTTGTATTTTTGAGTCACTTTATTTCAGAGAAGAAAAGAATCCAGGAGCAAATTACGGCTCATTTTTACGGCTAGTTATAATTTGGACCATAATTTTACGGCTCAGTTTTTACGGTTAGTTGTAACTAAGCCGTAATTTTTCGGCTCTCAGCCATAAATTTACGGCCACTACAAAAAAAAAAAAATTATCTTTTGGTCGAGTCAAGTTGGGTCATTTCAAAAAGGGGAAAAAAAAGCCCAACCGTTTGTTTCTTAAAGATTTTGAACCTTTTTTTACATGTAGTGATATTTGTACTACAACAAGTGATAAATCTACCACATATAAGCATTACTAATTTGTACTGCATGCTGTAAAAATTAGGGGTGAGTATGGGTCGGTTTTTGCCTAAAACCGTAACCCGAACCGATCCTTTCGGTTTTTAGAAAAACCAAAACCATTGGATTCGGTTTTTGTTCGGTTCGGTTTCTCGGTTTTCCAGTTCGGTTTGGATCAGTTTCGGGTTTTTTTCGGTTTTTTCTATAAACATTTTTTTTAAAGTTTTTTATATATTATGTTATAAATTTAACTCTCAATTGGTAAGAACAAAAATATGATATAAAAACTAAACTACAGAGAAACTTTTTATTAACTAATTGTATTTTTTAGGTGTTAAAATTGGCATAAATTTTATAGTACGAATTGTTTTTACTGTACATTTTTATTAAAATTATACAATATATGTAGATTTGTACATTAAAAAGATAAAAAGATTAAATATATTCACATATTTATAAATTTAATAAATATAAATGTAGTATGATATAAATATAAAATAAACTAAAATATATTTAGTTCGGTTCAGTTCCGTTTTTGATTGGTTTTTTAGCATATGAAACCGAAACTCGAACCGATTCGTTCGGTTTTTAGAAAACGAAAACCAAACCAATGGATTTCGTTTGGTTTTCCGTTTTTCCAGTTCGGTTTTTTTGGTTTTTGGTTTTCCGGTTCGGTTTTTGCTCACCACTAAAAATAGTATATTGTGGTGAATTACTCAAAACAGTGGTACAATTATCATTTTCATTTTCTTACTATTGAGAACCAACCAAGTGGGCCTCTTTCCTCTTATCAACTTCGTCGTCCAACTGACACCTCCCCATAATGCATGCGCACCCCGGCCTTGCCTATAGCGTCGTTCATGATGCCGTTGGAATAAGAAGCCTCCACGACGCTATAATTAACTAACGGCTTAAGTGATAAAAACATATTAAACCGAACTAAATTAAAAGAGATTAGCGTTAATGATTAATCAAAACAAATACACTACCAAAAAAACGAAGTAAAATGGAAGTTATTGACAAAACAAAGTTACAAGTCTTTTCAAGCTACACAAGTCTCCGTCAGCCATTACTACAAGCTTGTCTATCTTGACTTGACATGTACGTCCATTTGCAATTCATCATTCATACACCACTTTGCTTACGTTTAAGCATAAACTATAAACCATGATTTACGTTAAAACATATTTCACAATATAATCTAACTACTGTTCAGGCCCATCCAATGGACGGGTGGTCTCAAAATATATTAATCAAAGCTAAAAAATGGAATTCAAATATACTAAATACATACACTGAAATCAACTTGGAAATTTTTAGCTGAATAGCCACTTCAACAGTCAAAATACTCCTAAAATTTCCCGCTTCTTCACCATTGATCGAGCCATGTAAATAAAAAGAAACATACAAAAATTAACTCCATATAAATATTGATTTCAGTTTACCTTTTTTTCCAACTTTAGTTAAATAAAAAATTTACAGTTTCTAATATTCTAAAAGTGTAAACTGTATAATTTAAAAAAGACATAACAATTTATCAACAAAGATCATCTCAAACGTTTTGATTTTCTTCGGGTTGTTCCACTCCGAAATATTCCATACATGTACAACACAGAGTTGTAAATGATGGTTAACATGTGTTGGCTTAAGATTTTCAAGATGAACTAATGTGGTCATATCTTTTTGTTGTTGAAGAAAAAGCCATAATGAACATATAATGGACAACAAACTAAATAAAAAGAAATAATAATAACAATAACATAAGAATTCAATGTTAAAAAATAATAATAATGATTAATTATGTGCAAAGTATATAAAAAGAAAAACCCTTTTGTAGTTGATCGTAGCTTCTTTTTTTGTTGTCGTACGTGAGTTAATATTATAGAGTACCAAGAAAACCGAAAAGTGTAAATTAATTATTTTAAATTGAGTGAAATTGTAAATTGATGATGGAAAACCAAAATTAAAAATTAATTATTTTTAAGTGTAAATTGGTGATGGGAAACCAAAAAGTATAATTTATTATTTTTAAGTTGGGTTAAAGTGTATATTGGTGATGGAAAATCAAAAAGTATAAGTTAATTATTTTAAATTGGGTTAAAAAGTGTAAATTGGTGATGGGAAACAAAAAAGTGTAAATTAATTGTTTTAGATTGGGTTAAAGTGTAAATTGGTGATGGAAAAACAAAAAGCGTAAATCAATTTAGATTAATATTAAAAAAATTAGAGGATTAATAAGAATGGAGGATTAGGCTAAAGGAGGGGGATTAAGGGTGTCAAGTGTACCCCCAACCCCCTATTTTAGTTATATTATAGATAGATATCTAATACTTATACTTACTATCTTATAAATTCTAGCATTTTGCCCCTTTTTTTCTAAGAAAAGATGATTTGAACTACCTAAAATATCCTTATTCTTTATTCGCTAATTTAAATATCTTTATCTAATATACCTATAATAACATTAAATCTCAACCACTCATTTTTTTCTCCCTACTCAAATGTCAACCACTTATTTTTTTTCTCTCTCATCCATAAATCATTTTAATCCTCTAATTCATTCAAAATCTTTTATCTCAAAAACCGTATATCGACAATTATATAAATTGTATGGGTGTTCTTAAATTTTCATGCTCTTTCATTAGATATGTCATTCGATATAATTTCGACGAGTTTTTAAATATGAGGGCGGAGCCCGTACGGCTAAAGCATTTAGCTATCATACTCTATGACTTGACCTATCACCCCACCATCTCACCGCCACAACACACGGGCATTATATCTCGTACATTAAAACATGTTTTATAGTCTACTGATTATCATCCTTTGGTAACCCATATATATGTATTTGTACCTAAGAAACAAAATAAGTATCGTTTTCTTTTACATAAGTTGTAAATGAGTTATATAAGTTTTCTCTTCTCTAGACCAAAAGAGTACTTAAAAGGGGGCAATTTGAATTCGATTCTTTTTTTTTTCTACTACATGCAAGAAATGAATTCTGCATGACACGAGTTGGTTGTAGCTACGTAAGCTGGTGTACAGGTTCATAAAGTCTGCAGCTATAAGCAACAATTTGTTATACGGTCGCCAAGTTTGTTGAAACAAACAACAATCTGATATTCAGATAATTCATCTTGTTAGTTATAATAGGAAAATAATACTGTATACATTCAAATTAGGAGCATGCATGGCAGCATGGCAGCATGGGTAGGAAACGACCGGTGTAAAATGTACACCATAGATTATTATATATATTGCTCTCATTCCTCAAACTCAATTTTTGTTTGGCATAAGTAAGTACAGAGACGAATTACGTATCATAGGGTGTGTGCATGCATAGGGCCGGATGTCCTTTCCATGTCGGTGGATCTGGATGTAATCTCTCTACCATTGGGTAAAGATAAGGTCTATCTACATCATACCTTCCTCTTACCCCGGCTTATGCCGGGATTGGATACCGTTGTTGTTGTTGTTGTTGAGGGTGTGTGCATGCATATATAATTTTTTTTCATTAATTAATTTTGTCTACGTTATAAAACAATCGTTGTTATAAATTATGAGATTAAATATCCGCGCGTTGTAGCGGTGGTATGGTGGGATGTTAGGTCATAAATTGTGATAGGTCATTGAGTGTGATAACCAAATGCCTAAACCGTATAGGTTTCGTCCTCGGATTTAAAAATTCGTCGAAAGTATATCGAATGACATCTCTATGAAAGAGCATGAAATTTTAGAAACACCCATATAATTTTTATAATTTATCGATGTACGGTTTTTGTGATAAAAGATTTTGAATGAATTGGAGGAATAAATGATTTATGGAGGAGAGAAAAAAAAATGATTTGTTGAAATTTGAATAGAGAAAAAAGATATTATAGTTATTTTAAGTAAATATATAATAGATAGGGGATATTTTAAGAAAGTAAATATTTAAACTTAAAATTTAGATAGATGGAATTTGCTTTATAATATAGTATATATATAAATTATTATATCATATCAATATCGTTGACACGAAATTATCACAAATTCTCTATCATTCAAAGATTCTATTGTAAGTCTTTATTATTATATAGCTTTTATGTTCATCCTTTGTTTTAAAGTTTGACCAATATGTATTTTATTTTAAAAGAAATATACACAAGTTTATATCAATGAGTTATCTTGAGTCTTGACCAGATTCAAAATGATACTAAAAGCTATATAAAAGCCCAAATTAATTTATAGATACCCAAGCCTAAGAACTACAAAAATTGAAGACATCTAACACGTGGAGGCTCCGACTAAGGGTGGAAACGAACCGAGTCGAGTCAAGTTTCAACATATTTAGGCTTGTTTGTTTATTTATTACTCGAATCGAGCTCGAGCTCGTATAAATATTCAAAATTGAGCTCGAGCTCGACTCGACTCATTAGTGTTCGAGCTCGAGCTCGAAGCTCGTATATCTTATTTGAATACTTGTAGGATTAACTTAGTTCGAGCTTCGTTTCCATGTTTAGTAGGTGGAGCTCAATTCGAGCTCAAGCTTGAAGCTCGTATATATAGTTATTTAAATACTTGTAGGATTAACTTAGTTCGAATTTCGTTTTCATGTTTAGGAGCCAGAGCTCAAGCTCGATTAGCTCTACCATTAAACATTTATCGATCCTCATTCATGTATACATAGAACTTTGATCACATAACTATGAATAGAAACAGTCTATTAAAATAACTAATATTGAAATAAAGTTAATTACTTTATACATATAGTCATATGTTATCATTATAGAAAGAACTTTGGACAAAATTAAGTATATGATATTCGTTTTCGTTAGGATACCTAATATGTAATAGTTATCAAATATGTTACCATCAAACATTTTATCGATCCTTATTCGTGTATAATTGAAACTTTGATTACATTACCATGAAAATGATCCATTAAAATAATCACTATTGAAATAACGTTATTCAAAGCATACATGTAGTAATATGTTATCATTATAGGTCAACCTTTAAAATATATATATATATATATACCAATCTTAATTTTGATAGATCATTTTTATTTATGGTAATATGATGAGAAGTTTGATTGTATTTTTGCATTTATTTTAAAACGAATTATCTCACAAAATTTAAAATGAATAATAAGATGTTATTTTAATTATACATAAGAAAGATTTAGATAAAACATATTATATCTATATTTTTTAAAGAATATGTATTCGTTATCAAAATCATAATTTAAAAAAAAGTTAATATGTTAACAGAAAGCGACACATATCACATTACTTGGAAGTTGAAATAAATTTGAAAAAAAAAAAGTTTAATACATTATTAAAGTATTAAGTCTCGAATTTTGTATTTATTTAAGTAATATATAAACAAAATGGATACTAATGGTTAATAACTTAGAGCCTTTATTTAAAATATATGCAAGGAAAATAATAAAAAGATAGTTGTCTTTAGTGGTTAAAGTGTTATGCATTAAATTTAGAGGTCATGGGTTCAACTCTCCCTACTAACAATATAAATGCTATTTTTAAACTTGTATGCCAAGGCTTGAGTAGATCTAACTTTTTCATAAAAGTATAAAACTGTTCCAAATTTGTTAAACTGCCTAACCATTTATATTATTGAGCCGACTGTGTGT
Source organism: Erigeron canadensis (assembly GCF_010389155.1). Lineage (NCBI taxonomy): Eukaryota > Viridiplantae > Streptophyta > Magnoliopsida > Asterales > Asteraceae > Erigeron > Erigeron canadensis. The sequence goes on along the minus strand of NC_057762.1, from coordinate 18,731,221 downwards.
ATATACAACTTGTTAATCAAGCACTAAAAGTATAAAACTGTTCCAAATTTGTTAGTGCACGCCTTTTGGAACTTTCGTGTAACATCAGGGCTAGCATATTCTTCATGTGTAAATAAAGATGATGGTTAAAGTATTGTTAGAAATTTGAAATGCAAGGTAGCCCCTTGTTTGTCCACTTTTTCATAAAAGACGTGTAAAATACTTTTGAATTTATATTTGACAGAAGAGTTACACTTAATACCATTTATTCACAAACTTGTGAACAATTTATTTCACATCCTTTTCATATTAAACAATTTATTTCTTGTTTATCTTACTTGGTTAACCAAGAACTAGATTCGGATAATGTAAACACGGTCTTTAAACCCACCAACCCGATAACTGTCAATCTGATTTATTTCAATTTCGTGTCCGGGTTGGTCTCTTGAGTTATTAAATCGACTTATGTTTATATCCGTTACTTTATGAAAGAATTCATTATACATATACAAACATTTTAGATACAATTGGCTAATATATTTATCTGATACAAAACATGATGTTTTAATTAATATCTTGTATTTTCAGAAAAGTGATTTCATTTTATAAGTATATCTCTTGATTTTTAAGTGCTTTAGAGCTATAGGTTAAATCACTAAGGACGCGTTTAGTTCGAGAAAATATTTTCAAGTTTTCTATTTCTAGTTTTTTAGAAAATGAAAAGGTTTTTCATTTCTAAAAAACCCTTGAAAATTTTGAAAACGCGTTCAAAATAAAAGATGGAGTGTTCATTTTTTCATTTTAGAAAACTAGAAAACATGTTCAAATTCACTTGTTTTCTAATTTTAGGTTTATAAAGGGTTTGGAAAATAGAAAAGTGAAAGAAAAACTGAAAAAACAGTTTTCTAATTTTAGTGTAAAAGTTGGAAAGGGGAATTTTCATTTTCTAGGAAAACTTTTCTAGAAAAATCCAATTTGAACGCGTTTCTTATTTTCCATATTTTCTTGTAAAATGAAAATGAAAAACATGGGAGTTTTCTTGAACTAAACGCACCCTAACATGTTAACCAAAAAGTCATTTGATTTAAAATCAATTCATATGACTTAAAATTACCAATTCATAATCTAAAACCAAACCGTCCATATGATTGACCCATGTATTTATATACACGAGATCAAGTATCTACGCGTTGCGGCAGTAACATGGTAGGCAGGTAGGGTGATAGGTCTTAGGTTGTGATAGTCATAGGTTGTGATATGTCATAGAGTGTAATAACCAAATGCCTTAGCCGTACGGGCTCCACCCTCGGATTTAAAAATTCGTCAAAAGTATATCGAATGAGATCTCTAATGAAAGAGCATGAAATTTTAAGAACACCTATATAATTTTTATAAATTATCAATTTATATTTTTTTAAATAAAAGATTTTGAATTAATTAGAAAAATTTTTGGAGGTGATTTAGTCAATTTACAGCCATTTATAATTCCTTTGGTAAGATTTAGTCAATTGAAATTACAATTTTTGGCATACACTTAAAATATTCAAAACTTGTAATGAATTTTTCCTTTTGTTTCTTTTAAACGAACATCTAAATAAATTATTACTTGATACCTGATATTACATACATGAAATGAAGAAAACTAAGATGTAGTAAACATAAAACATTTTTATGTAAATTACTAACACGGTACCCGTACAATTCGACGATAGTGTTTATGATTGTGGTCTGGTAATGTCGACGGCAGGTGGTGATGACAGCAACGACTATTGGTGCTGGCATCGAGTGATGTAGTTTGATTATATGTAATTGGTGTAAGGGTACACGGTGGTCGTGGTGGAAAGATTTTAGATAATAAAAGAATACCCGCACAACTTAAGCTAATATAAACTAAAGAAAGATGTATGTGATTAGTTTAGGTGAAAGTGTAGTCTAAGCTAATATAATAAAGATGTCTCGAACATAAGAAAAGTTGTGTTAAGCTTAACCTATGCTAGTTTTTCGGAGCTAGTGTGTATGCGGTCACGTGATTTAGGAATCTAGATACCTTTCCGTGGCATAGTCATGTTTGAGTGTATACGGCTGGAGTAACCAACCACTACACGCGCAAAGGTTAAACGATATACTCAGTTTGATTGACTTTGTCTTTCCTTAATGAAGATGATGGACCGCCGTGAGGTCTACCCATCAAGTCGGGTGTGAGGATTCCATGTAAGGTCTTATGACCGCCTACACACAACCCCATATCCTTAAAATAAGTGGCTTATGTCACATAGCCTACATCTAGGCAAAAAAAAAAAAGAAAAGAAAGATGAAAAGTAAAGTAAATTGATGATAGACACAAATAGGACTATGATGGATCATTGGATCCTAATGTGTTAAGATATGTATGTGATATTTGTGATGATGATATGTTATTATCATGTATGATATGATGGTCACCATAGGAAGATGTTGATCTTATTGTGTTATGAACTTATGATTATGTGATATTAACATTTATGAAATGATTTTGTTAATATATTATGAAATGACATGTACATGTTTTCAAATTTATCTTGTCTTAATTAGCTTTTAAAGCTTACACTTGTTCTTTTGAAAATGTTGTTCATTTAGGATAAGCAAGCTTGGGCTAGGAAAAGGATAATCTCGGTAAGATGGGTAGAAGGAATAAAGAAGATAGCATTAGTGTCCTTAATGCTTAGACTTTACCCTTAATTAGTCTTATGTTTTAGCTACATTGATTATGTTTCAAGATACTTGTAATAATCAATGGCATTTATGTTGGTGTCATGACATGGATTTCATTTATATTGTTTTGATGATGCACTTGGTAAAACCGCTTTATGAAAGGCACCATCCGTTACGGATGTGACAGTTTTTAAGTGATATCCGCTACGTTTAAACAACTTTTGACAAAGTTTTTGAAAATTCAGGTTTCAAAATGATGGGTGTTACAATCCTCATAAAAGATTTTATTGATGCGAATTGTTTACGATTAAACTTACAAACTCACCAATCTTTATGTTGACGCTTTTAAGTATCCTTTCAAGTAATCAAGCAAATCGTGGCTAAGATAGTAGAATGAGACTTGTAGCAAACTTCGGGCTTAGGACTTGGAATGTGTTAAAACACGTCGGACCGTTCAAATCGTGACCAATTCGACTATGAAAGTGCGGAATCCATTCATAATCGACTTTGAGGTTTCTGTATAATTAATTGACATAAAAACACGAATTACATGAAGAATAAGAGATAAGAACAGATGTAAAACTCGTGAATATCATTAATCATATGGATATTACACCAAATCAGTATACATCTGACTAGCACGGGGTATAGATCTCTACCCCGTGCACTATGGACGATTTTTGTCTAGACTCAAACCCTCAAACGTAAATTGTAACCTAATTCTAGTATATATATAGGCTGCTTCATGGGATGGGCTTTCATCTCGTTCGTAGGCCTTGAACTCCCTTACACGAACTACTAGCCTCGTGCTGACGTCATCACGAAGTGATGATGACATCATCACGACCTTGAAGACATTTTTTCTTCTTCATAATCAGCCCATAGAATTGCATTGCGACGGACAATAAAAGGTGCTCAGAAATTGCATCTACAGAGTGTTGCATGCTTATTTCTTTGTGCCAGTTGGCAATATGCTTTATCATTTTTCCTGCGTGGTAACTTATCTTATGCTTTATTTGAATGCTTTATTGAATCTGTGTTGACAATTCTGCGTTGCCTATCTGAACTATGTATTCTACTGTTTATGGTTAATCTTATGAACTCATTTAGTTATTCCTATGTAACATCTATGTGCGCGCATGCTTATCTTGCACCCCGAGTTTTCCGTCTTAGTCGGGGTGTGACAACAAATAAGATGAGAGTGACTTATTTCCGGGATTAGTACCCTATAATGTAAACAATTTTACACGAATTGTTATAGTTTGTATCGAACTTCAATCTTGTGTATTGTATGTAACGAACTTTTAAATCCTGTGCATTGTATGCATTAACTATGGAAAGTAATTTCTTGCGTTTTATAATTATAGAAAGTATTTAACTTAATGATATAATTACAAAAATTATTCATAAACTTTATATCAATTTTTTAAAAATTAGTCTTTTGATTTTTTTAGTTATTAAATTATATGATTTTGTACATATTTTCTTTTATCATATAACGCAATAAATATTGATTATAAGTACTTAAATTTAACAAAATGATACCAATATACTATGAAGATTATGTATGCGGAGAACTGAACACTATAGGAAGAGATCTTCATCCTTAGATCATGTTTATTGTAAAACAAGTATTAAAGTAAAAACAAATAGGACAAGATCTTCACCCTTAAATCATAGTTAAACTGATGAATGAAGATTCATGAAACAATTGATGCACGATGATTTTCATGATTCATGGTGATTTGAGTGAAGAGAAACATATTGTTTTATTTGTTTTATTTTAATACTTGTTTTATTTGTTTTATATATATATGTATCTTCTAAATTAATAATGTGGGTCCCGGAGGTAAGCTTTCCCAAGGTCCCGGTCCGAATCTTAAGTTTCTCATCTCAAGGTATTTTCCATGAATAGGGGATTGAAGGTCTAGCAAATTGTTGGTTAAAATTGCCCACAACACGACTGAATCGAAACTAACTTTACAAATATATATATATATAGATATATATATATATATATATAGAAATCTACATCATGTAATTCTTTTTATACACATACTTAAACTCATTTAATTATATATAAATAAATATAACATTATTGTTTTCTAACACATTCTATTTACGAGAGCAAGTACCCGCGCGTTGTCGTGGTGAGATGGTGAGGGTGATTGGTCATAAGAGGTGATATGTCATAGAGTGTCATAGCCAAATGCCTTAGCCGTACGTGCTCCGTCTTCGGAGTTAAAAATTCGTCGAATGTATATCGAATGACATCTCTAATGAAAGAGCATGAAACTTTAAGAACACCCATATAATTTTTATAATTTATCGATGTACGGTTTTTGAGATAAAAGATTTTAAAAAAATTAGAGGAATAAAATGATTTATGGATGAGAGAGAAAGTTGTAGGCATTGATGTATGGTACGTCAAGCATTTTTATTTGTACATTGTTGAAATTGAATGTTAAAAAAATAGATTTGCTTTATAATATAGTATAGATAATTTGTCGATATATAATATCGTGAAATATTAATATTTTATTAGTTAAATATTTTTTTCATAAATAAACAAATTATTTTCTTGGTCAAGAAAAATAAGATATTTTGAATAATGAATATTATTATTATTATTATATGTTTTATAATGTTTTTTTTTTAAACACTAATTTATTTATTTATTATTATTATATTATTGGGAGTGGGCTTATATAAATACACGTTTGGGTCGCTAGTAATCACTCATTTCCACCAAGATCCAGCAAAGCCAAAAACAAAAAAGAAGAAGCCATTTGTCACTGACGGGAGCCGGCGGCGACGACGACACTGGTCGGAGAAAAATGGCCGATCTTTTACTCATCGCATCAGCGGCCTTCGCATCTGTCATCGGATTTATATTATCTTACGCATTCTTTGTGCTGAGAAACGTTCAAAAAGTTGGCTCTGGGATTAACCCTTCATCAATAACCACTAAAACTATCTGCATTAATGGAGAATGCAGATCTGTAAATGAACAAAAAGATGATGCTGACGTCATTATCGTTGGTGCTGGTGTTGCTGGTGCTGCTCTTGCTCATACTCTTGGCAAGGTATTAATAATTCTTTCTTTGTGCGTGTAATATATATATATATATATATATATAAATATGTGTGTGTGTGTGTGAATGGATCACTGACTTGTATCACTGTCTTAATGTCTATGTTTAAATTAACTTAGATTTTGTAACACCGGGTCCGGAGGTCTTTTGGAAGCACCTTTGTGGTAGAGATAAGACTGTCTAAATCTCACCTCTCATAACTCGCATATATCAGGATTTGGGTATAGTTGTTATTGTGGTGTGTAAGACTGTCTGTTTTTGAAATTAGGACGTGGAGCCAGGATTTGAATCTCAGAACCGGGATGGGATTTGAATCTCGACTTCCCCCTTTTTTTTATGCCGCATGCCCCCACCGCTAGGCTAAGACTGTATCTATGATGTAGATAGAAATAATGTTCCTTTGTAGGCAAAGGGGTTATTGAGAATTCTAGTAGTTATGCATCAATTGTTTGTTCAATGAACAAACAGGCACACATGTAATACTGCCTAACATTGTTTCAGAAAAACTCAGAACCGAACAAAGAATAACACATGTTTGGTTTTGGTGTTTTCGTTTTTTTTTTTTTTTTAAAATCATTACGAGTATAATTTAGTATACCTTTTTGTTTTCATGTATAATCACAAAATAGTTTTTTGGGCCACATGGGACATTAAGTGTTGGTTTGTGTTGAAGTTTTTGGCACTTTCCTAACTGGGTGTCTGGAATTTTGCTGAATATGCCACTAGTGTTTTTTTTTTTAATTATTATTTTTTATTTAATTTTGTTAAAGGGGTTTTAAGAATTTTGTTTAATCCTTGTGACATGTAGTAAATTCTTAAGATTGATATAGTATTTTGATGTCATTTGGTCGCAGAATTAACATTATTGTTTTATAAAATCCAGTTAAGTTTTGACCCAAAAAGTAGTATGTTCTACGAATTGGGACAAAAGAAAAAGCATCTTGTTTATACGCGAAGAACCCATTTAGGTTCCAATTAAATAGACACACTTTTGAGGTTTAATAACTTAAAGTTCAAGACCTTTTGAAATTTTTTATTTTATTTTGTTTTTTGGTAGAGGACATAATCTAGTTTATTATAAGTGTTTTGTCTAATAGTAGTTAAACCTTTGTTTTATGTGTTTTTGAACTATTTGTGTTTTGTATGAATAGTGAATCAAATATTATCATATATTTTGAATTTTGAATTTGAATTGGCCAAAAAGAAAATAGAAAACAGAATACTTAATAAAATAAGTTGAAATAGTGGTCAAACTATGATATGCCAGGAAAAGCTAATAGCTGGATCGTTTAGCAGGCAATGACTATAAGTTTATTCCGTCATAAGCACATGTAGTACTTTCCAATGTTCAATTACGTTCCAACTTATTGTCTGATTTGTCGTTTTTATGTTCGTCAATCTAGGAGCGTCTTTTCGTTTTTTACAAACCTCTGGGAAAGTATTAATATTTGGAGATGTATTTTCGGAACTTTGTGATTTTAGAATTCTTACATACTAGAGATGGGAGTTTTGTTGTTGAATTATGGAAACAAGAATCTCTTCTTGATTTTGTTCTCCTTTGTTGTATATGCTGCCAATTACAATGAATGAAATGGTTTTTGTGTATCTTTTGTTGTCTATATGACTTGGTTAGCTATGCAGGGTATCTTTTACTTATTTATCTGATGGTGTGTCATGTAGCGTATAACTTATTTGGTCATGCCTTGGACTGCAGGATGGACGTAGGGTCAGGGTGATTGAGAGAGACTTGACTGAGCCTGATCGAATTGTGGGTGAACTCTTACAACCAGGTGGTTACCTTAAGCTGATGGAGTTGGGATTAGAAGGTGTGTACACAAACAGTCTTTAGAGCGTTATTTGGTTACCTGCATCTACCTCTTTACATATACCTCTTGCTAGTATTTATTTTATTAGATTGTTCATTATCTTTTTGTTACTGCAGATTGTGTTCAAGACATTGATGCTCAAAGGGTTTTTGGATATGCACTTTTCAAGGATGGAAAGAATACCCGCCTCTCTTATCCGTTGGAGAATTTTCATGCAGATGTGGCTGGAAGAAGCTTTCATAATGGTCGATTTATACAGAGAATGAGAGAGAAAGCATCATTAATTCCCAAGTACTATTTTCTATTTATGTGTTCATTATAAAAGGTGGCAATTTTCGACCAATGTACTTATTAATGGCTCGGCTGGGATTGTTATCTCTCATATGGATCAAAACAACAGGCTTAGCTAAACAAGTGATCTTGTCAAAAGGGTGAAACAGATATGAAGCTGCTGAAGTCTTATTTTAATGTGTGCAACCTCCTAAATTTGGATTGTACTTGACAAAAATATCGTTTAGTAATCATAATTACTTACTGATTTATTTTTTACATATATTTAAAAATTGGACAAAATGTGCTAGTGACCTGTTTTAATCTGAATATGTTTTGACCTGTTACGCACCCTGTTCATCTTGACCACCTTTGCCAATTACCATTCAATACTGACATCTGTAAATGTAGTTTTGTAAACATTTACTAATTCTTCTCTCCCTTATGTCAATATGTAGTGTTCAATTGGAGCAAGGAACAGTCTCGTCTCTTCTTGAAGAAAATGGGACTATTAAAGGTGTATTGTACAAGAATAAAAGTGGTGAAGTAATGAAAGCATATGCTCCTTTAACAATTGTATGCGATGGCTGTTTTTCAAATTTACGCGGTTCCCTTTGCAACCCTCAGGTGATTAATACTACCTACTAATATAGCTAAGCACACTCTATTGCAAGCTTTAGGCTACTTGTATAACTGTTGACTTTTAATACATAGGTGGACGTACCTTCGTGTTTTGTTGGTTTGATCTTGGAGAACTGCCAATTACCATATGAGAACCATGGGCATGTTGTTTTAGCAGACCCATCGCCCATCTTGTTCTACCGAATCAGTAGTACTGAAGTTCGATGTTTGGTTGATGTACCTGGTCAAAAGGTACCCTCCGTTTCAAATGGGGATCTGTCAAAGTATTTGAAGACGGTTGTTGCTCCACAGGTATGAACACATCAACACACCCTTGAATCCCTTCTTACTTTAGCTGTTACAGTATTTGAGTCATTCACTTATAAATAAGTCTATTAAGTTTATGTTTATTTTTAATCGGTCAAACATGTATAACCAGGAGTATGCAAAAGACTGTATGGATTGAGGTTCTAGAGTTTTGATCACCAATTTTTTGTTTGGATATTTATGGTTCTCTGTTCAGTCCAGAATCGGAGCCTAGATGCTTTTTTTTTCCCATCTGATTTTTTATTAAACTAATTAAACTTAAATCATTGTTTTATATATGCGTATAATTTAGGACCAACAGTGGTCCCGTTTCTAGTTCCATATTATCTAATATCCTGATTTTAGTTCAGTCCTGTTTTGAGCCGACAAACAGCCCAAGGAAAATAAGGTAACTAGTGTAATTATCTTGAATTCTGGATTCACTAGTATTATCGGAAAGATTAATGTTTTAGGGTATAAGTGTTCCAAGTCTGCCCAGGCTTTCCCTAGTTGTTTTAACCTGCAAAGGATATCACATATGTTAAGATGTTGCTGACTCATCCATCTTGCCATAACCGAAGTAACAACAGATATGTAGTTTGAAAAACGGGTCAGGGCCAGTCATGGTTTGACATTCCAAGATGCCACATCTCTGTTTTTCGTTTTCTTATTTTCTCTTGTTTTTATGATATATAGATACCTCCAGAACTGCAAGATGCATTTGTAACAACAGTTAATAAAGGAAATATCAGGACAATGCCAAACCGAAGCATGCCTGCTGCTCCTCACCCAACTCCTGGTGCTTTGTTGATGGGCGATGCGTTCAACATGCGCCATCCTCTGACTGGTGGAGGAATGACTGTAGCCTTATCTGATATAGTCGTCCTACGCAATCTTCTAATGCCTCTACATGATCTCCATGACTCATATACTCTTTGCACGTATCTCGAGTCTTTTTATACTCTGCGTAAGGTCAGTTGCCTAAGTTGCGTTATGCATATCCCATATTATGTAGATTATTGACCCATTTGTTTCTTCAATGGGTCGATTCAGGTTATCTTTGATCTCTAATAGGTTAAAAGGGTAAAGTTTAAAATTGTAGATGAAGTTTTTGACTAGATTACTTATAAATGGGTCGATTTGGTTATGTTCTATTTCAAATGGGTGTAATAAGTGTATTTAGCTAAAAGCAGAACGTGTGAAATTGGTCGAAACACTACTCACTAGAGATCCCAAATTTTTAACTCTGTGCTGGTAAGAGTCAAGATATTACAATTTCTATATACTACAACTAAATGATACACATTTAGGCCCTGTTCTTTTTCTACTTACTTGATAATTAAGAACTTAATGCATTCAGTCAATTTTCTTGTTTCTTTTTTTACTTAATAAACAAAAATAACCGTCACTTACCTACTTCTTACTTAATACATACAAACATTATATATACATTCAGCCACTTAATATATTTAGCACTTAATAACTCGTAAAATTCACTAGAAATGGGGGCATCTTAAAAGTTCACCTGTTTTTCTACAATGGCCTTGTACAATTTACTTTGAATTCTGAATTTTTTTTACAATTGTGATCTTGCAGCCAGTGGCATCCACAATTAATACATTAGCAGGAGCGTTGTACAAGGTTTTCTGTGCTTCACCTGACGAAGCAAGGCAAGAAATGCGAGAAGCATGCTTCGACTATCTAAGCCTCGGGGGCGTCTTTTCAAATGGACCCGTATCTTTGCTTTCGGGTTTGAACCCTCGGCCTTTGAGTTTGGTTGTACATTTCTTTGCAGTGGCAATATATGGTGTAGGTCGCTTGTTACTTCCTTTCCCTTCCCCTAAACGAATGTGGATCGGTGCCAGACTAATATCCGTGAGTACATTTTTTTATTTAGATGTCTTTTTAAATCCAAGTGAAGCATAAACATATTTGAATCTAAAGCCGGTTGTGATAAAACTTCAGGGTGCTTCTGGGATCATATTTCCGATAATCAAGGCCGAAGGAGTTAGGCAGATGTTTTTCCCCGCAACAGTGCCTGCTTACTACAGAGCTCCTCCTGCTTAATGAGTGCCTATACGAAAGAAGCAAATGCAAATGCAAAAAAAAAAAAAAAAAATTAAATAAGAGAATTTTGGACTAGGAGTGGTGGTAGCAGAATGGAGCTTTCAATTGTATGATAGTGTGTAGTAGTTGTTGTAGTTCATATTCTTTGTTTCATTTGCTGGTTTTCCTTTGGTTCATTGAACTGTAATGCTTTTAATTTTATCTTTCCTTATAAAATGTGTATTTCTAGTTGACTTTCCATTGCAAAGTATTTACTGGACTTGTAGAACAGTGATTTTCTAGCAAGTAGTTTTTTTATATTATGACTAATTTTTTAAACATGAATTTGCATATGAATCACCTTCTAATTCAACAAATCACTTTTCTTTCTTCACACATAAATAATGGAAAGAACATGAGTTGTGAGGTAGTAGCTAAAAGCCAAAAGGGCCAACGTTTTCATTTAACTTATATTTTGAAGACTCGGGAATTTATTATTAAGTATTTACAAAAATCATTTTCACGTAGATAGCTCTTATCATTTAGTATAATTTATCAAAACGGGTAAAGTTATAGAACAATAAACTTTATGTTTTGTTGGTAACGAATTTCTAAATATTACAATATACATGCAACATTTTTTTTATTTTCACTTTGAACATGTGATACTTGTTTACTAGTAAAAACTTTTAACGATGACATGCCTTATTTTCAACATTTATTTATTTAGTTTATGTAAGCATTTTTCTTTTTCTTATTAAAACAAATCTCTTATATTAATAAAAAAGAATTGTTTTTATAATTTTTTTCCTTATGTGGCATGCTAATAGTTTTTGTTAAGCTATTTTCTAAAAATTTATGATGTCATAATTGTTTTTCTTTATTTTTAAAAAACTCTTTAAGCTCTTTATTTTCTACAAATTATTTTTCTTAAGTTCTTTATTTTTAATTTTATATCTACCATTGATTTATGTTAGTTATTTTTTACTTTTTAATCACCCTAATCAGTTTATATATTAATTTTCATCTTTATAAGTATATTGTTATCTTCATATCAAATAACATATTCGTAATATATTGACAACAAATTACATACAACAACAATGATACCCAATCTGGCAAAAGCCGAGTTTGGGGGAGGTAGAATGTAGACAACCTTACCCCTACATGAAGGTACAGAGGTTGCTTCCAAAAAGATTTCTGGCCAAAAAGAGGCAAAAGATAGAGAGTGTAAAAATTTTAGTAACCATACATGTCGGTCGAATATCGTCTGACTACATTACAATTAGAGAAGAATAGCAGATACCACATTACACACTTTAGCGCAAAATGGACAATACATAGTAAAAAGGGCATTTAAACCCATTAAACATGTCCATGTGCATACAACCAAGCAGGAATCCAACAATTACGAGCGATATGTGTAAGAACTCCCCTAAAATCCCTCCTAGCAAACCAAAGAAGCAAATAGGGTTGAACCAGACATACATAATACTCTCCTAAATTATATACATAAGTCTATATATTTGTTCATTTTAACTTTTTAATTAAGCGGCCCGGGTTGAACCCGGGTTTATCAGCTAGTTTGCAAGTAAATTCACATTGTTTTTTTTTTTTTAAATTGTTTTATTAACTTAGACACTTTCTGAAAGTTTTTAACTTTGGGCCAAACACACCCAAATAAAACTTATCGACACATACATACAAATGAGTTTGAATAAGTGGGTCTTTCGTAAGTATACTGGATGAATGATATGCGTGTATAAGATGATATGTAGGTTGATTTGTAGCTCGATATAACAAAACCTAATAGTAAAGTTAATGCCATAATGACCATGTAGCTGATTTTAAAATGTGATTGTCTCTTTCTAATGACAAGTTTTGGAGACGTAAAGACATTTTTAAATATAATCGAAGACCCAGCTTACATGATCTAATCGTGTCAACGACTATCTATATTATGTTTTTTTATCTTTGTCGTGTTTGAACTAACTTTAATTATGCTACATTGAACAAGAAACTTGTTGGTATAGAAAAATGTACAACTTTCAAACCATTTCAAAGTTCAAACAGAAATGACTAGGTCAACTGAACTAATTGATTCAAAATATGTTTTTTCTCTTTAAGTTAAACAAGAACGGTACCTGCGCGTTGCGGAGGTGATAGAGGTGGCAGCGGTGGCGGTGACAGGTGGTGGTGGCGGCGAGCGGCGATAGTGGTGGTGGTGGCGGCGGAGATTAATGGTGGTGGTGGTGGTGGCGCCGGTAAGTAGTGGAAGTTATTGATGTAATATGACTATGATGTATGGTACACCATGCAATAGAATGTATATATTGTTAAAACTTAAAAATCAATATTGAAATTTTAAGTTGAATATTGAAAATCAAAAATGTATTTGCTTTATAATAAGTTAAATTAGGGAATTAGATTTACTACTCGTAATAGATTTTAGTGGGTTTTACCAATAGATTTTAGTGGGTTCTTAAAGCATCACTAACGTGACTTGGTGTTTGGGCGTCATGTATATATTGGGAATAGTTATTCAAAAACTGGGCGTCATGTATATATTGGGAATAGTTATTCAAAAACCCCATGTAAACATCCTGAGATAGGTCTGGCCACTTGAATAGACCCATGTAGATAGTTGAGTTAAAAAGTCTGAAAAATCTTCTTCGTTTACCTAATTAAATATCGTTTGAAGTGTATTTTAAATGAAAAACATCAACAAAGCATCAACTTTTGGCACCACATTAAACAAATTTTATGAATTTTATCAAAATCTAGTTTTAGATATTAAGATGTATTTATTTTTATAAGGATAAGTGCACAAAATAAAACGTAAATTTTTATGAATTTTTTTTTTTATTAGAATAGCAAGAAGCTAGATGAGTGTAACATAGAGTCGTACATACAAAGAGTTAAAACAGATTGTTATAATAAAAGGAGCTCCATGGATTTCATTCCAATTCTTTAAACTTTGATCCTGTGGTTAGCTACTTAGCCATATGAAGGTTGAATGTTTCATGTCTTCGAATATATGTCTCGGATGGATACTTTTGTTAGAAAAAACTTTGTCATTCCGAACCTTCCAAATGTGCCAACAAGTTGAAAGGATGATCAAGTTGATTACTTTGGGTTTGGTAAATGAAACACCGGGCTGTGTATGTTGGCGAGGAAGAGATCTTTGGCATGAAAGGCTAATAATGGGGAAATTAGTAATGTTCTATCAAAGTTACTAATTTAAAAAGGGGTTTGCTAAATACAACCCTAAAGGCTGTGTTTAAGGTGCATAAATTGTTTGTACATTTATCGTGAAAATCAGGAGACGGACTTTTAATATGAAAGGTACAAGTTTTTTTATGCACATTAAATATAGTCATTTAAAAACAATCTCTCATTTATTGACATATAAAGTATCATTTTACCCTATAACCAATTCAACGGGTTATTCAGATAAACTAAAAAGAACTTTGGCCAAAACCATGTTTGTTTGATTTTTTCAAACAGTTGGGGGATGTTTGGCATTTACATTTTATAAGCATTTATGGAATCTAAGATGCCAAGTAAAAATGTAGCATGGAGGATGGAGGATTTCAAAGTTGTTAAAATGTACCATGGAGGATTTCAAAGTTGTTAAAACGCTGCAAATCTGCAATGTCCGTGTGTTTAAAGGAAATGGGGACAGAATCTTATTGGTACTGGAAAAATGTGACAAAAATTTACTTTTCCTTTAAAATTATCTGTACTATATTATAAAGCAGATTTTTTCTAAATTTTCAACATTGAACTTGAAATTTTCAATATTGATTTTAAGTACTTCTCCAAAATGTCCCTTCTATCTATTCTATATTTATCTAAAATAACTATAATACCCTTTCTCTCTCCTCAAATGTCAACTAATCATTTTTTTTCTCTCTCGTCCATAAATCATTTATTCCTTCAATTCATTCAAAATCTTTTATCTTAAAAACCGTACATCGATAAATTATAAAAATTGTATGGGTGTTCTTAAAATTTCATGCTCTTTCATTAGAGATGTCATTCGATATACTTTCGACAAATTTTTAAATCCGAGGGCGGAGCCCATACGACTAAGACATTTGACTATCATACTCTATGACATATCAACTCCTATAACCTATCATACTCTATGACCTAAGTATCACCCCACCATCTCACCGCCGCAACGCGCGAGTACTTGCTCTTATATATTTAAAAACCAATATGCAATGTACAACTCTTGAAGCTTAATGTACAAACCCTTTTTAATTTTCATTTTACACCCTAAACTTTTAACTTTTCAATTTTATGGCTTTAACATCACTTTGGTCTCTTTTCGTTTGCACCCTCTAAAGTTTTTATCTCAAACTTTTGTTCCATATCAAAGTTTTCGTTTTTAAACTTTTGACACAAAACTTTTGGGTTCTCATAATTTTATCAAACAACGTTTACACATTTGCAGTTTTACCTTTATACATTTGGTTTTGATGATTTTTTTTCATTCCACTATATATAATGGTATTTAATATATAATAATTTAAATCATTGTTACGTTTTACATTAATCTTTAATATATATTAAAACAAAACCCTTAATTCCAAATTAGAAAAGTTATGATCATTGATTGAATTTCATCTCTCATTTTCAACCATTAGATCATTTTGATAACATCATCATTGACTAAAGAATTAGTCAATAACACTTTTGGTCCTCATATTTTTTTATAAATGTTTATAAAGTCCTTTAATTTTATTTATTATAATTTAAAGGGCCTAATTAAATATCATTTTATAACTTTGTTAACTATATATTTATAATAATAGTACTTCGTACTGTTTAATGTATATAACTTATAAATAAATAAAATCATTTATATAGTATATTATATTTTTATGTATATAAAATTTTATATATTTGTATTTCTAATGTTGTGTAGATGATACAAAAGTTTGATGAAATTTCAATTTTGAATGGATATCAACATTGTGAACTACATTTTTTGGAAGATACTATACGTATTCCACGCATATATTTTAGTTTTATGACTGAAAACATTATTTGTTAACATTAATCGACAATAAATATGGTATTATAATTGTGGTTCAAAAGTTTGTAAATATTTATTTAGATGTTAATCGTTTTTGTATTTTAAAAGTTTTAATGTGAAGAATAATGTATAAATGCCCGTGTATTACTGGGGTAATAAGCTAGTTTAACATTTAAAATAAGACACTTTATTACATCACCGTCGTCATATTGTCATTATTTGCATTAACATAGTTATTGTGTGTTTATTTTTTTTCTTTAATACATCTTACTATTCATACTGTGTTTATATGTTTTATTTTCTTTACTTATGTATATAACAACGATTACAAGTTATGTTTGTTGATTACTTTATCATGTTTATATCCAACACTTTATCGTCTGAAAATCATGTCCCGAAGCAACACGAGGGCAATTACTAGTATATACTAAAGAGGTTATGATAAAGAAGCTACAATTAAGCAATGATTTCAATTCCTTTTTGTTAGTGTAGGAGAGAGGTGTTAACGTGTTTTTTGTTATTAAAGCTAATGAGATGCACTTTACAAAACTAAAATAGATCATCACTGAAATATTTTCAAATTTTATTTACATAGATCAAAACACCAACAAATGCTTGGGGTAAATTCTCTAGCCTCTAGTTTCGTAAAATGTGAATGGCTGAATCACCATTGTTATTAAGTTTATACATGTAACCTGTAATTTATTATGCCCAAAAGAAGAAAAAAATAGATACTAAACTAATTTGTACTAGAATTCTTTTTGCAACTATATAGCATATGTTAAAAACAATAACTCAACAGCCCACAACTATTGTTGTGTCTATATTACACAAATCAAAGCCCCGGCTTGGATGATAAAGGGAGCCACCTTAGCGTAGGAAACCTAAGAGCCACCTGTGTTACTTAAGATTTCGAGAGGCATCGATCCACTTTTGTAAAATGAAAAGCAGTTTTATCTATTTCATATTCTTCCTTTCAGTCTTTATGGCCTCGTAAGATGTCATAACCTCCTTGAACCTTGCTTCAGCAACCTCTGCATTAAAAACGCAATTGTCAAATACTCAAACTTAAGCATCAATCAGTTTCTCCTCAACTTTCTGGTAATAAGACAACTAATTTTTCCCAGTTCATACAAGTTACACAAAGGGGCAGTTCAACAGGCCAGGTAAAGATACCTGAAGTTTTTACTTTTAGATACTTTTGTAGACCTTCTTGCCAATACGAAGTAGCAGACAAAAATTCGTACCACTTTTTATAATATTAAGCATGGATCAGACGTATCATGGCAAATTCTTTGGTCAACAAAATGTTTTAAGGAAAAATATGCAGACCAGTTGGATTGGCATAAAAGGTCAAAACATGTTCAGAATTAAATTGGTCAGGTCATGGCTGAGTTGACCAGCAAAAACCATTCGTCCATCATAAATTATCTATACAAAATTAACTTGTTGAACATGGTTCAGAAAACGATAATGTTACAGTTCATGAATATAACTTAGAAGGTTGTATGCAACAAAAATAGTTTTGGCGACTTTCAAGTTTCACCCTGTTTGACAGACTACCTTTTCGTAGCAAATTATTTGGTTCTTTGAAATAAAAGAGGTAGGTTTTAGCCCGCTCTTTGTGGTGGGTGCGAAACAAACTTGATCGCTAAAACCAAAATATCGTATTTGATACCGCTAAAATGTAAAAACCAAAAGTAAATGGTTGCAAAAAGCAACCAATTCATATAAAGTATGGAATTGGCCCATTCATGTATAAGCAGGTGAAAACTGCACCTTCAGGCTGATTATATCTTATTAACTTTTTTTGAGCTAACACCTCTTTTCAAAGAACATATCATGCAAGGAAAGCTGTAAGTGGGGAAGTGTGCATACCTTTATTTTCTTGATTCTGATCAGGATGAAATTCCATTGCCTTGCTTCTAAATGCAGTCTGGATTAACACAAAAACTCGATCAATCTAATGCAAAAGAATCAAAACATGAGAACGAAAGTATAATGACTGGTCAATACCTTAATCTCAGCATCTGTGTATGGCGTCGTCCTTGATCTATTCACAAGGAAAAAAAACAGTGTTTAGTTTAGTTTGCAGAAAATGAATAATTTCAATCTACTCCAGTGCTTTAGGAAAACAAAATATTTAGCAAATCAATCCATGCCCATACCTTATTTCACCAATGAAATATTTACAAACACTCTGAATATGAAACATATATTCTGCTAGTTTAGGGCAGGAATTGATTTGTTGCAACAAATCTATTGGCTTTAAATAATTATCCACTATCTTTAAATAATATAAACAAAAACTGTACCAAGAATCCACATTGTTCTAAAATATAAAGATAAATGTATGATAAAATTACAAAGATAACCCACACATGAAATCAACCAAGACTGACGATAGTAATAAAAAGATACAGTATGATAATACAATAATTAATAGAACTTGAGCAGCAAGTCAATTGTTATTCAAACATAATAAGAAGTTAAAGGCAAAACAAGTG
This sequence comes from Erigeron canadensis, assembly GCF_010389155.1. Taxonomy (NCBI): domain Eukaryota; kingdom Viridiplantae; phylum Streptophyta; class Magnoliopsida; order Asterales; family Asteraceae; genus Erigeron; species Erigeron canadensis. The sequence goes on along the minus strand of NC_057762.1, from coordinate 18,712,833 downwards.
ATGAAAAAGATGTATCAAAATGTCATAGAGAGAAGGTATTACCTGCTGAGACCCAAGATTGCATAGTGATGGGACAATGCATAATTTACAGGGGACCTAGGAGGTTCCCTAAAATTACTTCTGTTTCCTTGTGATGTATTCGTTTTCCAATACCAATCATCTCTTTGAAAATGTTGATGATATCGACCTGAATTATTTTCCTTCCAACTTTCATAATCCTGTTTGTTTTTATTTTTTCCCCTATTGAACACACTTTGCATGCGCCTTATACGTTCCTACAACCAAAATTGAAAGCTTAGTGAAAAGACGACTCACAGAAGTATATGTAGAACTGAACAGGCATGAAAGAAAAGAGACCTCTCTAAACTAGTAATCTCTCATGTAACATTACTCCTTAGTAATTATTCTAGCATCTTGCTAGACTTTATAATTATAATATCTCTTGCAATTAAAATTTTATTACTCAAACCATAATGTGAATCGTGTATATTTCTACCTCTATATCCATTTTCAAAACTATTCTTTCCAACTATTCCATTAGGGACATGTATGACTGTATGAGCCTCGTCCCATGAGGAATCGCATCTAAAGTTCTTGGTTTTAAAGGTGTTAGGCGTTCCGAGGTGCTAGGCGCACGACCGCACGTCTCACGTATATAAGACATCATTTTTCACCAAATACTTGTATCCATTCTATGTACCATTTTCTCTCAAGCAAATGCATTAAACATGCTTAAAAATCATTTCTATATAACAAAAATACATATGATGCTTCACTTGTATTACCATACTACCACACATGCACAAAAATAAACTGACTAGCAAGGAATAGTATCATACGGATAAAAGTTTAAAAATGCCAATTAACAACATGCCCATTAATTGAAAAAAATCATCAGCAGGCCCTTTTATCACTGAAAACATAAGATGCCGCCTGAGTAGCAGAAGGGGATGCATCCAATGCCCAGGCGCTAGACCAGCCTACACGCTACCTTTTAAGGCCAACCTAGAGTTGGTTACTAAATAGGCATAATACCATACCCCTGATTTTGTGATACTATAAATAGGGATAGGGAGAGATCACCTATTTACTAAATAGGCATAATACCATTGCCCCTGATTTTTTAAGACTATAACTAGAGATAGGGAGGGATTGATTTATGATGATTAACTTGATTGAGAAGCTACGACAAGATTAGATCCAGGAACATAAAAACTTAGATTGGAATTATTTCCCTTTCATTTTTGGGTCTTCTGGGAGAGGCAAATTTAGGAGGATTTAAGCAAAATAGGTAGAAGACACCATGTGGATGTGAACCTGAAATAAAGCTTTCGGTTTTGGTACGGAAACTGGGTCTTTCAGTATGGAAACAGGGGCTTAAAACACGAGGGCCAGAAGCAAGCTGAAAAACTCGAAGCACTACCATTCAAAGTAATGACATGCCTGCTTCATTGATTCGAGTCGAACATTACTTTTTTGGTTAATGGGTTAAAGGACCATGACAAACTGTGAGTGTTTTGGAGAAACCGGTACGTAATAGCAGTTTGAGAGCTGTCAGTCATTCACAACAGGATTCAGGGAAGAAGTTAAGGGACGATTTGAGTTTTGCAAGTCAAATGATTGAGCAATCTTTTTCCTTTACGTATGAAAACATGATATGGGATATCATAATAAAATTAAGTTTTCAGTAAGATAGGATTATTTGATGAGGTTAATGCAAGAAATTTTGTGAAAGGGTTAATGAACAATAGCCATCTGGATTAAGACTGAGAACTATGGCAATTAGAAAGTGATGAAACTCATGCTGATAATCAAAGACAATAAAATCACCGAGTAAGCAAGTAACTTGAAATTTACTCACAAGGACGTCAACCTCACAAATGAAGAAACGAGGAAGGATCACAAGAGCAACATGTGGCCTCCAGACTAATGGAGGTAGAAATCCAAGGTGGGGGCAACATTCATGCTTCAAATGCAACACAGGGACCGTTTCCCTACTTATGCTTTTAAGGCCATCTTAGTAGACAACGGGGAAATCAAAGGAGTGAGTATTAGTAATTAGGAGATTACTCATGTTATGTCTACAGTTGATTAACTCTATAATTAAGATGTATGAGGTTGGTAATGAACTAAAGATACTTGGAAGTAAGCAGTAGCTGGCATAGTCAATTTATTATCGTTTTTGCACAATGAATCTTTTTGGGTTCCATCTGTATATATTGCTATATGTACTACACATCCAATACTTGCATCCCAATGTACGAAGATTATATGAAACAACCTAACCACTATAATGTTAAAGAAGGCTCAAAGCAGGTTCTCATTCATATCTTATATTTAGATGGCAATTTAAATTGTATAATAAATTTGCTTAACATTCCAAATTTGTAATAAAATATGCAAAAGATTAATAATTGTTGTAAATATCCTGGTCTTTATTTCCACGCATTGGTTCCTATTAAATTAAGGGATCAATCTAAAAGTGTATGGTTTCACTTTCACATTACTCAAATAGTAAAATCAAAAATCTATCTAATCAGGCGTAGGATAACTGGATAACTAACACTGATCTATGCTAACAAAGTCAAAATAATGTATGAAGCAATGCAACATAAGCTAGAAAGACCCTTCTGCATTCCTAATCATGGAATAACACTTAAAACATGAACACTTACTGATACGCATGGGATCCAGAGATGAAGAAAGGTATGAGAGTATTGTAATACACTAACACTTAAAGAATGGACTGTTACCAATTTACCATTATACAATATAAGAAAATTAGAAGCAAGTTTAATCAAAAAAGCTTATATACATAAACTTACCACTCTCTCCATTTCGTCTTCATACTCCTCTTGCATGCGACGGTTATATCTTTTCCAAGATTCCTCTTGAAAACTTGATCGGAAAGATCGACCACTAGCACCTCTCCATGACTGTGACCTGGTAACCTTGTGTGACATTATTACAAACATAATTAATTTATCGACCCAAATCAACAGATACAATCCTATAATTATCATCTATACATTCCAAAGTACGCTACCTGAGAAGAAAACCAATCAGCCATCTGGCGCATATGTCCAACCTATCAAATTGTTTGAGACCGTTGTAAATGTCATTTGGTTTAAAATTACTAAACTTAGTTAGAAAATCAAGGAAACTTAAAATGTATACTAGGAAAAACTGACATATAACTTATAAACATCGGGCATAGTTTATTGAGATCTGACATTCACACGTTAGTCCAAACGCACATCACAATAGAAAATCACTAACTTGTGCCAAAGAAGAAAGAACACATGGCAATACGTGGTTGGACAGATCAATTCAAATTGCTAAATGAAAATTCAGTGGTAAACTAGAGAGATCTAATTTACTTCGATTTTGATATGGTTCTATACAGCGAGACTCCACAACTCAACATAATTCACATTCCAGGCAGTTTCTCTTTAATATAACAATAACACACTTATGTAGTTGTTAAGAAAGATCGATAATCGTTGATTGTAGAGCATGGTTTTGAAAGTTGTTCAAATGCGCCTCACTAGGATATTAACCTAATCCGACGTTCTGACCTCGATAATTATATCCTAGAAGTATTTACAAACTTTATACGGTCAGATAGAGACGCTAGTCATACTTGTCGGCTGAACCACGCAAATCCTTTGTCTAGTATATTTTTTCAGTTGTTTTTACTTCCGCTCGTGTGAATGTGTATGCATATATGGTTATTTCAACGAGTGTAACTCCCTTAGCAAAAGAACTTAAATGCCAGAATCAAGTTAATTAATTTAATCGTCCGTATTTGATAATTTTATTGTTCCATTTTCACTCTAACTACTCGTCAATTACAATTACTAACATAGGCTAGGGTTTACTAAGATGTATGTGGAGTAATATTTAAGCTGTATATCGCTGCTTCTCACACTTCCTACAGTAACCTACAATTATAGATATGTATAATAAACTTTTACAAAATAATAAAGTACGGAATAATAAAAAGAAAAGGAAAAATTATATGTACATACAGCAAGAGTAGTAGCAGTAGCACCAATTAATCCAAAAATAAGAATTCCCCAAATCCCCATTTCTTCTTCTTCTTCTTTCTTCTTTTTATTATCATAATTGGCCTGACGATGGTTATGATAAGTGGCTCTTGTTCTTGAATTAACCCAATTGTGTTTACATTTTTCTTCATCATCTTTCTTCTTGATTTCCTCTTCTGTCATAGATTCTATCAGAATTACAAATTTTTTTTTTTTTCTTTACTTTCTTCAAAAATCGACAAGATTGTAGTGAATCCCTTCAATCATAATTCAATAGTATGGTCTAATTTGGAATTGTGATTTTTAGATTGTAGAAAGGAATACTAAAGAAGAAAACCCTCTTCTTACGATTTTCGCTTTCGAGATGGGTGGAAAAATAAAATCCTTATCTGTACTGTATTATACTATATTATTATAAAGCATTTTTAATATTAAACTTCAATTTTTCAATATTAATTTTAAATACTTCCTTAAAGTGTCCCTTCTATCTATTCTATATTTATCTAAAATAACTATAATATTCTTTCTTTCTCCTCAAATCTCAACCAATCATCTTTTTTCTCTCAACTCCATAAATCATTTATTCCTCCAATTCATTCAAAATCTTTTATCTTAAAAACCGTACATCGATAAATTATAAAAAATGTATAGGTGTTCTTAAAATTTCATGCTTTTTCATTAGAGATGTCATTCGATATACTTTCGACAAATTTTTAAATCCGAGGGCAGAGCCCGTATGGCTAAGACATTTGACTATCATACTCTATGTGGACCATCACTCTATCAACTCATATAACCTATCATACTCTATAACCTAGGTATCACCCCACCATCTCACTGCCGCAACGCACAGGTACTTGCTCTCGTATAATATAACAATTGAGTTTTGAAACAACTCTAAACCTTAAATAATCTCTCCTCATAATTATTGGTATACGTCTAAAAGCATACTTTACAATTGTATGAAACATAAGTATTTAATTGTTGATAGTTATTACATGAGTTTTATTACTTATTAGTAGGATTATGTGCAAAGAAGAGTAGTAATGAGCATTATGTCCAAAGAAGAGTAGTAATGAGCATTAGGAAGATGAAAGATAAATTATTTATCATATTAATGACATTGGGAAGTTGAAGTAACCTTATTTGTGGTTAGTTTGTATCATAAGTAACACATTTATATATCATACGGCCATGTTTATTTAACCTATATATATACATATCATAAGTAACCTATATTATACTACAATGTATCATAAGTAACCTATATTCGAAGGATGAAAATATTATAATACATATCATACGCAATCACCCTACTGTAACACCTCGACTAAGGCGGAAACACGAAGTGCCACAGAACGACACGGTACAAAAGATTTAAAGATAAAATATCAACATAAAGTTTCAAATGCCATTCAAATTCAAAAGATAATAAGTTCAAGTTGATGTTTAAATATCATTACATAACCAAAGTCGAAATCAAAAGATAAGTTTGTTTGCATTACAAGTCCTTCAAGCAACAAGCAAATACAATCCATGAGGCGGTCCGAAAGGCTAACTTACTGCTCTAAACCTGAAAAGCATGAAGAAAAAGTATCAACTACGAGAGTTGAGTGAGATCATAGGTTTTAACTAACAATGTATATATATATACAAATCATATTCAAAGATAATTGTAATCAACACGATTTTATCAACCGAATTCACATCAACAATGGTGTTTGGTTAGTGTGTGTGTTCTTGGTGTTTGTGTGTGTGTTGAGAGAGAATTGGAATCAAGTGTGTGTTATTCAGGTGTAATGGTATGGAATGCATTTTAAGAGTTATGCTTATTGTTATAATTTCTAAGAGATTGAGAGCTATTTATAGTCTAAACACATCAACTATGCTAATTATCACAATTAGCCTCTCAACCTTAGAAATTATCAACTCATGACTTAACTACAAGTATGTCCATAACTTAAATTACGATGTATCACTATTTTTGGATTTCTAACATTCTCCCCCTTAATGATATATTGTAAGGTCTGAAGTACGTGTTGTTTTGTCTTTTGTAGGAATGAATTTGATGAGCCCGGTGATGAAGACAATTGGTGAGTTGAAACAAGTCTTCAAAGCTTTCTCATTGTCTTTGGAGAACTTGATTCAGTATTGGTCTTGGACTTCTTGAAGTTAGATCATCTGTTGATTCTCAATGTTCTTATAGAACAGAGAATGATGAGTGTGTATATGTCTTGAATCTTTGAAGATTGTTGAATCATGAATCAGAGTTGTCTTTTGAGGTGCGGAAGGTATGAACTTGTCTTGAATTCTTCAAACTTTGAATATTGAAGTCTTTTCTTTGAAATGTTGGAATGAATTTTCAGAAACATGTACTCTCCCCCTTGATGTGTGCAATGTAGCTTTAGGTAAAGTGTTTGTTGTATGATGTGAAGATTCTCTATTTTGATGAAGATTCTTTTTGAAGATTTTCTTCTTTGTCACATAATCTTAAGCACTTTTGAGAGTAAAATATTTCAATAAGGTTTTTGAAAAGTTTCTTATGAAGTAATCATGCTCCCCCTCAATTCATGAGTAATCACAGTCTCTTCGTTAAATCTTAAATGTATATCCTTTTCTTTCGAGATGAATAGTCTTCAAGTTGAATTTGGAACCCTTGCAGTTTGGAATGAAATTGACTAACAAACTTTGAAGAAGAATGATCACAAATAAAATTTGAGAGAACTTCAAATAAACTTGAAAACTTCCAATCAAGACACTGAATGATAGTATCTCGGAAAGCAATTGAAATAACCCAAACACAAACTTTTCTCCTTGTCTTTATCAATCATTCTAATTTCTTCTCCTAATCAATAATCAATCATACTAGTTTCTCCCCCTCATAATGACAAATAGCAATGTCATTATGCAAACATTGATTGAAAAGAATATTAAAAGAGATAATCATGACTTAAAATGTAGTCATTATTTTCATGGAGAATTATCAACCATCAAAACATCAATCTATCCATATAAACCAACCCAATTGTTCCTATGGATGACTAAAATGTAAAATTGAAGTTGTTGGGATAAACATTGTAGTATGGTGTTGGTGTTTTCTGTGTTCGGGTAATGAGAACTGAAACCGGATAAGAATGATCCGTTTGCACTCAAAAATCTAAAGATTAATGAAATGACCGAAGGAAATGTATTATCATTTATCGGATTTCCTATGTATCATTGAGAAATGCACAAAGCAAACCTCTAACATAGTTCGGTCTTTTGGCTTTCCAACCTCAAGAATGCTTCAAAGAATGTAAACCATGGTCAGTGTCACCTAAGCGTTCGATAACCATGTTCTACTATCCTTAAAGACTTTTAGGAAAAATCCAAGGTCACAATAGACTTCTTGTTAACTCAATAATTTCAAAAATGTAATTATGAGACCTACGTTCAAAGCTGGAAATGATGTTAGCAATGGTAGGATTTCCATTTGATCATCGTGAAATATCAATTAAGATATCACTACAAATGTTCCGGCTATATCACAAAGATAAACATGTATATCACAAAGATATGACGCAAATGTGTCCTAAAGAATGAAGAATGATCAAATTAATGATCAAGTATGAGAGCTCTAGACACAAAGTGATCAAATGAAGTCGAGGACTGGAGCAGATTGTCACCCTTTTTCAATATTAACGTCTTCCAAATGAAGAGTCAATAGTAATGAGAAAATCTCCGTGAGAAGTAAAACAAGCATTTGTTAAGAAACACTTGAGTGGTTAGGTAAAGATGTGCATCGCTTCATTGGGTCCATGAAGGCTTCTTTAATACCGAGATATCAACAAATGACATCCGATAGAAATGTGTTTTACCCGGCGATTTGAGAATTTTAGGGAAGGGTATCAATTCTTTTAACCCTTTTCTCACAATATTATCACCATAACCTCTCACTTTTTGACTTTACTCCCTCCAACTTAGTTGCACGAATTCATCATCTCTCAGAATATCCTCACTTTCTAATGAAAGAAGTGAATACTCCAGGGTTAGAACTCATCGGCGATGATGAAATTCATGGAGTAGTATTTTGAGAAAAACCTAGTTGCTCTTGTGCAAACTAAACACCGAACTTCCTTTGACTTAAATGTTTTGAAAAAAAAATCATCATATGTGAAAAAATGTTTTAAAAACACATTTTCACACACAAACTCCATAAATTGCACAAATAATCTTCAAAGAGTTTTTTGAAATCACAAACTCCCCCTTAATCTATGCAAAGATAGATCAAAAAGATTTTCATAGAAAAGGTGGAGCAAAAAAAATGATTTGTGTGAAATCAAAATAGGTTTTATGAGAAGTGAACTCAATCAATTGTTCAGGATGAGATAACTCAGGAGTACACAAAGGCGTTCAATCCTTTGCTTCTCATATCAACAATTGAGAGTTTTTGAAACAGGTGTAACAAAATTGCAATCAACATCTTGTATTACACATATACATTCATATAAGACCACTTGGAAGTACACAAAGGCGTTCAATTCCACGTTATCCTATATCAATTTATATGTATAACAACATGAATTAATTTCAATTTTGAAACATAAATAATTTTTCTTTTTAGAACAGGGTTGCATACAGAGTATATGCAAGCTATTTATAAAATAAATAACACAAATAAGCACGGGTTATACACTGAGTGTGCATAAACCACAAAGTAATAAATACATCATTTAAACACGGGTTACATACAGAGTATATGTAAACCACTTTGAAGTAAAAAAAATTAAGAAAATCTTTTTGTTATTTTTCAAAATTTTATATTTTTGTATTTGATTTTTGGTTTTTCAATTTTTATAATTTTTGAAAAATGAAATCAAGAATTCCTTCCATGGTAAAGTTAATTAAGGATCAAGATTTAGCATACCAAGTTTAGAGATTAAGAAATTAAACCTCTTTTCGTCCAGTGGTTTTGTGAACAAATCAGCGAGTTGGTAGTCAGTTCCCACGAAGTAGAGTTCGATGTCACCTTTCTCAACATGATCTTTGAGAAAATAATATCTCAAATCAATGTGCTTTGAGCGTGAGTGGTTGACTGAGTTGACAGCAATTGCAATGGCACTTTGTGAATCACAATAGATAGGGACATATTTCAGACCATAATCAGTAAGCTGTGTCTTCATCCATAACACTTGAGCACAGCAACTAGCAGCAGCCACATATTCAGCCTCCGATGTTGACAGTGATACACAATTTTGCTTCTTGAATGACCAACTTACAATCTTATCCCCTAAGAATTGTAAAGTACCAGATGTGCTCTTGCGATCAAGCTTACAACCTGCATGATCTGCATCTGAATAGGCAGTTAAATTGAATCCAGTATCCCTTGGATACCAGAGACCAAGATTGGGTGTACCCTTCAGATAACGAAAATTCGTTCCACAGCTTGGTAATGTAAATCAGTCGGAGCGGCTTGATACCTAGCACACATACATGTTGCAAACATTATATCTGGGCGAGATGCTGTAAGATACAACAACGAACCAATCATGCTTCTATACCTCTTTTGGTCAAATGGTTTCCCTTTTTAATCAGAATTAATGTTTGTACGAGCAGCCATTGGGGTTGAAATTGAAGAACATGTAGTCATATCAAACTTTTTCAACATATCTTTTATGTACTTACCTTGTGATATAAAAATACCAGTTGGTAATTGTTTGATTTGTAAACCCAAAAAGTAATTCATTTCCCCAATCATGCTCATTTCAAAATGATTGACCATTAGAGATGAAAAGTTTCGGCAAAAAGTTTGACTGGTTGACCCAAAAATAATATAATCAACATATATTTGGACAAGTAAAACATGCTTACCTTGGTTACGAATAAACAGGGTAGGGTCAATAGTGCCTTTGGTAAAGCCTCCTTTGAGTAAGAAAGTAGTTAAGGAATCATACCATGCTCGAGGTGCCTGCTTCAAACCATAGAGAGCCTTGTCTAACATGTAGACATGGTTTGGCTTCTTAGGATCAACAAAACCTTCAGGTTGCTCCACGTAAACTTCTTCTTTGAGTTCTCCATTTAAGAACGCTGTCTTCACATGCATTTGAAACATAGTGAAGTTTCTGAATGCGGCATAAGCTAAGAATATACGAATGGCCTCCATTCTTGCAACAGGAGCGAAAGTTTCATCGAAATCCACACCAGGTTGTTGGCAGTAACCCTTTGCAACCAATCTAGCTTTGTTCCTTACTACAACTCCATTTTCATCCTTCTTGTTCTTGAAAATCCACTTGGTGCGAATTGGTTCTTCTTTCCTTGGATTTGGAACCAATCTCCATACCTTCAGTCTCTCAAACCGAGCTAATTCATCTTGCATTGCTTTAACCCACTCTAGATCACAAAGAGATTCAGAGACGGTTTTGGGTTCAATGTTACTCAGTGAAAGTGCAACAAGACACTCATTGACTGTAGTACGGGTAGAAACACCAGCTTGTGGATCTCCGATGATTTGTTCTGTAGGATGATCTTTGCGCACACGTGACCACTTGTTGTCATGAGGAAGAGGATCTTGTTGATGAATGTCAATATTATCATCATTAAATCCAGAATTCTGTTGAGCAATGGAATCATAGCTTGGAAGAACTCTTTCCTCAAAATTTGGATGATCAAAATCCAGTGGTACATACACATTTGGAGTATTTGATGGATTTGTGTGTTGGGTGATTTGAGAAGGTTGTTCTTGATCATTCTTTTGAGAATAAATATCACTTGAAGATGATTCTTCTTGCTCTGTAGAATTTGAAGATGATTCATGATTGTTGTCTGGAACTGATTCATTTGTTTGAATGGGGTTATTGTTCGGAATTGGTTCATTGATGACTTGAGGTTCTTTTCTTGAATCGGTTTTGAGTTGTAGAATTCTTCGAAAAGAATATCTAGCTCTTCACTTGTTGGAGTTGGATATTTCTTGAATTTTGAAGCTAAGGTAGACGTCCTTGAGGAAGCACTTGAAGTACTTGGATCACTAATTGTTGGTAGCAAACTTTCTTGTTCAAATATCATGCCAGACATCTCGTCAAACCAAACATTCATGGTTTCTTGAATCGTGTTTGTTCGACGATTAAAGATGCGATATGCAATCGATGTCTTTGAGTAACCAACAAAGTAACCTTCGTCACTTTTCCTTTCAAACTGTCCAACATTTTCCCGATCATTCAAGGTATAACAGACACACCCAAAAATATGGAAGTAATTGATGTTGGGTTTGCGTTTGTTAAGAACCTCATAAGGAGTCTTCTCATGACGCTGATTGATGATAGACCGATTTTGAGTATGACAAGCTGTGTCAACAGCTTCAGCCCACATGTTTGATGGTAACTTGGAATAAGCAAGCATTGTTCTTGCTACTTCCACCAGCGTACGGTTTCTCCTTTCAACAACACCATTTTGTTGCGGGGTACGAACAGCAGAGAATTGGTGAGTAATGCCTTTTGATTTGCAAAATTCATTGAAGATGGCATTTTTGAACTCAGTACCGTTATCTGAACGGATATAACGGACTGGAAGTTGAAGATTCACTTGAGTGGAAGTGATGAAATCGATCAAAATTTGAGTTGTTTCATCTTTTGAAGCAAGAAACTTGACCCAAGTGTATCTAGAATAATCATCAACGATAACCAGAATATATCTCTTCCCGTTTTTGCTTTGTACTTTCATAGGCCCACAAAGATCCATGTGAAGCAAATGAAGAGGTGCCAAAGTATGTGGATGTAACACCCCGACTACGGTGGAAACACGAGATGCCACAGAACGACATGGTACAAAAGATGAAATGGAAAACATCTTAATTAAAGTCTTAAAACCATTCCAAATTAAACGATTACATAGTTCAAAGTAAAGCGTTAAAAATCATTACATAAGTCCAAATCCGAATAAAAGATAAACTGTTTGCATTACATGTCTTCGTTCACCAAACAAACACAATGTCCAAAAGCGGTCCATAAGCAAACCTATTGCTCTAAACCTGAAAAGCATGAAGAAAAAGTGTCAACTACGAGAGTTGAGTGAGTTCATAGGTTTTTAACTAATACAATAAGCATATATACACATCATAACAAAATAAATTGGGAATCACCAATTTCTATGAATATTTCCAATTCATCCTTTGATAATCATTTGTTCAACTCAATTTTAACCCATGTAAATAAATCCTTGTCATATGACCACAAGGGTCTAATTCCATTATCTTAGATGAGTAAGTACTTGAGCCACTACTACTACCATTTTATTCAAGTCCGATTACAATCCAATAATTCAATTCATAGCACAAGCTGTCAATCAAGTGCCGTAACAATAATAACAATGATGATAATGGGTCGTGCCATGGAGACGCCCGATTATCTTAAGGTAGTTAGAACACCCGGGGGCCAGACTAGAAGTGGAGGTTGTCACGAAGGCAACCAACCTTCCAACGGTACGCTTTGGGTGGACGGACGAAACCTAGTTGCGCAACTAACGAACTACAGGCCTCCACTTTCGGAGTAAATAGTAGTGTACCGAACGCCGCGGTTTGACAGAACTCAAGCTCATCACATAAATCCTTTATTATCATTTCATACTCATATATCAAGAATCATTTCATATAACAAACTCTCTTTCAAGAAACATTGCATATATAGAAAGTAGTTTCATTTATCATGCTTTTCACCCCGAAAGTAAAACACATAAAAGAGTTTGAAAGGGGGCTATGACTCACTTGATTTGAGAGTAATGGGGGCTGATCAAATACGAGATGTGTGCCTAGTGGTGTCGTCCCTCAAGCAAGCCTAAACCATGGTATTCAAATATACACAACGTAAGTGCGTGTTACATGAACTAGTGAACTAGATTATGAGCTTTATGCTAGTAGGCTTGCCTATCTTTGGTTGCTACTTAATTATGGAATCAAAGTATATTATGATGTTCAAGATGTTTGGTTAAATTGGAATTGATGGTAAGAGTAGTTTTTGCGTTAAGCGTTTTTGCGCGTTTGTTGGAATTTCGGTAATTCGGCTTTGATTCAACCTCTCTTGTGTCCTTATAATTTGAGGACTTTTAAACATAAAATCGTTTACCGAAATAGTGATTTTTGCCTCATTTCTCAACCAAATTAAATGCTTCAAAAGGGATTTTTGTTCTTTTTTCATTTTTTCCAGAATGTCCATCATATTTTGATGTTCTAAGTCGTGATTGTGGTGGTGGTGTGCTATGTGCAATTTTGTGCTTTCGGTTGGTGATTATTTGACCCGAAAAGACGATTTTTGAGCTTATTCTTGCCATGCATCCAATGACTTGAGTTTTATACTTTTAATATGTCATATTTCCAGTATGTTCACCACATTTTCATGGTCATAAAGTTATGGTGCATGTGTGTGCTCAAAATGCATTTTAACAAGCTTTCGGTTTTCGATTTCAAGCCTATTTTGCCTTGTTTGGTTCCATAATCATATTTTTGTCATTACCATAATTTTTCCAGAATATTAACTTTGATATTAACACATTTTTCACTTATGACAAGCCTAGCTTCATCTCATAATCCAAACAACAATCCAACCTTCTTAAATCTAGCATGCATGCACTTAAACCAATACCTTTTAACATAAAGCTTTAACTATCAAAAATCCATCAACATAAAAATATATTTTTCATGGAATATTCCAGAAATATATATGCAAATATTTATACAACATGTTCATCTTTTTATATAAAAAGTTACTTTACAAATTATCAACACATATCCACCTTTTTGATGCTAGCTTTTATAGATCCAACACTTTGTCAACAAAATCTATATTTTCATAAAATTTTCCAGAAATATAACCCTCATAATATTCATAAATATAACCATTTTTCAAAGGAAAATCACATCAAGAACTATTAAACATATATCCACACTTTTGGGTCTTAAACTAGTTGAATCCTTGGATCTTTCTTCATGGATTCAACATGCATGAGCATGGAAAGAAAGATCCTATCAACTTTGCCCTCATCAAGTGTATATTCAAGAGAAACATGAAGAAAACATGGACTTTTGATAAAACCTTTTTAATATAAACAAGAACAAGATTAAACTAGTAAAGAGATGAAGATATATACCCTTGAAGAACAAGTTTTTGATGATGAAAATGGGCAGAAAATTCGTGACTCCTTAAGCCTCCAACAACCCTTGTTTCAACCTTAAACAACCCTTAATATGTAGCTTAATCAAACCCTTGCTTATTCTAACCTAAACCCTTATTATTAATACAAGTTTAAGTTGATTCTTGCTTGCTCTTTTTCCCTTTTTTTTTTCCAGCCGAAATGAAGAGAGGAAGAAGGAGAGGAGGAGTGTTTTTCTAGAGAGAATAAAAGCTTGTGTGTGTAAAAGGTGAATAATGTGTTTTGTGTGAGTTTCAAGGGAGATTTTGGAAGAATGAAATTTAAAAGTGAAGTGTGAAGGGGGGGAAAGGGGGGCCGGCCACATGAGGGGATTTGGAGGGGTTTTATCTTTTTTTTTTTTTTAAATTACAATGTATAAGTTGTTGTATAAGTATATGTTAATTATGTATTTGTTTTGTAAGTGTTTAGTTAGTTAAATGTAAGTAATTGGTTGTTTTAGTTAGGAATATGTTCATGGATGTATAAGTCATGTATATTTATGTGTAAGGATATATTTTTGTACTCTTAGTTGGTTACATAGGTCATTGGTTGTAGATTTGTATTAATTTTTAAGCTTATATGCTTACTTATTAAGTTTTTGACGCTTTTACGTACATAATACTTCCAATTATATTTTTAGTTGAAATTTTATTTATCATGATCATATCCTCTTGATTTGGTTTTATTTTTGATTTGTTGGGCAATCCATAGGAATTTTGATTGGTATCTCAATTTGCGAGTCTTAAGTTATTATTATCGTATCGATTGATCACCTCTAAAAATTTTTGTTCCGAGGTATTTTCATTAGGAAATTCTTATACATATCATTAGCTTTAGATTACTAATTTGGGGCATTACCTACTAGCTTCCAGTATAACTATGGCTTGCGGGAATGTAGACAACCTAACTAGCACATATATAATTTTAAAAGTACGGTTGTTACAGTGGGGTTGTCTTTGGTTTATGAGAAGTTCTCTTGATCTTCCCAATTGCACAAGAAGGACAAACATGCTCACTTTCATATTTGTAGTCAAGCAAGCCTTCAACAAGTTGCTTGTTGACTAAAGCATTGATGGTTTGATAATTCAAGTGAGAAAGCCTTCTGTGCCACAACCAAGAATTTTTCGAAGTAGCTTTTGAAACAAGACAGATATTATCAGTTGGTTGGTTATCATCAAGATTAACTGTGAAAAGATTGTCTTCACGATCTCCGCATAGGATATCAACTCCATCTAGAGTTTGGACTTTGCATAGAGATTGTCGAAAAAGAACTTGAAGATTGTCGTCACAGAACTGTCCAACACTGAACAGGTTATGCCTCAGGCCTTCAACATAATGAACTTTCTTGATGACAATTCCGTTTCTTTCAATATCTCCATAACCTAGAATTGGAGCGAAATTGTTGTTTCCGAAACGAACAGTTCCCATGAATCTTTCAACAAAATTCTTGAGCAATGATTTATTGCCAGTCATGTGTTTTGAACACCCGGAATCGAGTATCCATACACAGATGGTTATTTCCTGCAAACAAAAATTTAACCGACTTTAGGTACCCACTTAAAAACGGGTCCTTTGTGGTTAGTTAATACAGGCAGGAGGTATAACTTAGGAGATGCATACAAACATGCTTTCATATCAACATACTTGTTAACAAGCACATTATCAACAAGCACATTTGGATTAAACAACCGAATATTAACGCATGAATCAAAACTAACATGTTTACCAGCATTCAAACCATGCATATGAGAACAAGAACTAACATTGTTTACAACATCACAAGGCCTAGCTTTGGCACCATTAACATTGTTTAACACAGAGGACTTAAAAGATAAATTGTTTGACTCAACAGAAACATGCTTCTTCTTTCTACCATCTTTTCTTCTTCGCCTTTTCTTCTTTTTATCAACATTAATGATCTTAGGTACTAATGACTTAGCTACCCATTTAGACTCACTAATCAAGCTCTTTCCACCTGTTGGATTGGCATTAAGAAGATTAGAATGAGAGTTTTGAAGCACTTTTATCTTTTTAGACTCTTTTGGAGGTGCGGAAACTTCTTGTTTCTTAGGTTTATCATGAGAAAACCAGCCATATCTATCCCTATACCTAGTTGCACCATTTGAAGCATCCCTAGTTAGCAAAACTGAGCTAGACTTAGACACTTTAGAATTTGAACTAGAATGAGAGCTAGACAAAGAAACATTTGAATTGATTTCCAGAAGTTTCACTTTGTTGTATTTTATTTTGGGATTGGTCTCATCTTGCTTGGTTTTAACATGCTTTTCTGGGGTAGGACACTTTGTTTTTAACTTATTGATTCTTGGTTTGGTGACAGTCTTTGGTTCAGTCTTGATGGGTTTGGAAATAATCCGTTTCTTTGAATAATATGAAGTTGGGGCTTTGAAAAACGATTTTGGAGATTCCTCTTTTGATTCAACTTTGATTTTGGTAGATTCAATCTTTTTCTCAGTTTCAGAATCAAAAACATATTCTCCCTCCATGAATTTATCAAAATCAGATTTGTTGAATGGTGAAACCGGAGAGAATTTTGAAAAATCAGGAGTTTTGTTTTCCAACTTCACACTATTGGTTGTCTCATGAATATAATCAACTTGAACTGACGCTTCTTTGGTTTCACAAGAAAATTGAGTAGAAGTATCAACACCTATACTAGCACAAGGCTTAGGGTGAACAACTAACTCTTCAGGAAACTCACAAGTGAAAAACCTAAAGTAGTACCATATCAAAACTAAACTATGCGCAAGTTCGTCATTCGATAAATCAGATTGCACATAATCATCAGCTATTTTAGTAGCAGTATTTTGACATGAATACTCAAAAGAATCAGTCAAGGTTTTGGTGGAGGAACCAGTAGATGAAACACAAGCAGTCTGAGTGGAATGGTCTACTAAAAGACTGAAATCAGTTTGGGTAAAAACATTCACACAAACTTTCTTGATATCGTCAACAACTGATTCATTCTTTGAATTCGGACTTTGAGACTGTAGATTATGAATAAGTTTTTGTTGAGATTCCACCTTTTGTTGTAAACCTTCTATTTGTTTTTCCAAAAATGTGGATGGAACATACAATTTAGTTGGTTTAGGTGGGGAAACAACAGATTCTTGGTTTTGAAAATTAGACGCAATCTCTTCTAATTCAAAAATTGATGACTTTTTCGTGTCGTAAGAAGTATTAATTGCATCATAATTAACCAAAAATTTATTATTTTGAATTTTCTCAACTTCATCAGTCTTAAATTCGTCATCCGATGGACGAATGAATTGTTGAATCATACCAAGTCTCAAGAATTTTTCATCATACAAAGGTTCGATCTTGTCTTTGGCTTTTTGCAGTGGAGTGATATTCTCAAATCCCAACCCAAGAAGAAGTTATGATTTATCAATTTTTGACTTATTGAAATAGGCAGTGAAATCCAAAAGAGGGTTTTGTTCAACTTTGTACAACTTTTCTTGATAGAAAAGTATATTCTTTTTATGTTCCTCAATTTGTCTTCCAAGATTTTCAATCTCAATGCCTTTTAAAAAACAGTTATGATTTAAATCAGAAACTTTTCTTTCACGTTCAATTGTTTTTGGTGTAGCTTCTTGAAGCTTCTTATTAAGAATATCAACATCCATTTGTCTTGCGTTTGCACGAAGCCATTCATTGGTTTTTTGAACTTCAAGATCTTGATTGGCCTTTTCAAGATCAAGAATGGTCTTTTCTAAATTATGACACTTTTCCAATAACTTAGAGTTAGGAGACGCATTCATTTCACATTCTTTAACCAACATTTGTTCTTTATAGTTTTGAAATTCTTGTTTCATAGCATTATACTCAAAAAGAAGTTTAGAATTTTCTTCAAGAAGTTTTGTGTATTCCCTTTTTGAAAATACAATGCTATTTTTCAATTTCTTGTTTTTGTTGGCTAAAGAAGTGTAATGATTCGTTAGGTTTGATAAGGCAATTCTACAAGACTCTTTATCCTTAATTGATGAAAAAGTAGAGTCGAGATTTACCTCATCATCGGGATATTCCTCGTCATTGTTGTCTGCCTCCAGCATTTTATCTTTGCTCAACCTTGCCATGAAACATACATTGGCAGATAGATCTTCATCTTCATCATTAGTAAGCAAGAGCCACTTGTCATCTTCAGCAATCAAGGCTTGACCGGCTTCAACTTGCTTTGCCAGAAGCATCTTCTGCTTGTAGTATGCATAATCCTTTTTGCGAGGCAGTTTGCAATCCACGGCAAAATGACCAGGAATTCCACAGTTGTAACACTTTTTGTCAGATGTCTTTTCTTTCTCCATGATTTGTTTCTCATTTTCTGCTTTCTTGTCTCTTTTCTTGGATCCAGTTGTTTCACCTTGTTCAAAACTCTTGTGATGATATTGTTCCTTCTTTGGAAATGCACTTGTTGATGAAGTTCGAAGATTGTTGTTAGTTGGCCTCGCTTTGAAATATTTTTTCTTGAAATGCTTGGTAATAGCGGCAAGAGCTTGGTACAATTCATCAGGAACACCATCTCTTGGAGCCAAGTAATCTTCTCCCTCCTCATCAGACGAAGAAACAATAGTCATTTGTCTTTTAAGAGCCTCAGAAACCTTTCGTTCAACAACCAATGCCAAAGGATCAGTAGATACAACTTCTGGCACTTTGTTGAATGAATTTTTGCTTAGAACTTTGCTCTCATTCAACTTGAAAGATTCATAAAGAGTATGAATGGTGAATTTGGTCAGATCTTGATGTTGTTTGATTTGAGTTCCATATTCTTCCCATTCGGAACCAAGTGCTTTGATAAACTTGATGTTCAACTCAATCTCATCTTTCTTGACCTTGTTCTTTCTCAGTTCATTGATCACATTGCAAAATCTGTAGTAGACGGACTCAAGAGATTCATTTGGAGATTTCTGAAAATTGTCAAACTCAGTTAAGACATTTGTCAGTCGAATTGTTGAGGTTACATTAAAACCTTCCATTTGTCTAGCAACTTCATCCCAAATCTCCTTTGCTGTGTCGTAAGAATCAACTGAGCCATAAATCTCATCAGGAAGTGCTTGGTACAAGCATGACCTAGCTCTGTTGTCAGCAGCAGTATGATCTCTTTGTTCGGCGTTCAAAAGATCAGGAGTCAAAATAGTACGGGTAGTAGCATGACGATGCATAGCAAGTCCATTGATGATTGAGTCCTTAAGCATGTGACCATTTGTCTGACGTTCAATGTAATCCATGAACCTTTTCTTCCAAAGTCCATAATTACCACGATAAAGAACTGGTGGTCTTGTATCAGTACCCAGAGATAATGCTTCACGAGTAGTCATTTGAAATTGATTTGAATTGAGAATTGAATTGATTTTGAAGAATTTATGAAACGATCTAAGTTGAAATGAAATGAAACGATCTGAATTGAAATAAAAAATGAAACGATCTGTTTTGAAGTATGAAAGAAACGATCTAAATTGGAATTAAAATAAAACGATCTGTTTTGAAGTATGAAAGAAACGATCTAAATTGGAATTAAAATAAAACGATCTGTTTTGAAGTATGAAATAAACGATCTAAATTGGAATTAAAATGAAACGATCTGTTTTGAGATAAGAATGAAACGATCTAATCTTAAAACGATTTTTAGAAGAAGGAAAAATTCTAAGTATTCTGAAATGATTTGGGCAGAGTTTTGCTATGAAATGGAATGAAATGAATTGAGCAAAACCAATCACGAAGATCAGTTACCCAGAAGTAGTATGATTTCCAAACACAACTCTTCAGGAATTACTCAAACCAGAGAAAATTCAAGTGAAACTTGAAATGATCTAAAAGGGATCGTTCTGGTTTCTAAGAAAACTAAAACGATCTAAAAGAGATCGTTTTGGTTTCTCTTCAGAATTTCTCAACAACTTGTGTATTTTTCAAAAATTGACTTGACCAAAACCAATCCAAAGGATCTATTGTGTTTTGTGTTAAATTTTGTTAATTGGTGTGTTGCTAAGGTGAAAACAAACTTTTTGCAAGTGATTTCAAGTTCTAACTCCTAGTAAATCAAAAGTTATGGAAGCTTTTTGAAGTCATTAATGGAGTTTGTAAGTAAAACTGATGTTCTGATGAAGAAGATGATACAAGGACGACTTTGCACTAGGACGATCTTGCCAAGATCGTCCTAGCCTTTGAACCTTTAATTCTTACCTTCTAGTGCTTTGTGGCTTGCAGGACGATCCTCACAAGATCGTTCTGACAAGTGTTTGTGTTTAGAGAAGTGTTTGTTGTGGCTAATTAATCCTTTCGGATTGGTTTGGTCAATTCAAATACTTGGAAAGTGTTTGATACTTGAAGTTTTTTTTTTTTTGGCAAGAAACTAGGACGATCTTCATTAAGATCGTCCCAGCTACTTGAAACCTAGGACGATCCTGACAAGATCGTCCCAGGTCCTTGAACATAGGACTATTCTAGCCAAGATCGTCCCATATCCTCCAAGACCGTCCCATTTTCTATTAAAAGTCAAGTGTGGTTTGATTGATAATTTGAGGTTGTTGTGATTGGGGATCACACACTTCTTGGGTAACTAATCTTCTAGATTGGTTTTGCTCAATTCCTTTCATTCCTTTTCATACTGTCACTCTGTCCAAATCATTCCAAAACACTTAGAAAATCCTTCAAATTCAAACAAACACTAGGACGATCTTCAACCAAGACCGTCTCATTTCAAGATCGTTTCATCTTCAAGTCAGTTTCATTTCCATTTTCAAAACAAGTTTCTTTTAATTCATTTCATACATAGCCAAATTTCACCAAATTTCAGTTTCATTTCCAATTTTCTTCAAACTCTTAATTCAATCCAATTTTCAAATCAAGTCAAGTTCAAATGGCTTCTCGTGAAGCATTGGCATTAGGTTCCGATATAAGACCTCTAGCTCTCTACCGTGGTTCCTATGGACTATGGAAGAAAAGATTTATGGACTATGTGGAATGTCAACCAAATAGTCACCTGCTTAAAGATTCCATCTTTAATGGACTTGTAGTTCATCGCCATCCCACTACCTGTGCAATACTCATTCTTGATCTTTTGAATGCTAAACAAAGAGATCGAACAGCTGCAGATAACAGAGCTAGATCATGCTTATACAAAGCACTACCAGATGAAATCTATGGCTCTGTTGATTCTTATGATACAACCAAGGAGATATGGGATGAGGTGGCAAGACAAATGGAAGGATCTGATGTGACTTCAACAATCAGATTGACAAATGTGTTGACTGAGTTTGACAACTTCAGCAAATTGCCAAATGAATCTCTAGAGGCTGTCTACTTAGGAAGAACAATGTCAAGAAATCAGAGATTGAGTTAAACATCAAATTCATCAAAGCTCTTAGTCCAGAATGGGAAGATTTTGGAACACAGATTAAGCAACATCAAAATCTGACCAAGTTCACCATTCATAATCTTCATGAATCTTTCAAACTCAATGAACACCAAGTTCTAAACAAAGCTTCAACAAGCAAAATGCCAGAAGTTGTATTTGTTGATTCTTTGGCTTTGATTGTTGAAAAGAAGGTTTTTGAAGCTCTTAAGAGGCAAATGGTAGTTGTTTCTTCATCTGATGAAGAGGGAGATGATTTAATGGCTACAAGAGATGGTGTTTCAGATGAACTATATCAAGCTCTTGCCGCGGTAACAAAGCATTTCAAGAGGAAATTTTACAAAGCAAGGTCAACAAACAACAATCTCCGCACTTCTTCTACAAGTGCATTTCCCAAGAAAGATCACTATCATCCTAAGAGTTATGGGCAAGGTGAAGCAAGTGGATCAAAGCATGGTGAGAAGAAGGAAGCTAATGAGAAACAAGTTGTTGAGAAGGCTAAAGCATCAAACAAAAAGTGTTACAATTGTGGAATACTAGGTCATTTTGCTATTGATTGCAAGCAACCTCGAAAGCGGAACTATGAGTACTACAAGCAGAAGATGTTGTTAGCCAAACAAGCTGAAGCAGGTAATGCATTGCTTGCTGAAGATGATAAATGGCTATTGCTCTCAGATGATGAAGATGAAGATCTCTCTGCTAATGTTTGCTTTAGGGCGAGGTTGGCCAAAGAAAAAGTTTTTGAAGGTGAAAGCACTGATGATGAATACCCAGATGATGAGGTAAATCTCAACTCTACTTTTTCATCAATTAAGGATAAAGAGTCATGTAGATTAGCTTTGTAAAACTTGACAACTCAAATCAAATCTTTGGCCAACAAAAACAAAAAGTTGCAAAATAGTGTTAAATTTTCTAAAGGTGAATTTTCAAAACTTCTTGAAGAACATTCGAAATTACTTTTTGAACAAGATGCTACTAAAAAAGACTTTCAAATATATAAAGAAAAAATGTTGGTTAAAGAGTGTGAGTTGAATGCCTCTCCTGATTCTAAGTTATTACAAAAATGTCACAATCTTCAAAACACCATTCATGATCTTGAAAAAGCCAATCAAGATCTTGAAACTCAAAAGACCAATGAATGGCTTCAGGCAAATGCTAAACAAATGGATGTTGATATTCTTAATAAAAAGCTCCAAGAAGCTAAACCAAACAATGTTGAACTCGAAAGAAAGATTTCCGATTTAAATCATACTTGTTTTCTAAAAGGCATTGAGATTGAGAATCTTGAAAAACAAGTTGAGGAATTTAAAAAGAATATACTTTTCTATCAAGAAAAATTATATAAAGTTGAACAAAACCCTCTCTTGGATTTCACTGTATATTTCAACAAATCAAAAATTGACAAAACGGATCTTCTTCTCAGGTTGAGATTTGAGAATATCACTCCATTACAAAAGGCCAAAGAGGAAATTGAACCTTTGTATGATGAAAAATTTCTTCGACTTGGTATGGTACAACAATTTATTCGTCCATTGGATGACGAATTTGAGACTGATGAAGTTGAGAGAATACCTAAAGATGAATTTTTGGTTAATTATGATGCTTTAAATGCTTCGTACAAATCTAAAGAGTCTTCAATTTTTAATTTCGAAGAAATAGCATCAAATTTTCAAAACCAAGAATCTATCGGTAATTCACCTAAACCAACTAAAATGTATGTTCTAACCACAATTTTGGAAAAACAAATAGAAGGTTTACAACAAAAGGTGGAATCTCAACAAAAAGTTATTAATCACCTAAAGTCTCAAAGTCCGATTTCAGAGGATAAATTTGTTGTTGTTGATACTAAGAAAGTTTGTGAGAATGTTTCTACTCAAACTGGCTTAAGTTCTTTAGTAGAACATTCTACCCAAACTACTTGTGATTCATCTACAAATTCCTCCACTAAAACCTTGACTGGTTCTCTTGAATGTACTTGTCAAAATTCTGCTACTTTAATAGCTGATGATTATGTGCAATCAGATTTATCTGATGAAGAACTTACACATAGTTTAGTTTTGATATGGTACTTTTATAGGTTTTTCACATGCAATTCAATTGATGAGTTAGTTGTTCACCCTAAGCTTAGTACTAATATAGGTGGTGATACTTCTACTCAATTTTCTTGTGAGACCAAAGATGTGTCAGTTCAAGTTGACCTAATTTCTGAGACTACCCATAATGTGAAGTTGGACACCAAGATTCCTAATTTTTCAAAAGAATTTAAAGCTAATCAACCTTCATTGAAATCTTTCACTAAAGCTGATTTTGATAAATTCATGGAGGGAGAATATGTTTTTGATTCAGAAACTGAGAAAAAGATTGAATCTACCAAAATCAAAGTTGAAACAAAAGAGGAATCTCAAAATCTTTTGTCCAAAGCTCCAACTTCATATTATTCAAAGAAACGAGTTAAGACCAAACTCGCCAAGACTAAACCAAAGACAGTTAAGTTAGAAACAAAGACTCCTACCCCGGTGAAACATGTCAAATAGGAACAAGCTGAGACCCCACCCAAAACAATGTACACCAAAGTGAAACTTCCGAAACACTATCCTAATGCTTCTCCATCTAGCTCTCAATCTAGTTCTTTACCTAAAGTGTCTAAGTCTAGCTTAGTTTTGCTAAATAAGGATGCATATAATGGTACTACTAGATATAGGGATAGATATGGATGGTTCTCTCATGATAAACCAAAGAAGAAAGAAGTTTCCTTACCTCCAAAAGATCCTAAAAGGATGAAAGTGTTTAAAACCCCTCGTTCTAATCTCTTTAGTTTCAATTCAACAGGTGGAAAAAGCATAACTAGTGGTGCAAAATGGGTTGCTAAAACTTTAGAACCTAAGATCACTAGTAATCAAAAGGATGTTGAGAAAAAGAAAAAGAGAAGGAGGAGAAAGACTAGTAATGGGAGGAAGGGTGTTTCTGTTAATTCAAACAATTCATCTTTAATAAACAATGTTGATTTTGCCAAGGCAAGGCCTTATGAGCTTGTAAACAATTTTAATTCTCGTACTCATATGGTTGATGTTAATTTGAATGCTTGTAGACATGTTACTTTTAATTCATGTGTGAATGTTCGTACTTTTTATCCAAATGTGCTTATTGATGATGTGGTTGTTAATGCTTATGTTGATTCTAAAGCATGTTTGAATGCAGTTCCTAAGTTATATACCCTATCTGTGTTCACTAACCACAAAGGACCCGTCTTCAAGTGGGTACCTAAAGTCGGTTAAATTTCTTTGATTGCAGGAAATAACCATCTGTGTTTGGATACTCGATTCCGGGTGTTCAAAACACATGATTGGAAATAAAGCTTTGCTCAAGAATTTTGTTGAACGATTCATGGGAACTGTTCGCTTTGGAAACAACAATTTCGCTCCTATCTTAGGTTATGGAGACATTGAACGAAATGGAATTGTCATCAAGAAAGTTCATTATGTTGGAGGAATAGGTCATAACTTGTTCAGTGTTGGACAATTCTGTGACAACAATCTTCAAGTTCTTTTTCGACAATCTCTTTGTAAAGTCCAAACTCTAGATGGAGTTGATATTCTTTACGGTGATCGTGATGATAACCTTTTTCCATCAATCTCGATGATAACCAACCAACCGACAATATTTGTCTCACTTCAAAGGCTATATCAAAGAATTCTTGGTTATGGCATAGAAGGCTTTCTCATCTGAATTTTCAAACTATCAATGCTTTGGTCAAAAAGCATCTTGTTGAAGGCTTGCCTGATTATAAGTATGAAAGTGAGCATGTTTGTCCTTCTTGTGTTGTTGGGAAGATCAAGAGAGCTTCTCATAAACCTAAGAAATCTCCAAACTCGTTAGCACCTCTTCATTTGCTTCACATGGATCTTTGTGGACCGATGAAAGTACAAAGCCGAAATGGGAAGAAATACATCTTGGTTATTGTTGATGATTATTCAAGATATACTTGGGTCAAGTTCCTCGCATCCAAAGATGAAACAACTTAGATTCTGATAGATCCACTACTACTCAAATAAATCTTCAACTTACAGTTCTTTACATCCGTTTGGATAACGGAACTGAGTTCAAGAATGCCGTATTTAATGAGTTTTGTAAATCCAACGACATTACTCACCAATTTTCAGCTGTTCGTACCCCACAACAAAACGGTGTCGTTGAAAGGAGAAATCGAACACTAGTGGAAGTAGCAAGGACAATGCTTGCTTATTCCAAATTGCCATCTAATATGTGGGCTGAAGCTGTTGACACTGCTTGTCACACTCAGAATCGGTCCATCATCAATCAGCGTTTCGAAAAGACTCCTTATGAGGTTGTTAACAGACGCAAACCCAACATCAATTACTTTCATATCTTTGGGTGTGTTTGTTGCACTTTGAATGATCGGGAGAATCTTAGAAAGTTCGAGAAGAAAGGTGATGAAGGATATTTTATTGGTTATTCCAAAACATCAATTGCCTATCGAATCTACAATCGCCGAACAAACACAATTCAAGAAACAATGAATGTTTGGTTTGATGAGATGTCGGGCATGATCTTTGAGCAAGAAAGTTTGCTACCAACAAATGATGATCCAACTGCTTCAAGTACTTCAACAAAGACTTCTACCTTAGCTTCTAAGTTCAAGAAGTTTCCAACTCCAATGAGTGATGAACTAGATATTCTTTTTGAAGAATTCTACAATTCAAAATTGATTCATGATGAAGAACCTCAAGTCATCGTTGAACCAATTTCAAACAATGAACCTATTCAAAACAACGATCTAGTTCCTGACAACAATCATGAATCATCATCAAGTTCTTCTGAGCAAGAAAATTCATCTTCTAGTAGTAGTTCCTCATCCTCTTCTGATGATTCTTCTTCATTATCCTCTCCTGATAATTATTCTCAAGTGAATGTCCAAGAACAACCTACTCGCTTTACTCAGACAACAAATCCATTGAACACTCCAAATGTATATGTGCCACTAGACTTTGATCATCCATCATCTGAGGAAGCAGTTCTACCAAGCTATGATTCCACCTCTCAACAAAACTCAAGTTTTAATGATGATGATGTTGATATTCAACAACAAGATCCTCTTCCTCATGATCGCAAATGGTCATGTATGCTGAAAGATCATCCTACTGATCAAATAATTGGAGATCCACAAGCCGGAGTAACTACTCGTACTTCAGTAAACGAGTGTCTTGTTGCACTTTCTCTCAGCAACATCGAACCCAAAACTGTCTCTGAAGCTCTTCGTGATCCAGAGTGGGTAAGGCTATGCAAGAAGAACTTGCACAGTTTGAAAGACTGAAAGTATGGAGATTAGTTCCAAATCCAAGAAAAGCTGAGCCAATCGGAACAAAGTAGATATTCAAAAACAAAAAGGATGAGAATGGAGTGGTAGTAAGAAACAAAGCTCGACTTCTTGCAAAGGGTTACTGTCAACAACCTGGTGTTGACTTCGACGAAACTTTTGCTCCAGTTGCAAGAATGGAGGCCATTCAAATTTTCTTAGCATATGCAGCATTCCGAAACTTTACTGTATTTCAAATGGATGTGAAGACTGCTTTCTTGAATGGTGATCTCAGAGAAGAAGTTTATGTTGAACAACCAGAAGGTTTTGTTGACCTTAAAGACCAAACCATGTCTATCGGTTAGACAAGGCTCTCTACTGTCTTAAGTAAGCACCCCGAGCATGGTATGATTCCTTAATTACTTTCTTACTACGAGGTGGCTTTACCAAAGGCACAATTGACCCTATCTTGTTCATTCACAAACAAGGTAAGCATGTTCTTCTTGTCCAAATATATGTTGATGACATTATTTTTGGGTCAACCAGTCAAACATTTTGCCGAAACTTCTCATCTCTTGTGGTTAATCATTTTGAAATGAGCATTATTGGGGAAATGAACTACTTTTTGGGTCTTCAAATCAAACAATTACCAACTGGTATTTTTATATCACAAGGTAAATACATAAATGACATGTTGAAAAAGTTTGATATGACTTCATGTTCATCAATTTCTACCCCAATGGCTGCTCGAACAAACATAAATGCTGATAAAAATGGGAAACCATTTGACCAAAAGAGATATCAAAGTATGATTGGTTCGTTGTTGTATCTAACAGCATCTCGCCCAGATATAATGTTTGCAACATGTATGTGTGCTAGGTATCAAGCTGCTCCAACTGATTTACATTATCAAGTTGTGAAACGAATCTTTCGTTATCTGAAGAGTACACCCAATTTAGGTCTCTGGTATCCAAGGGATACTGGATTTAATCTAACTGCTTATTCAAATGCAGATCATGCAGGTTGTAAGCTTGATCGCAAGAGCACTTCCGGTACTTTACAATTTTTAGGTGATAAAATTATGAGTTGGTCTTCCAAGAAACAGAATTGTGTGTCACTATCAACTGCTGAAGCTGAATATGTGGCTACGACTAGTTGTTGTGCTCAAGTTTTATGGATGAAAACTCAACTAACTGATTATGGTCTGAAATATGATCATATCCCTATCTATTGTGACTCTCAAAGTGCCATTGCTATTGCAGTCAACTCAGTCAATCACTCTCGATCAAAGCACATTAATGTTAGATATCATTTTCTCAAAGATCATATTGAGAAAGGTGACATCGAACTCTACTTTGTGGGAACTGACTATCAGCTTGCATTGTTCACCAAACCATTGGATGAAAAGAGGTTTAACTTTCTTATCTCCAAGCTTGGCATGTTAAATCTTGAACCTTGAATTATTTTGTTCTTGATACATTCTAGAAAAACAAAATACAAAATTTGAAAAGATAAAATTAAATACAAAAATAGAAATTCTTGAAAACAAACAAAAAGATTTTTTTTCAAAGTGGCTTGCATATACTATGTATGCAACCCGTTCTTCAAAGATTTATTTATTTTAGAGTGTTTATTCATTCTAAAGATCCTGTTGTTATACATATAAATTGATATAAGAAAACAAGGAATTGAACGCCTTTGTGTACTTTCAAGTAATCTTATATGAATATGTATGTGTAATAGAATGTTTGAAACCAATTAACTGGTATCAATAAAGTGTTTCAAATAAAAGTTTTTTCAAAACTCTCAATTGTTGATATGAGAAGTGAAGGATCGAACGCCTTTGTGTACTCCCTAGTTGTCTTATGTTGTATAATTGATTGAGTTAGAATTTGCTTAAATGTTTTATTGCCTTCAACTTGTTCATGTAAGTTGCGAAGGATCGAACGCCTTTGTGTACTCCCTAGCAGTCTTACTATGAACATCGTTGTTAAAGCAAAACTTTGTGTTTTTCAATATTGAAAAACCTTGTTCACAATAGACTCTCAAGTTTTCTGGAAATATCACAACAAAGATTTTACTCTTTTTAATTTCACAAAAATCAATTTTTGCTCTACCTCTTTATGGAAAACATTTTGATCTATTCTTGCATTGATTAAAGGGGAGTTTTTGATTTCAAAAACTTTCAAAACTTCAAATATGTTTCAAACCTTTTTCATACACATGTTTGATGATTTTCAAATGATTTTCAATCAATTGAAGTTCGGTAATTAGTTTGCACATGAGCGATTCATTCACTCCATGAAATTCATCATCGCCGATGAGTTCTAACCCCGGAGTATTCACTTCGGTCATTAGATTGTAAGGGTATTTTGAGTGATGATGGTTTCGTGCAAATAGGATGGAGAGAGTAAAGTCAAAAAGTGAAAGGTTAAGGTGATATGTTGTGAGAAAAGGGTTAAAAGAAATAATACCATTCCCTAAACTCTCAAATCACCGGGTAAAACACGTTTCTATCGGATGTCATTTGTTGATATCTCGATATTGAAGAAGTCTTCATGGACCCAGTGAAGCGATGCACATCTTTACCTAACCACTCAAGTGTTTCTTAACAAATACTTGTTTCATTTCTCACGGAGATTTTCACATTTCTATTAACTCTTCATTTGGAAGATGTTGATATTGAAAAAGGGCGACACTCTACTCCGGTCCCCGACTTCATTTGATCACGTTGTGTCTAGAGCTATCTTGATTGATCATTAATTTGATCATTATTCATTCATTTAGGACACATTCAAGTCATATCTTTGTGATATTATTGCTTATCTTTGTGATATAGCCGGAACATTTGTAGTGATATATTAATTGATATTCCACGATGATCAAATGGAAATCCTACCAATGCTAACATCTTTGCCAACGTTGAACGTAGGTCTCATAATTACATTTATGTGATTATTGAGTTAACGAGAAGTCTAAGAGTGACCTCGGTTTTTCCTAAAAGTCTTTAAGGATAGTAGATTGTAGTTATCGAACGCCTCGGCTGTACTAACCATGATTTATATTCTTTGAAGCAATCTCGTGGTTGAAAAGCCGCAGACCGAACTATGTTAGAGTCTTGCTTTGTGCATATCTCAATGATACATAGGAAATCCGAAAAATGTTATACATTTCTATCGGTCATTTCATTAATCCTTTTGATTTTTGAAAATGCTAACGGATCATTCTTATCCGGTTTCCTTTCTCATCTCACAAACACAGAAAACACCAACATTATACTATAACGTTTGTACCAACAACTTCAACCTTACATTTTAGTAACCCCTAGGATTCTTTGGGTTGGGCTAATGGTTTGGGTTGATGTTTTGATGGTCGATATTTCTCCATGTGCATAAATTCTAGCTTTGGATCGTGTTATTTCTTTTGACATTCTATCAATCAATGTTTGCATAATGACATTGGTTCCCAACTTTGTCATTATGAGGAGGAGAAAATATTATGATTGATATTGATTAAGGAAGAAATAAGGATGATTGATAAGGAAAGCAAGGAGAAAAGTTTGTGTTTGGTTGTTTCAAAAAGTTTAGGGGGAGAAAATTAAAATTCTCATGAAGTCAAAGAGAAAATTCTCATGGTGTCAAAGATTTTCACTAATATTTTAGTCAATTGAGCTTAGATTTTTGGAATAAGAACGATCTTGTGAAGATCGTCCTAAGAATTGGATTGAAAATATTCTAGGTATTAAAATTGAGATCTTGGCTTGAAAAGGAAAATCTAAATTGATTTCAAAGATGAGAAGATCAAGATCAAAAATGAAAGGATATTCACTCGAGATGGTACAAAAGTACAAAGTTGCTTCAAAATGTTTATACTCATGAATTGAGGGGGAGCATGAATTCTTCATAAGAGATTTATCCAAACTTCATTCAAATGATTACTCTCCAAAGTGTTCAAGTTGAAGTGACAAAGATCGAAGCGTCAAAAAGTTGAAAGATTGGTTAGAAGATTCAAGTCAAAAGAAGTAAAGCTTCACATGAGTCTTCATCAACATACTTCATTCAAGAAGCTCCAGTGCATACATCAAGGGGGAGAGTACTTATTTATGAGAATTCATTCCAAGAAGATAAAGTTCACTCAAGAAGACATTAAGAATTGAAGATTGAAGAATCAAAAGCCAAGTTTATACATTCCGCATTTCAAAGACAACTCTGATTCATGATTCAACAATCCTCAAAGATTCAAGACACACACACACTCCAATCCTCAAAGATTCAAGACACACACACTCTCTATTCTCTGTTCAAAAAGAACATTGAGAATCAACTCACGATTTAACTTCAAGAAGTCCAAGACCAAGACTGAATCAAGTTCTACAAAGACAAGAAGAGAAAGCTTTAAAGACTTGTTTCAACACACCATTTGTATTCACCACAGGGCTCATCAAATTCATTCCAACAAGACAAGATAACACGTACTTCATTCATTACAATATATCACTAAGGGGGAGAATGTTAGAAATCCAAAATAGTGATAAATTCTAATTTAGATTAGAGGACTTTCTTGTAGTTAAGTCATAGGTGTATGATTACTATGGTTGAGGGGCTAATTGTGATAATTAGCATAATTGTATAGTTAGTCTATAAATACCCCTCATAACCTTAGGAATCATAACTTTGTAAGCCTTACACTCACACATTAATTCCAATCAGCAACTTTACTTTCACACACATACACTTTCTCTCTCAAAACACATACAAACACCAAGAACACACACTCACCAAAACCGCCATTGATGACGTGAATTCGGTGCTAGAAATCGTGTTATCACATAATGAAACTATGACCATTAATCCATTATTATAGTAATGAAGCTAGTGATAGGTAACTTATTGTAAACACCAAAACAATAAGCTAAAGTAAGGCTCTACTTAGATGTTACATCACCTTTGGGCAGAAATAACTAATATCTAAGTATTAATGAGCATTAGGTTCATGCATCACAACGCTTATCTTTTGACCTTTGGGCACAAAATTAAGAATTGTGTATATTCTGCATGAAAATAGTCCATTTGACACACAAAACATATTAAATCACCTTTGGGCAGAATTAATATACTAAGTGTTCATTATACAAAAGGAAAAGAGCGCAACATGTGAATCATATTTGACCTTTGGGCACAAATGATGAGACCATGTACATTAGTGCGAAGCCCCTAAGTTACGGGGGTCCAGGGCAAAGCGGGGTCCAAGGGCGGCGACCCTGGTGACTAAATCAAATTTCATGCTTGAATTATTGAATTATTTATTTATTTTTATTTCCCTTTATGTGTTATGGTAAAAAATGTCATATAAATATATATTCGAAATTTGAGTGACAAATTATGCCATAAAACTTTTAGGTGATATTGTATTCAACAATTAAGGAGAAATAAATAAGATTCAACATTATAAGTATTTGACAAGGTAAGTTGAATTCAACATAAGAGGTTGATAAGTGAGTCGAACTAAATATATAAATTAAGGTTCGATAAATAAGTCGAACTTCAATAAAGTAAATCAATTTCGACATTTTATGGCATGTAAGGTCTAGTTAGACATGCTTCGGGTCAAAATAGACTAGCTTAAGGTCTAACTCAATTTTGAAGAAATGTCGAATTCAATAAAGACTAAATCAAATTCAACTTAACATAATGTTGAATTCAATAAAGATTAAATCAAAATTAACTTAAAATAAGGTCGAATTTAATAAGGATTAAATCAAAATCAACTTAAAATAATGTTGAATTCAATATAGACTAAACCAAAATCTTAAAATAAGGTGGAATTCAATAATGAAATAAGGTCGAATTCAATAAAGACTAAATCAAAATTGACAATTATGGTCGAATGCAATAACGAAATAAAGTCGAATTCAATAAAGAAATAAGGTTGAATTCAATAAAGACTAAATCAAAATCGACTTAAAATAATGTCGAATTTAATAAATAGTAAATCAAAATCAACTTAAAATAATGACAAATTCAATAAAGACTAAATCAAAATCGACTTAAAATAATGCCGAATTCAATAAAGACTAAATCAAAGTTCAACTTATAATAACGTCGAATTCAATAAAAACTAAATCAAAATCTTAAAAGAAGGTCCAATTCAATAATGAAATAAGGTCGAATTCAATAGAGACTAAATCAAAATAATCGACTTAGTTGAATTCAATAAAGACTAAATCAAAATTGACTTGAAATAATGTCGAATTCAATAAAATTTAAATCAAAATCAATTTAAAATAATATCGAATTCAATAACGAATAAATTAGAAAACAACAATTAAAAAATAAGATTATCTAAACCCGACGATTAGAATTCGACATATATGGTGAACAATATATTGAACCAAAATTGAAGATTCTCTTGTTTTGCATCTATATATGTACTTCGCATAAATTAAATATGAAGTTGCCGACATATCAATGAAACAAATAAAAAAAAAACAAATTAAGTTGATTTAGGTCAGAGAACCGAACCTCAAAAAACATTAAAAAAAACTTTTCTGACGGTTGCTAAATCATATTTTCGTTTCAAAGTTCCAAACATTTACGGAACAAATAAGATGCAAATACGAATCAATAGATCGATTATGAACCATTGGTTCATGATATCACATATTGGAATAATTATGATTCATATTGTAAACATAATGAAAATATGATGATAATAATGTGTACCTGACGATCTAGAGGACCTTATGACAACAAGAATTATTGTAACTCCCCTAACTTACTGAACGTACAAAATGATAACAAATGGAACTTATTCAAAAGTCAAACCAAATTCAAACCGAAGTCAAGCTAAAGTCAACTTCACAAAATATAAAAGGTCTTTATATAACAAATATAAAGTGCTTATTCATAAATTAAACTCTAAGGCAAAGGTGCTAGATCCACTCTAGTCTACGCTCTTCTCTCACTCCCAACGCCCCCTTGATCACCTGCCGTATAAGAAAAAGGAATACGGCTGAGCAAAAAGCCAAGTGAAACGGATATGACAGAAGCTGAATAATATAATATGACATGAAAATATATATATATTTCAAAGAGAAACTTATTTTCAAAACAAACTTATTACTTAATTCAAATCAAAATACAAATTTCGTATACTTAACAAACAAAAATATTATAAATCCAAATTTCATAAAATAATGCACTAAGAGACTTAACAAATAACTTATCAAAAGGGTCGAATGAATTCATAGGGTAGCTACTCCACTAATCATTCATTTTATGGTGCCAAACGTTTTGTATGACACTACGAGAAACGTCCACCTCAAACTTATCACTCATATAGCTAGGACCGATCCATACGCCTCCTATCTTAATACAATAATAATGAGCTCTAACCACTCCTAGGTTATCAAAAGGAGACGCCGTAGATATCACTTAATACACCGCTACGGTTAATGCCACGTCATCGGTGTCACAATGACGCGCCCATTGGACCTCCATGGATAGGTTTCTCTTAGGCACATTTTAAGAAACCGTTTTGACTACTTATACGCTTATATATATAAGATAAATTTTCAAATGACAAGATTAATTTTCGTACAAAAATATATATTTTAAAGGTATATATATTTTGAGACAATTAAAAATATATCGACTTAAAACCACATCTCCGTCCACCCGATATGATTATCTTATACTTTCGGGGACAATACTCGAGGGATATATGAGTGTACAAATTTGGGAAACACTTGTACGAATCACCGCATCAAATGTAACCCAAACGTACCTCTTTCGGAACAATTTTTAAATTGGGTTTCGAGAGATGGTTTTGACACACTTATAGATAACAATATTATGATTCCCCAATCCACAATTATGAAGGTAACCTTGTTGATACATCAAAAATAGAGAAATCATAAACTTATACAAAGGCTGACAAACAAATAATATTTCAAATAATATATATATACTTATACAAATAATACGAAGTTTTGAGAAGAAAGATTTTACTGGAAGAAATCCTAATACCACCTAGAATACCGTACCTTAACTTGATCACAAGAATCGCAAAAACTGAAGAACCGTCAAAGGAATGCGATCACCGAATTGAATATAATTTATACTATATTATAAAGCAGATTTTCCCTAAATTTTCAACATTGAACTTGAAATTTTCAATATTGATTTTAAGTACATTCCCAAAATGCCCCTCCTATTTATTCTATATTTATCTAAAATAACTATAATACTCTTTCTCTCTCCTCAAATCTCAACCAATCATCTTTTTTCTCTCTCCTCCATAAATCATGTATTCTTTCAATTCATTCAAAATCTTTTATCTCAAAAATCGTATATCGATAAATTATAAAAGTTGTATGGGTGTTCTTAAAATTTCATGTTCTTTCATTAGAGATGTCATTCGATTTACTTTCGACAAATTTTTAAATCCGAGGGCGGAGCCCGTACGGCTAAGGCATTTGACTATCATACTCTATGACATATCAACTCCTATAACCTATTATACTCTATGACCTAGGTATCACCCACCATCTCACCGCCACAACGTGCGGGTACTTGCTCTCGGAAATACAAATGTATAAGCACAAAAGACATTTAAATAGAGAGTATGTAATATCTTTAATTTTATTTTATTGTTCTTATTTTTAGGAAATATTAAGACATACTATTCGATCTTCTGTACCCCGAAATCTTTATGTTTTAAGACGACAATTTAGTTTACGAATCATGCTATAATATGTTAGTGACTTACATTAATTATTGAAATTGTGATATCTACATATTAAGTTAAAGTATATATAAAAATGGAAAATGTTATATACAGTCTTTAGAGCTGTATTTAACGTACATAAAAAAATTTGTACCTTCTATATTAAAAGTCCGCCCCCTAATTTTCATGGTAAATGTACAAACAATTTATGCACCTTAAACACAGCCCTAAAAGCTGTATTTAGCTAATTCAAAATAAGAATTATAAATTTTGGTTTAAACAAATCCATATTTTTGATCTTTATTGGTCTTAACATAATAACACACTGATAGTTTACACCTCTACGTATTATAAAAATCGAATGGAATTTTGATGTTTAAAGAAAATCATTGTTACAAAATAAGCAACCTACCTCAAAGTATACTTTTATTCTTTTATTCGATTGATGTACGAGAACCGATTTCTCCTTCACTGCATCAATTGTATACTAAATCTCTCTTTAATATTTTATCTCTAGTCTCTTTAATATTTGGGAAATGTTAAATACAGCCCTACAGCCCTAAAGGGCTGTATTTAACGTGCATAAGAAAACTAGTATTTTCCATATTAAAAGTCTGTCCCCTGATTTTAATGGTAAATATACAAATAATTTGTGCACCTTAAACATAGCCCTAAGGGTTTCCCTTAATATTTTATCTCAGTATTTGCAGAAGATGGATTTAACTTGTCTGTATTTATATAGGCTAATTATATGTAAGATTGTTTCTAACTTGTCATGTTGATCCTAGTTAAATTCTTATCTTTTCTTTTTGTTCCTATCCGTAAATTACTACAACTCAGCAAGACTCATGTGGTTAATTATAGATGTTAAGTCTAGTCATTTTATTTATTGTTCTCTTACCCACCATAATCCTATTTCATACAAGTTTTTATTGTTAATTATCATTTTATCATTGTCATATACAATTACTAAATAATCACGTTACTAATTTTGATTCACTTTTTATTGTTATCCAATTCTGAATACAATATATATCCATTGTATTACCATCATTAATTTATAATTAAATAATTAGTAATTAGACCACGAGTACAACCATTTATATAAACGTGGTGATTGAACTATTTATTATATTATTAGTTATCTAATTATCACGTAGTTATTATTATTATCACTATTTCTTTAAAGAGTTTTATTATGTCAAATTCACATAGTTTTACTGACAAAACGAATAGGCCGTAATATTAGATAATATTATTTTTAACTTAACATTATATTTTAAGTTATGTTTTATATTTAGATGCATATTAATTTAGGGTATTATAATTATTGTCAATGATGTCGGGTTCTCAAAACGAGATGATTGTTTAGAGATGGGTATAAGTATGGAGAGAAAAAATACACACAAAGAGGGTGCAAGATTAGCTTTAGAAATATTGTACATGTCTCTCTATTTATAAAGAGAGCATTTACAACTTTAGCCCCTGGTGTTTAGTATGTGCAATATAAGTCCTATAGTTTCAATCATCTACTGGAAAACCCTATAATATATCTTTAAGAGTAAAGATATTTACTAGACATAGGGATTTCAGTTATTGTCAATTATCATATCACGAATGGTAAACGATAAGTGACGGTCACATTTAAGGTGGTTCCAACATAGATATGATAAAGATTTACAATGGCGAACCGGAGTACAAATCGTTCCAATCCAATGCTCAAGTTCAAATCATTTTAGGATCACTAAAAGTGCATTAAAAGAAGCATACAAACATGCCCAGAAGCTTAATAATGTCAAAGGGGTTTTGATCACAAACTCTTCAAACCCTTTGGGCACAACCATGAGTCAAGAAGAAATCGATATTATTATGAACTTCATCATGGAGAAATTAATCGATCCACATAGTGAGCGACGAAATATTTTCAGCGTCCGTTTTTGGTTCCCCAAGCTTCATAAGTATACTTGAAGCATCACATAAAAGAAATCTCAACGATTCGGTGGTTAAGAATCTTGTACATGTTGTTTATAGCCTCTCAAAAGACTTGGGCGTCTCAGGGATTCAGAGTAGGAATGATTTACTCAAATAACGAAATGGTCATATCCGTGAATGTCTAGTTTTGGGCTCATGTCATCTCAAACTCAACATCTTGTCTCCAACATCCTTGGAGACAAAAAGTTCATTAAGAATTACTTGGAAGAAAATGCAATAAGATTGAAGAAAAGACATCTAATGCTTGTTTCTAAGTTAAAAAGTATAGGCATCCAATGTCTCAAAAGCAATGCAGGATTGTTTTGTAGTTCGACATGAGACATTTGTTAACTTCCAACACATTTGAAGCTGAAGTTGAGTTATGGAACAAGATCCTTTCCAGTACTAAAATAAATATTTCTCCAGGATCATCGTGTCATTGTAGCGAACCCGGATGGTTTAGAATTTGTTTCGCGAATCTTTCAGAGGAAACATTACATGTTTCAATGCAAAGGATGAAGCTCTTTACACAGACTTTTCATTCTGATCATCACTATAACCCGAACCATCATCATCAAAATTCGATTTCAGTTTCACGAAAGTTTTCTGTGCTGAAATGGGTGCTTGGATCATCAATATTCGATTGCCAAACATACCACGAAACAGACTGCTAGACGTGTAACGTTTTATATATGTAACTATAGCTACATGTTATATGTCTTTCTTATGGTATTTATCCGTAAGGTCTTGTACATATAGATGTAACTATAGTTGGATGGTTATGTATTTTGTTATTTAATTTATTACGAGTATGAAGGTTTTCTAATAATTACTTTTTATTGGTTTAATGTGTTAATGGACAGCCAACTATATTCGAACGTTATTATGATTTCCCCGCGATTATCTTGCTTAATTACAAAAAAAAATAAAATAAAATAAAAATAATAGAATAACAAAATCCACCCAATAAAACCATTATTTCTGTTTTTTTTTTTCCTTGTAAATTAACAAAAACAATTGTCCCTCAATCTCATTTTCCAACCCATAATTCTGTTTGTGCATGTTCTCCTTTGATTTCTTTCACAATTTTGCTCTCAATGTTTTCGAATTAATGATATTATCTGGTTTACAAAGTTCAGAATCACCAGGTTTGTTTATTTGAATCGTCTGCACACTTTATTTCTGCAATTATAAGATCAGGTTACGGGTTTGAGCTTTTCTAATCCTTTTTCACGTATTTTTATGGATATTTAACGTTAAAATAACAAGAACATAAGAACACGTTGTAGGAAATATTGCTTGCATCGGGTTATAATTATATTGTAAAAATAATTTGAATGACTAATTTTTAGAATCATAATATATGCCTTGACATTTTGTATTTGTATTTGTAATTGTATTTGAGTATTTCAAAGATTCTGATGATTAAAGAAATGAGTACTAATTAGACTCAGATTATTATCTCTCGTTACTAATGCAGGTTTTAGCCTTTTATATTAGAAGAAGCAGAATCTTGTAATAATTAGTAAGAGCTTCAAAGCATTGCCTTTGATATTACATATCGGTTCAGTAACGTAAATAGGAGTCAGAAATGATCCTACCAGCATTACTCACTTCTGCCGGTTTCAATATTGTGATATGCGTGGGGTTTATGTCACTATATTCGATATTGAGGAAGCAACCCATTAATTTGAAAGTGTATTTCGGGCAGAGGCTAGCTCAATTGCAGCCGGGCCAAAAGAATCATTATTTCTTTGATAGACTTATCCCCTCTGCTGGATGGTTAGTCAAGGCTTGGGAAGCAACAGATGATGATATCTATACTTGCGGGGGTTTAGATGGACTTGTATTCATCAGAATGATTGTTTTCTGGTGAGAAAGAAACTTTAATAAGTTTTTGTCATTCAATATCCTTTAACATTGTGAAATGCCGTATGTTTAATCTATTATAATAGAGTCATTTTAATTTATATTTGTTATTTGTGCAGCATACGCATTTTTTCTGTTGCTGCTGTTCTTTGCATATTTATTGTGCTTCCTGTTAATTTGTTTGGGCAAGGTGTAGAACAGAGGACTCCAGAGTCACAAATGGACATATTCACTATTGCAAATGTTCAAGAAGGATCAACAGGGTATGGTTTGTGGTTGTGGATGTATGTACCTAAATATATACGTATATATGTTGTCTCCTTGACTATAAGAGGAGTTATATCGTTCTCCTATATATAGAGGTGGCAGATAACCGGGCCTGTCTGGTTTGGTAATGGTTAAAAACGTGTTTGGTAAAGTGATTTACGAGGTTGTATGCACTAATTATAAACTTTGGGTAGCTTTCAGCCTTTTTTTATTCGTTCCTTTTTAATAGCTAACTTCTTTATATGACCCATTGAAGTAAAAACACAAGGAAAATTAAGGCATTTATTGAGGTCGAAATTTCCCCCTCTTGTGTCAATTCAATGATCTTTTCGACCATAGTTCTTCATATGACCAACTTGAGATAAAAACACAAGGCAAAATCAATACATTTGTACGGGTGGATATTGTCATGTCCTCTGCTGAATTGAATGTTTGAAATCATTTCCCCATTAACTCGTATCCTTATTATTCGTCTTTTTCATTCAGGCTATGGGCTCACTTCTTCGCCCTGTATATGATATCTATATGTGCTTATGCTCTTCTATACATTGTAAGGATATAAACCCTATACTATTGTTGAACAAATGGATGATTAACTTTTGAAACCATGTTGTATTGATTTCATTGCAAACAAATTTCTCTGTTTCACAAAGAAAAGCAATCGGTACTTTTAAAGAATAGTTAAATTTGGGACGGTTTCCACTGCTATTTTTCTATTCATAAATAGCCTTGTGTAAAACTCAGGAGTTCAAGAATGTCGCAAGGATGAGGCTAGAGCAAGTAATCAGGTATCCAACAAAGCCAAGCCATTTCACAGTTCTTGTTCGGGGTATCCCATGGGCTGAAGGAGAATCATATAGTGAAGCTGTCAAAAAGCACTTCAGCGATTATTATAATTCAAGCTACCTTGCACACCAAATGGTTTATCGATCTGGTGCAGTTCAGAGATTAATGGTATGCATTTCTTTTTTGTCCTGATATTTTTCCACTCTAACATATGGTTCAGATGCATCTTTTTTTTTCTTTAAAATTTAGTTGTTCTATCAAATTTGTTTGACATATGTTGCATAATATTCAATTTAGTCCCATTAAGTTTTATTTATTTATTTTGATTTCTTTTAACAAATCCAACCTCTGAAATAACTTGAAAGGAAATTGTTGAAATGGGCCGTATGGGTGAAAGTTAACCAAAGTGTTCTCTTAAAGCCAAAAAAGTTTGTAATCACTATGTTATCTTAGACGATCTTATTTCTTTAATGTATATGCTATCATTCATGGGACAATTGTATTTTTTAATTTTTTATTTTCCAAAATAAAGAAGTTAGCCAGCAAAGTGTTACAGCGTAACCTAGCCTGGATTGGCCCGATATTGATCATCGTTTTTTACTCTTAGCTTTGGTATTGACTTTGTCACTCAGATGGAAACAGAGAAGATGTATAAGGTGCTCACAGAGACTCCTATAAATGAATATGTCCAACCAATTACTCAACCAATTACAGTGGGGTGTAGCCATATTGGAGGGATACCGGTTCCTTTTAAAACGCCAGAAGGTTCTACCAAAAAACGTAAACATGATGATAAACAAGACATGAAAGATCAGGTTAGAAGTTTTTCATCTAAATCATTCCCATCGTTGTTAACTTCGAACTATGCTTCATTTTTTATTTGACTTTGTTAACTAATAACTTTGCTTCTTGCATCTAGATATTGCAATGTTGATCCATTTACTGATTAGTTCATCTAATTGGAGGAATATTCTATCTCTAACAGGTCCAACAGATCCAATGAAAACAAACTTCAAATGAAATCAATCAGTGGAGTGGGTTGATTGGGTCAAATAAAATGTTGAAAGTGTATTTCCTATTTCCTAAATCATTTTTGTGAAAATTCTGATTTTTTCATTCTCACAGTTTTGAATGGGAAACTCACACATCGTTAGCTAATCTATATATTTTTCTCAGATGGTACTTGTACCTTCAGGGCACCTTAACTGCACCTTGATACAGCCAGGTCAAAGGCCTCATTTTGTGATCACATGTAGACAGTTTACTTGAACTTTAAAAAAGTCTGTGTTAGAGATGCATCTAACCCTTTTTTGACCCATACCAAAAGTTACCCTTTTTGGCTTTTATCCATCCTGCCCAACCTCTAACATAAGTTATTGTGATGTCAAGCTATTTGTGGTATACATATCTGTCTTTCGCTTGCGAATGGTGTATGCTTCTAGTGATATAGTCATCCTTGTCTGATTTCTTATGTTAATACAGGAAGTCGCAGCTGCATTTGTATTTTTTAGGACCCGATACGCTGCTATGGTGGCTTCACACTCCATCCAATCAAAAGATCCTATGTTATGGGTCATAGACTTTGCACCAGAACCACATGATGTTTTCTGGGCAAATCTTTGTGTTCCTCATAGATTGCTTTGGATCCGTAAAACATTAGTTTTTATTGGCTCTATTCTCTTTAGCCTGTGGTTTCTCTTGCCTACGACATTAGTTCAAGGTCTCGTCAATATCGAAAAGCTAGAGAACATGTTCCCAGTCCTCAGGGGGATATCAGAAACGTTAGGATCATCTGATTATTTTTTATGGCTGTAATATATTAAGAAAACTATGATACCATCAATAACTTAGTTTCTTGAATGTTGCAGACAGTACGCAAATATTATTTCGGGGTACCTACCGAGTCTGGTACTGATGTGTTTTGTTCTACTCGTTCCGCCTGTGATGATGATGTTTGCTACACTCGAAGGAGCTGTGTCTCGCAGTGGGAGGAAAAAGAGTGCTTGTTGCAAAGCTATAATATTCTTCTTTTGGAATATCTTCTTCTACAACCTTTTTACAGGAACTTGGTGGGATCGTATGAGTAAACTTACTGTTACCGGTCTCAAAGATATGGCTACCCTACTTGGAAACTTGATTCCAGGCCAGGTAAGGTTTTTTCTTAATCATTTTCAAATCTTCTTTCGTTGCTATAGTTAGCGATTGTGGCAGTTGTACAGTTTTATTAAATGATAAAAACATATAGTTTCACAAGTACGTTTTCTTCATTACGCAACATTCTGTCACATGTTCTTCCAAGTTACAAGATTAATGGCATATATATAGTACAAGTCATTCAGCATTTCTGAATCCTTCTATCAAATGATGAGAATCAAATTAGACTTTATGCCCTGTCATGGAGCATCATTTCCTTTGAATACAAGACTAATAATGTTATCAAACCGACTTTACAACAGACGCTCCACAGGCAATATTGTAACGAGTGACAGTAATGGATTTCACCATCTTC
Source organism: Erigeron canadensis (assembly GCF_010389155.1). Classification (NCBI taxonomy): domain Eukaryota; kingdom Viridiplantae; phylum Streptophyta; class Magnoliopsida; order Asterales; family Asteraceae; genus Erigeron; species Erigeron canadensis. Next base: position 18,669,823 of record NC_057762.1, on the reverse strand, counting down.
TTCATCTTACATTTTGTATATTAGAACTTAGAAGCATCACACCTCAACGAACTGGCATCATTCAACCAACCTTGTTGGATGAAAATTCCAAGTTCCAACCTTAGCTTATATACTGGATACCTAGTTTCCCAATTCTGAATACTATTTGTTAATGGGATGAAAAATGTGATATAACAACATCCCTCCAAAGATATGCTAGTTTTAAAAGTATATATCAAACTGTATACACACTTTGTATTGTTAACTGGTGGATACAATCTCTTACCCAAATCGTTATTTCAAACTTTTTTGCAGGCACCCTTCTTTATGACTTACATTATGACTTCAGGTTGGGCAAGTTTGGCGTATGAACTGATGCAACCATTTGTACTTATTGTTAATTGGATCTTTCAAGTCATTTTAATGCGGAAAGAAGGCTTTGGTGATCTCTACACTTTCCCATACCACACTGAAGTTCCAAGGGTTCTTTTATTTAGTCTCCTTGGATTCACATTCTCCATTTTAGCACCCTTGATATTACCTTTCCTGCTTGTCTACTATTTCTTCGCCTATTTTGTATACAGAAATCAGGTTCGTATTACATTTTGTGGTTATATCTCATTACCTTGTTTCACCTACATGGATGACAAGAAGATGACGTTTTTGATACTAACAGATGCTGAATGTATATATTACGAGATACAATACAAATGGAAGTTATTGGCCTGTTGCACATAATGCTGCAATTTTTGGTTTAATAGTGATGCAAAGTGTAGCTTCAATAATCTTTGGAATGAAAAACTTTGGAACTGGATCGTCACTGGCATTCATATTGATCATTTTCACGTCGCTTTTCAACCTATATTGCCGCCATAAGTTCTTACCACTTTTTTCAAATAAAGCTGCACAGGTATTTGCTCAAAACGCCTCACCCTCTTTATTACTTTCTCAACTTTTGATATGGTGATCTTTTGTAGGATCTTATTGAGATGGACCGACATGATGAGCATTCTGGAAAGCTTGAAGAGATTCTTTCTCGATTATTATCATCATATAATAAGTTTGGACCACGCTCTGGTAATCATCCGAATGATCTACTATCAGCCGAGTACAAAGTCACAGGAAGTAAAGACTCAGAAACAAGGTTCGGAATAGTTTTTTTTTTTTTCTTTTTTTCTGCGCTTTACTAACTAGAAATGGAAAGGTGGTGGGGTGGTTGAAGGGGAAGAGGGATAGTTGGGCGGATTTGGCAATAGAACTTCGATATATTTTATACTTGATCTTGGCCCAAATAGACGAACGAGCCCAGCCCTGAGAAGAATTAAACATTCGACAATGATTTTTTTTTTTCGGCACCACTACCCAAAATGTCTTAATCCGCCCCTGAGGTCAATTATTATCAAACTCTTGAATTCGTTTTACCCGTTCAACCCATTCTGCCCAATTTCCCTTTTAGCCAATTTATGATCCAATGATATCATTCATGAGTAGCTGGGTCAAAATCGCTACTCTCAGCTTATTGAAGTGCCATTAAGTACTATTCTCATGTTCTTTGATGTTCAATTTTCAGCCGAAAACGCTGAGCAGGGATCGGCACACCTGTGGCTTAAAGCTGTGATGCAGAGAATAATTAAACCAATGCATTAGGTAAAAGTGTTCATATCTAATTAGTCAAATATACGTTTTAGTTTCATATCCGGAGAACAAAACCAAAAAAGAAATCCATGTACAGAAAATGGTACGCCAGCGACTTTTGAACGGAATAGACAATCCTTAGTTTGCAACACAAAGATAGAATAGGTAACTTGTTACTTGAATGTCAGATTATGTACAAAGTTCTTTTTTTTGATCCGGGTGATTCTTTTTTATAGATACGACTTACTACTCTATTTGATAACTTGTAGATTCTGTACGATAAAACACATTGGATGATTTGTCTTGATTTTTCTGGTTATGAAATTCAAATTATAGCTCAAAGTCACTTGGGTTTTTTGCATTGTCGATGAGAAAAGGTGTTCTTTATTGTGTGGATTGGCCGGGGTATCAACCAAATGGGTTGTGTGTTCTTTTATTGTGTGGATTGGTCGTTAGATAATTACCTTAAACCGTTAACACATGTTATGCGGAATCATATTAGATCACTCATCGCTTTAGTTGTATTCTTTAGGGATAATGTCACCGGAGTGTAACCAACTATGACCAAAAGGTTATGTAATGTAACCAACTACTCGATTAGCTATCTAGTGTAACCACCTTTGATTTTTGAGTTATGTCATGTAAGTTAACGGCTACTTCAAGTTTCCATCCGGTTAAGCCAAGAATAAAGTTAGGGATAATGGCACCAGAGTGTAATTAACTATGAAAAAAATGTTATGTTGTGTAACCAACTATGACTAAAAGGTTATGTAATGTAGTGTAACCACCTTTGTAATTCCACTAACAAAAATAAAGTTATAGAATTATTCATTTCTTTTGCTTCATTAACCTTCTTCATTTCATCATACGGACTATGAAACACAACCCAAAATGGGAATGTAAAACCAAATATATTAACCCACCCGATTTATTATATCATCAATCAATATATCCTTCTATCTATCACTATATGTCTATATCTATATAAATCTCTCCTTCGTCGTCGTAGACAAATGGTTTCACCACGCCGATTCATTCTATAATATTAATCACCGCACTATACCATGATTAGATACCTCAATGGGTTTGCTTTATTAGATTTCACAACTATTGTTAAAATCTGAATGGCAATGGCTCAACAAAGGATGCAAAAGCTAAAAAAAAAGTCTGATCATGTCGCCAGAATCTGCTGCTGTTCTTTACTGTCGCCAAAATCTGTTGATGTTCTTCAAAAATGAAAATGATAACCGACAACTTGTTTTCCATCCGGTTGCTTACATTACATAACCCAACAAACAAAGGTGGTTACACTACATAGCTAGTTGAGTAACTGGTTACATTACATAACCTTTTGGTCATAGTTGGTTACACTCCGATGCCATTATCCCATAAAAATAAGGAAAATGATAATGACAGCCCTAAGGGTTGTCATTAACAGCTTATTACATGCATAAAAAGTAGTATTTTATATATCAATAGCCGCCCCCCTGAATTTTCGCAAGACAAAGTACAAATTTTAATGCATCAAATTAACTAATACTGACAGCCCTTAGGGTTGTCATTAACAAAACTCTACAAATAAAAGTGGTAACCGGCAACTTGTTTTGTATCCGGTTGCTTACATTACATAACCTAAAAAACAAAGTTGGTTACACTACATAACTAGTCGAGTAGTTAGTTACATTACATAACCTTTTAGTCATAGTTGGTTACATTCCCGTTCCATTATCCCTATACTTTACCAACTTTCATCTAAAACGGTTGTTTTGCGCAAGACTCAACACGGCTGTTCATACTATTATTGTTGTCTTTCATGACGTCATATATGTGTTATTTTGCAAAGATCTTTTTGCTTGATATGTTGGGATCTAAATCCTACTCAATTAGTCTTGGGCAATGGTATTGAGAGACAAATACATTACTTAAATTTGCTCCATTAGTGCTAGAAATGCATCACGATGCAGAATTGTATAGCTATTAAAAACACTTAAATACACAAAGCAAAACATATCAAGTTTATTAACACTCAATGAAAAGGAAGCAGCGTGGTGGTTTTAATCAGTGGTAAACATCCTGTACTCTTGACAAAGGCCAGATAAAAAGGCTGGAGGTCTTTTTCTTGGCAGTTCCTTTCTCTTTTTCTTTTGCTATCAGTTAAGATGCCAATATATGATGAATTAGTCCCAAAAATATGTTTGAATTTGAATGATTTTAGCGATTGAACTATTCGTGGAGCATTTAGTGATACAAAGAATAAGTGTAGCTCAATTGATAGATATGCTTATTACAATAAAAATTTTAAATTGATATCACACAAATAAATTAATAAATACTGTAACTCAATAGAACATGCCTCCCATTGCAAAAAGATCCAACTTACTAAACCCTCTACAGAGACAAAATCTGAAGGAATTTATGGTACTAGTGTACTTATTTTAATGAATAAAACCATTTTTATATTCTATGATAATAAGTTAATTAATTGATTACAATAAAAAAGAATCATAGATTATGTAACACCTGGGTTATTATCTTAATAATTAATTAGTACCATATTAGACAATTATACATTATGTAGAGCCGTTTGATCGATCCGAGTGACAAGGGAGGGTTTACAGGCTCGTCCGTTCTTGACTAATTGTGTTCTTGAATTTCCGTGTTAAATGATTCGAACTCTAGATAGTTGACAGGTCAAAAATAATGATCAAAGTTTCTACACATTATTAAGCCAATTGGACATTAAAAAAATATATATTTTAGTACCACGTATAGAAACAAAAAGTGAATAGTAACCTTAGTTTTATATATATTTTTGGTGGATGTAGAGGGGCTCTATCTAGTTTGCCTTCTTCAGAAGGGTATATTCTTCATGATTTTGACAGAGAATTTATGTTTGATGCTAATTAACTTTTTATTTAGTCATTAGTTTCAGCGTTATTGTTGTAATCTGTCTCTGATTATGCCCTTCTCTATCTGACATGCTTTTTGGTCAGCTTTCAACTCTTAATTCTGAAAAGCTGATTTTAGGTACGGTTTAGATTTATTTAATTTTATCTCTATCTAAAGTTAAAAACACTTGACAAAATAAGTAAGTAAGTAACTCTTAATGTCGTCTTTTACGGGTTTTGGGTCCCAATACCGTCTTCGACGGTGTATGGGGGAGGTTGATATATAGACAGCCTTACCCCTACCAAAGGTAGAGAGGCTGCTTCCAAGTTTCACCATAGGTAGAAAAGGACCTCCAGCCTTGCTGGGCATGAGGATCGAACTCATGACCTCTGTTTCCAGAGGCCAGAGGCATGAGCTCTAACCACTGATCCAACCCAGTTGGTTATTAAAAGAAGCACACAACTTAAAAACACTTAGACAAACTTAAAAGGGTTTAATGGCATACAAATGTAACCACATATGACCGAATGGTTATGTAATGTAGTGACCTATTCATTTGGCTATGTAATGTATGCACTTATGTTTTCTTGGATATACTATGTAAAATATGTACGGACTTTACATAGTATAGCCAAAAAAAATACATAGGTTCTTACATTGATTGACCCAAATAAAAAGAACCTTACATAGTATAGCCAAAAAAACATAAGTGCATACATTACATAGCCACCTGAATAGGTCACTACATTACATAACCATTTGGTCATAGGTGGTTACATTCGCATGCCATTATCCCAACTTAAAATGAAATATACACTAGTAGGCCATCGATCTTGAGTTAGTTTAGACACATGCATCCACTTAAACGTACCCAACTGAAATTGATAAATACGTACATACTGCTAGTAATCGTACACAAAGATTGATTGTTTAACAAAATAGCACCATATAAGAATGATCCGGCGAATACGGTTAGTGACTTGCTAATGGTACTTTCAGAGTAGTGGTAACTATTCAATGCATTCACTAAGACAAACATTCTAAGTTTCTAACAAAGCGTATAGTTATGTTTGATCACACTACTAAAAAACTAACTTTCAGCGACGACAAAATTCGTCGAAAATTCGTAGAAAAACGGCTTTACCGATGAATTTCCGACGACAATGGTCCGTTTGAAAAACCCTCATCGGAAACAACCACTGACCAAATTTTTCGACGAAAGTTTTATTTTCCGACGATTTTTTTCGTCGGAAATCCCTCACTTTAGACATTTAAAATAAGGGATAATGGCACCGGAGTGTAACCAACTATGACCAAAAGGTTATGTAATGTAACCAATTACTCGAGTAGCTATGTACCGTAACCACCTTTGTTTTATGGATTATATCATGTAAGTTACCGGCTACTTCAAGTTTCCATCCGGTTAAGCAAAAAATAAAGTTAGGGATAATGGCACGGGAGTGTAACCAACTATGACCAAAAGGTTATGTAGTGTAACCAACTATGACCAAAAGGTTATATAATATAGTGAACTACTCGACTAGCTATGTAGTGTAACCACCTTAAATTCCACTAACAAAAATAAAGTTATAGAATTATTCATTTCTTTTGCTTCTTTTATCTTCTTTATTTTATCACACGGACTATGCAACACAACCCAAAATGAGAATCTAAACCCAAATATATTAACCCACCTCATTTATCATGTCATCTTCAATCAATATATCTTCTTCTATCTATCACTATATATTTATATCTATGTATCTATATAAATTTCTCCTTCGTCATCGTAGACAAATGGTTTCACTATGCCGATTCATTCTATAATATTAATCACCACACTATACCATGATCAGATACACGGGTTTTGCTTTATTGGATTCCACAACTATTGTTAAAGATTTGAATGGCAATGGCTCAACGAAGGATGCAAAAGCTAAAAAAAAGTCTGATCATGTCGCCGGAATCTGCTGATGTTCTTCGCTGATATAATATATAGTGACCAATATATAAAGATAAAAGTGGTGTATTTGATAGAGAAAAGAGGTGCATATATATATATAATTGTTTATATATGAATAATTAGAAAAATATATATATTCTTAATATATGTGACACGTGGCTTTTTTTTTAATAAAAAAATAATAAAAATAAAAGTGGTAACCGACAACTTGTTTCCCATCCAGTTGCTTACATTACATAACGAAACAAACAAAGCTGGTTACACTACATAGCTAGTCGAGTAGTTGGTTACATTACATAACCTTTTGGTTATATTTGGTCACACCCCGATGCCATTATTCCATAAAAATAAAAAAGGTAACCGACAACTTGTTTCGTATCCGGTTGCTTACATTACATAACCCAAAAAACAAAGTTGGTTACACTACATAACTAGTCGAGTAATTGGTTACATTACATAACCTTTTGGTCATAGTTGGTTACACTCCCGTGCCATTATCCCTTAAAATAACTAACAAAATGTCCAAAAATGAGCTATTTAGCAATGCATTTCCGACAAAAATTCTATTGCTAATTCATTGGAATTATATTTAACATTTCCGATAACTTTCTATCAAACACTTGTATCGGATATTCGTCGGTAATGTATCTTATCTTTCGATGAATTTCCAAAGAACTTGATACGATGAATTTCCGACGATATTAATACCGTTGAATTTCCGATGAAATTAATACCGATAACTTTCCGAAGAAATTAACCCATAACTTTCCGGCGAAGTTAATCGGAAACCACATCGGTCGTAATATATTTTGAATCCAAAAGTGAAAAAAAGTGTCATCCAACATATAATTAGCAGAGATCGAAATACTAGGCATTTATTAAAAGATCAACAAACAAAAACTTTCCATTTCATAGCATATTGCAGGAGATTACAAAAAAAAAAAGATACGTTTAATCTAAAATGGATAGCTCTTCTAGATCTACAATTAGAATATATAAACTCCCGAGCTTCATGTAACTGCTTGTAATCTTGGTGACACTTCTTGCTCCTCGATGATGTAGATCCTGTATGTTTCCACCCTCCACAAACTTCTTGTGTCTCGTTGATCTTTTTTGCATCCTTAAGGAGTTTGTTTTCAAATAATGTCTCTTGGTTTTAGGGGTCTTCTCCGTAAATAGAGATGGAGTTGTAAAAAGGAACTTTAGAGTTTGAATGAGTAATGTGATTGTGGTGGTCAGATTTCAATTTCAGGGAAGTTCGCTTCAATTGTATAGGATGTTGGTAAGAAGTTTTCATTGGCTGTTTTTGAGGCACAAGGATCGTAATGATCAACCATTGATTGTGATGAGACTATATATTTTAACGGTGTAGATTGAGTGTAAAAGACTACTTTTATTGCCTTCTAGAACCAATGTTTATCACTTAAGTCCTTATTTGTTAATAATGAATAATTGATAAATATAAATAATAGTAAGTTAAAACTTTATCGACTAACTATAAATAATAATAATAATAATTTTAACATTTGCCAATATTCATATAATGTATATAAAGTATTGCAAAAATAACATACATATGACTTACACCTAAACATACTCAAATTATACACATGTATATTAACGTAATGTATAAGAACACCAATACGTATACATATGATTGTGTATATTACTATTTTAATAACTAGTAAAGCATATAGTAATGTATTTGCTTTAAACTATTTGAGATACATTAAATTTAATTTTTTTTATTTTTTGGAAGGATATCTGTAGGAAACTATTTATGTTTCCGACGAATTACCTAGAAATAATCTTATCTTTTTATAAACACAAATTTTCGTCAGAAATTAGTTGGAAATATTTATGTTTTCCTATGAATTTCCAATAAAAATTATAAAACATGTTCGATTTTCATTGTAAATAAAGAAAAAAGACTTCGTCGGAAATTCATTAACACATTAATTCCGGTTTCGACACTTTTTTTTACTTTTTGAAAATACATATATTTCGTCGTATATTCCTTAGAAACTTAATTTTTTCCTACAAATTTCTGAGGAAATCTTTTATTTGAAATTGTTGTTTTTTTAAACTAAATGATTCTAAGGTATTTCCAACGAAATAATTTTTTGACATTAATTCCTCTATATTTTGTCGCTACTGTGTGTATTTTAGTGTCGAATTTCCGATGAAAATTAGTTTGTGGTAAATTCGTAGGAAATTTGTCACAAATGAGACAGTTTTCTCTTCATGTTTTGTTTGTTTGAAATTCGTCGGTAAATCCTTGGAAAATTTCCGACCAAAAATATTCATCGGAAATTTCGTCGGTGATACCCAGTTTTCTAGTAGTGAGGAACAAGGCAACTATTCGTGCTTCTTTTGTTGTCCTTTCTATCATCATACGTGTACTATGCTGCAGTAGCCTTTAATTAGTCATCCCATCTGCATTTTAAGTTCTCTCGTCTTTATGTGATTAGCACACACCTAAATGTTGATTTGTAAGGCTATTAGGAATAAGGGGTTCCAAGAACCCCATCCCTTCCATCTTTTTTGGCCACGTGGATGAACATCAAAATTGAGGGGTTCCCTTGTAGCAAGGGGTTTCCACATGAGGGGTTCTTGGCTTTTTTTTTTTTATTTTTTTATTTTTTCTAGGTTTGACTTTCATTATTTTTATTAAAATTTATAATTAAACATACAATTTTTAATCCAAACTCAAATAAAACTTATAAAATACATACCAAACTTATTAAAAATCACATAATACATCATTATTTAAATAAAAAACAAACAAGCTACTCATCGTCGTAACTAACGTACTCGTTGAGATCCGGGAGAACCACGTTATCGGGATCAAAGTCATGTGCTTGGGTCAACCAAAGATGATCAATCAAATCCACCGTAAGCATGTTGTGTGCTTCTCGGCTTTTAATGGCATGACGATTTTGAATTCGTTGTTCGAGCGGTGTCATTTGTTCCCAATAACCCAGTACTAGAGAAGGTTCATCCAGATTGTAGTCCTGACATATGACCTTGCCCTCGTCCTCCAAAATCATGTTATGCAAGATGATACAACCATAAATCACATATTGCATGAGTACTTTGTCCCAATAATGAGCCGGATAATTAAGGACCTTCCATCTCTTTTTTAACACACCGAAAGCCCTTTCTATACCCTTACGTGCCGACTCTTGCTTTTTCTTAAAAAGCTTTCTCTTCTCGTCAATTGGATCGGTAAAAGTCTTGATGAATGATGTGCAAAATCGAGTCTTAAAAATATAAAACTGGTTTCACCTAAAAACTAACTACTACACACTCACGGGCAATGGACCCGATCATTTGTAATATAGTTAAGAGGTAAGACCGTGTTCGTTCGCGGGGATTGGTTTGAATCAATTGTTTAGTAAAGTAGTTTGGAAAACCGGGTGTTACTCAAATCTCCTTTTTGACAAAAAATAAAATTTGTTTTGAACAAGAACATAAAATGAAGTGAACTTCAGACAATATAATTAAAAGTCATCCACCTTAACTTTCCTCGACTTCAAATGTGATTGTATTTAATTAAGATCAAATTCACAAGAACTGACAAGATAATCATGACTAGTTAAATACTCATGTGGTACCACCAACCATGAACACATCACCAAATCACCTAGATTACTAGATAAATTACCCCAAACCGGTACCACCAGTTCCAAGACAACTTTTTCCAATAACTAGTTTGACTGAATATCAAATTACCAATTGAACCTATGTAAAAATAACGTGGTACCACCAACCATTACAAATTACGTTGACAAAATTAATTCTTTTATTAAAATAATATTCACTGTCATATCATGAACTAGTGACAATTGCTTATAGACAAACAACTCTTTTCAAATCATATATCAATTCAACTAGTACCACTAACGAAGAATTAATACATAACCAATATTATAATAATTATTTAAAAGAATCAAATCACCAAGATCTCATAACAACAGTAAATAAAGATCAATCCTTTGGATTAAAATATTGCAATCACATCATCTGTCTCGTTTCATCAAGGTGGATGATTAAACGTTTAGCCACTCATGATCAATCCAAAATAATAATTAAAATAAAAGAGAAACATGATGTACCAATCATTTGAAGAAAATAAATTGCAAGACAGTAAGTAGATACGATCTAGATGGGTGCCCGTGAATCTTCAATGAATCCGCCTAAGAAATTATCTTGATTGGAGAGTGAAGAAACCTTGTAAACAGCTCCTAGAAAGACTTTTGACAGCCCTATTTTCGACCTAAGCTCGTGTATCCACCACTGCGGCGCAGTTCAAATCCATGTCCTAGTTTCTTCCTTTAGTGACTGCGGCGCAGTCACTTCATGCCTTCCCGACTGCGGCGCAGTCGGATGATTTCAATTAATCTCCGTGGATCTGGGCTGCGGCGCAGTGGACTAGGTACATCTCCACTGTGGCGCAGTCATATACTTGTGTGGAAATTCCGCTTTCGATCATGAACTTGCTTAATTCACCGTCACTTCTACTCTAATCAACTCTCGTTATCATGAATCACTTCTTGGGCCAATAAGTCTTCCGAACATGCACCAAATGAACGTGTAACCTGTTTAGAGCCTGAAAACACTAACAAACACCATAAACGCTCCAAATGCATACGAAAACGACTTAAAACATATATAAAAAATGGCCAATAATGATGTGGGTAATGGGTATAAATTAGTCACATCAATGAATGTAGCATACTCAGGGTATATCCCGTCACCTAGGTAGTACCCCCTCTGATAGAAGTTACCGTTTGCATAAAAGGAAGCTACACATTAGTAAATGATGTGTGAAATCTAGCTTTAAATTTATAAATACGATTTACCAAAAGACTGACTACTACACACTCACAGGAAGTGTACCCGTTCGTATGCAGTATAGTTAAAACTGGTAAGCCAAGATCGTTCGCAAGGACTTAAATAAGCAATTGTAAACATTCAATGATTCAAGTAAAATATGGGGGGTTTTGTGGCCGAATTGCCACGTTGCAAGCAGTTAGTTTGAAAAGTTAGTAATCCCAAAGGATTAATCGAAAGAGAAGTTTGTTGTTAAAAACAATAATTTAAAAGGTCACCCATCTTGATTTCGCTCGACAAAATGTTAAGATTGCACGTTTGATGAAGTTCAAATTCAATTTAGTGATTAAATGACTGAGACTCAAATTAATCGCCAACCCCGTACCCGTCAAGTTAACAACTTATTTGACTCTCTTGTATAAACTGGTTTCATTATTAAGACCGGTACCCCGAGACGCCTTTTTATAACCTTCCTAGTTTTACAATGGTTTTGGTCATTTCAGATAACAATTTTGCCTATTGATTGTACCCAACCATCAACCCGTTAATTCTTATCAAATATTAATTACCCTCTACCGTACCCGTCATAGAACCAATTGCTTCTAACCAAGCAATCAAAATAACTTATACCCAAATCCTAGTTGTCACTAGGCAATGAATACAAATTATCCGCAATCAATAATTGAATAACAAAGAATTAATAGATTAAGTTCGTGACAAAACGTTAAATCAAATCACTTGAATTAATAAAAATTGTGTAACCCCTACATAATGTCTCACTTCATCAAGATGGATGAAAAGACGATTAGCCACTCATATTAAATATGAAATAACAAATCAAAATGAAGGAATTCATTGTTACCGAATGATGATAAATGAAAACAATGAACGAAATAAATCCAATCGTAATCTTGATCTTCAAAGGTAGAAGAACTGATGAAAAGTCTCCTTTTTGATCTTCAAAAACGGCTGGAAAAATAGAATAGGGTTTTGGAATGAAAAAAAAACTATTTATATGTTTCCAAAAAATCTTATGCAGAATCGTCCTTAAGCTGCGTGGCAACTTAGTAGCTGCGGCGCACCTCACTTTTGACCGCTGTTGACTCTTTGACTCTCCTTGACTTCGCATGGGACAAAACTGGACGAGCTGTTGCGCAGCTTAGACCTTCTGTTTCACAGCTGCGGCGCACCTTATAAGCTGCTGCGCAGCTTACTTGACTCCAGGTTTGACTTTTGTTGACTTTCACCAAACTTCATCCAAACGACCCGGTAATCATCCGTAAGCACTTATTTCACTTCAAGAATGTCGTTTTCTTCAGAAATACGCTCAAGTATCTGCTATTAACCTGAAACACTAACAAATACCATAAACGCAACAAATGTATACGAAAACGACTCATTAACATGCTAACTTAACTATATAAACCGTGAGAAATGGGTATAAAATACGACATATCAGTAAATAAAAACGTATTAGTAAATAACAATATAAATGAAATAAATTGGCAAATAACTATATAAATTAAACGTACTAGTAAATAACTATACTTAAGGGCGCCAAACCAGATATAAGATCTTCAAGCACAGGAGATGACTCGAATACGTTGATGTCATTATGAGACCCTTGTGGCCCAAAGTAAGCATTCCAAATCCATAGATCATACGATGCAACTGCTTGAAGAATCAACGAAGGCCTACCTATGTCACCACGTGTGTGGGTGCCTCGCCAAGCCGTCGGACACATCTCCCACGACCAATACATACAGTCAATACTACCAATCATACCGGGAAAACCATGAACTCCTTCATGCACATCGTATATACGTTGAAGATTAGTTCATGTTGATCTACGTAGGTATGTACGTCCATACAATTGAATTACACCTAAAAAGATATATACTAACATATACGTAAAGTGATATATACAAAGTAAAATATATATATATATATATATAGTATACAAACTAATATGTACAAACTAATACGTAAACTAATATATACAAAATAAAAAATATATATATATAATAAAAAACGTAATATATATATAAAAAAATAACAACGTACCACTACAAAAATGGCCAAGCGCCTCTCGTGCGGTCCTCTCCGACATTTGCAAGTACTCGTCTAGCAAATCGCTCGCCACGTTGTATGCTAGTTGTCGAATTGCGGCTGTACACTTTTGAAGTGCGGTACAACCCAACTTTCCCGCGGCGTTCACTCGTTGTTGAAAATATCTATACTCCACTTCCATGTCGCCTACAATCTTTAAAAATAAACCCTTATGCATTCTAAACCGTCGTCTAAATTGTCTCGGGGTGTAAGTCGGTTGATCCACGAAGTAGTCTCACATCAAGTTCTCTTGTGCCTCTGCCCGATTACGTACAAGAACCACCCTTCTTCTAAAACATGGTCTTTCTTCTTCTTCTTCCCCCTCCTCCTCTTCCGCGATCCTCACAGCCAAAGTAATGGCGGCAACAACCGCACTTTCGACTGCATCATCGTAATCATGGGAACCGAATGAATCAAAAGACGATGATGATGATGATGAAGACGACCTCATTCTAATATATGTATTTTAGTATGTATATATGATGTAGTATGTTTTGTGTGTGTGTTATGTATATATATAATGTGTGTATATATAGAGAGGAAGGAAGAAAAGAAAAAAAAAATTAAAAAAAAAAAAATTTTTGGTCAAAGATGCCGTTGGGATAGCCGTTACTCACATCTTCCAAGTTCTTTGTCTCCTGTCATTACGCGGCTAGGGTTCCCTCTTTTTTCTCCAAAAACGCCGGCCGGGGCAATGTTCACGGGGTTTCGCCGGGGTTCTCAGGCGTCCCCAACCACTTTTTGGCCGAGGAACGCTCTGTTCCGTTTAGTCTAAGGGATCGCCAATACCATTATTTAGCTTTCATATTGCTTGAACCTTTTATCAAGATATAAATTAGAAGATCAACAATAATATACTCTTTGAACTACATATATACACGGGGAACAATTATTCATATTTTTTGATCCAATCTTAATATATACTATAAGACAGTTGAACTAATTACTAATTAACCAATCACATCGTTCGATTTCATCAAATTGACTTTTGATGATGTCATTATTTAGATAAACTACAAATTAAAAATCCTAATAATCATTATCCAAATATATTATTATATTAATATTTATATTAATTTGCAGAAAGAGTCTTATTAATTTACACTTTTTTGTTTTCCATCAATAATTTACATTTTTTAGCCCTGATACTTAATTTATATTTATTTTTAGCCATCAACTTGAGAGAATTTTTTAAAATTTACAATCATTTAATTAAATAAAAAAAATTTAACATGTGAAATATTTTCTACAAAAAATTATTTAAAAACCTAATAACTTATTAACAAATATTTGAAGAGTCCTAATTGTTATCAAAAATATAAAAATAATCCTAATTGTTATCATATTATCATAGAACAAGTGATTGAAAATAAACATATGCGTGTTATGAACGCGTATCATAATTAAATACATATACTTGAATGTCAAGTTCGGGATCACACATATGTTTATATTTTAATTCTTAATTATTTTTCCTAATAATATCACATTATGAGTAAATTTGTTTCAAAATATATTATAATGGAGAAATTATTATATATAGCATGTGTCTTGTGGAATGACTACGACAAACAATTCCATCAATATGTCTAGGCTAATAATGACAGTGAGTAACCTATGATTATTATACTACAACTTGCAAAATATAACACTTAAAACCGTGTTTTTTTTTTTAAATTGTAAGCTTTTATGATTTAAATATATGAAGATCTAATATTGTTAATATCGTAAATCTCGTGTCTAGTGTTGGACACGGGTATAAAATCTAGTATAAGCTATAAGATGTAAAGAATTTTTTTTATATATGTATTTTTTATTTATTTTTTTGTAAGGAGAAAAGGTGTAGAATTTTGAAGTGATACGTTTACTATTGCTATATTTTGATTACGTTTTTTACATGCATCTCTACTTTATGTACTAAATTTATGTACTAGTATATATCGAACACATTATTGTGGTACTCTTTGTCGCAAAAAGAGCTTATTACTTAATCTCATCGTTAATTGATTCTTAATGACATGACAAATGTACCAATTCAAACAGCACTACAAATCAAATAGATGTAACTGTTACTGTGACAAACAATATAAACACACTCAAATACACTTGGTTATGTTCTCACACATTTTTGTGTGTGGAATAACTCGCTCCGTACAAGTTTGCAAAAGTAAAAGTAGCAATTTAAACTAAAGGAATATTGTCCTTACAATGAATCATAGAGTAAATGTTTCTTTGATCATAACCTCTTCACACGTATCTGCAGCATGCGTCACTGTATTGATATCTTCATTATAAGCACAATCTTGCAATAAAACTCCTTGTTGAATGGATCCTTGATATGCGGATGAGTTCATAAGATTACTAGCCGCGGTGTTGCTAATTAGTGAATTCATCTCAACCCAATCCATGCTATCTCCGCATGTAACAATGCTACTGCTTCCACTTCTGTTTACATCACACATTTCACCATATAGGAACTCCAATCCATCCAACTTTTGAGTGTTGGTATACGTTTCATGAAACATGGATGGAAAAGTATCACTAGGTCCCTCGTGCGTAGGGAATATGTTGTAGTGGCTATTTAACAATATTGAAGAAGAAGAAGAAGAAACGGGCGTTGTACTAGCAATAAACTTGTGATTGTTGTACGATGATGTCAGAAGATCATTTGAAACATCAATATTGGGAATGTGTGAGACCATGTTCATGGATTGGTTTCCATTATTATGATCAGAAGCAAACTTTCCTCCAAGCTTGATGAGTAGTTTCCGTATGGATGTATGATCATTGACAAAACATGGGTGTTGAATCGAGGGGCGCATAGGTGGCATTACTGGCAACTCTGGCCAATAAGGATCTTGGGAATGATTGTTGTGGTTGCCACTAACAACTATGGATGATGGAATTTCTGATGGTGATGATCTCCCTTTCCTCATTAGCAACTCTCCTTTTCTACGACAAATTTGTTCCTTTCGCTGCTTACCCAAGAGTTTCTTCTTCAGCTTTGTATTCCAATAGTTTTTAATATCATTATCGGTTCGTCCAGGCAATTGTGCTGCTATTATAGACCACCTGATCATGGAATTAATATGTATATAATATACATATTAATTATGACATCAAAAGAGAAGTTGAAACTAACTAATAATCATCTTCAGGTTCATGTGTATTATATTTAATATATTCTTCTAATAAAGGTGTTAAAGTATAGATACCTGCTCCCTATGCTAACATATAGGCTGCAAATTATACGATCTTCTTCTTCCGAAAATCCTCCATGCTTGATATTTGGCCGGAGATAATTTAGCCAACGGAGACGACAACTTTTCCCACATCTCTTAAGCCCTAATTGTTAAATCATATATATATAAAGTGATCAATTCATCACATGAATACATAAACTTCTTCATATCCTCTAAGAGTTCTTTCTAAAACAACTATTGTTATATCTAATATAGTCAAAGTGTTTCAAACACTATATATATTAAATGATTATAACCAAATAAACAAAATTAGTGAACAAGCATTAGCAGAAATTTGAACGCTTTAGGAAGCCAAACATGTAAAAAAACAAATTATATCCATAACTACTAATCAAAACTTACACTAATATCTCAAACCTTTTGAGGGTAAACAGGTAAGTACACATATATAATCACAAACACAATTTACCGATTTTCAGAGGCAAAGCTATCCAGTTACCACCTGTTCCATGTTCGTCGATATACGCTTTAAGCTTGGCATCTTCTTCAGGCGCCCATGGACCTTTTTTCACATTGGCTTTGTCACAACATGGTGCTCTTCCCATCCCTTTCCCAGAGCTAGCTAGCTCCTTAATAATTTTTAATATAGCACTAATGTCTATAATTTCTATGTATCTTTCTTTCTAAAACTTGATTTATGAATATAGAAACTAGAATCATGATAAGTGAAAGAGATCTGCAAAATAGAAAGGGATAAACATGTCTTCTTGAGCAACAGTTTAATAATAAAAAAATAAGACTTTATGTTTTATTATTATTGGGTGTGGTACGTATAAAGATTAGAGTAATTAATTGCCAGAATAGGGATAGGTTTTTTTCTGCTTGTCTTTCATTGTAAAGAATCATTTGTTAATATCTCGGGACTATGACATTTTGGAAGTTTCCAGGCTCAAATTGTGCTACATTCTCTGTAAAATCTTAAGTTGTGGAATTTTTTTATCGATGAAACGATATTTTTATATTTTAATAAGATTTCACGCTCTAAAAGTATATTAGAACATGGAATTTTCCTGATTTAATTACTTCAATACAAGGTACTACTTTAGTAGTATAATATACTAAAACTTGTTTACATTAGAATATTACTTTCTAGTCTGTTAGCCTTGTGATCTAAATTATTTTAGTCATAACTTGTCAGTTTGGTATAAGTATTGATTAGTTTTAGGGTTCGTGTTGAAATCGACCAAAAACTGATAAACATATATACACACTATATATATATATATATATACTGTTGGGGAAATTCGCGAATAACGAACAGATAACCGGATATAATTAAACTCTGAAAGGCGTGTGATCACTTTCAGATTGAATCAATTTGGCGGTTCACCCAAACTATTCAATCAGATACAATTAAGATAATTAAGAATTTTATGTGTGTTATTATTTGAGAGAAGAACCAGAAAAAGAGAAGGAAAAGGAATGATCAGATAATCCTGTTACGGGATGTTTTAATAGGCCCAATAACTGCAGTTTAGGCAGTTAATTGTCATGTTTCGAATTTGGCAAATTTAGCTTGACCCCGGCCAGGG